>NC_142537.1:4880000-5197500 GCF_056151865.1 Erythranthe guttata | reverse complement strand
ACGAAAACCCCCATGTTGTTATATTTTTTTCAAAATCTGACGAAAATACCCCTAATATGCCTATAAATAAAAGGTTTGTTTGATCCATTTTCCACTAAATTTTTTTTGACATTTTTGATCAATTTTACTTGGAAAATTTTGATATTTTTATTTTTTTCTTCAAAACATTTAATTACTTAGATATTTTTGTTATTTTCTGAACAAAACCTTTTATTTTTGTCATTTTGAATTTCTTCCTATTTTTTTCTTTGATGTCTTTCAGTAGTTCAAATTCTCAACAATAATATGACATTAAAGATGTTTGTAATCTTAGGATGTTTGAACTACCAGAAGAAATATAAGAAAAAAAATGAAGAAACTCAAAATGACAAAAATAAAAGGTTTTATTCCGAAAATTAAAAAATTCTAAGAATTAGATGTTTTGGAGATAAAAAAAATATAAGTACCAAAATTTTCCACGTAAAATTGACTGAAAATGGTAATATATATATTTGCTTGAGTAGGGGTATTTTCGTCATATTTTGAAAAAAAATGTAATGTGAGGGGGGTTTTGTATTTATGCGTAGTACAGGGGGTATATGATACAAAGACCATAGTACGGGGGTGTTTTTGTATTTAACCCTAGTTTATATAACATTAGTTTTTTACGGAGTAAACTGCAAAAAGTACTCCTTTGTAATCTCTAAATAGCACACTTGGCCCATTTATCATTTGAGTGTTGACTTCATATAAAAAGACACAAATACCCCCGGGATTCTGCAATTAATAAATTCTTATACTTTTTAAATATTTTAATTATTTTATTTTTGTTATATCTTAATTATAAATTTACAATAGGGTCTTTAATTTTTTTTTTATTATCAAATAGTTTTTGTATATATTTTAAATTATCGCTACATCAAAAGAAAATTTAAATTCCGTTATTATATATTTAAAAAAATCTATACTTAATTTGATTAACAAATTTTTAATAATTTTTAAATTTAGTTATTTCTTATTTTTTAACAATATATTAATTTCTAAAAAATCAAATGAAAAGGAAAATATATATACATATAATATATATACATATAAATACATTTTTAGGGACAATTTCGTCATTTCACGTCCAAAAACCTACTACCAGTCGCGCAACCCGCGAGTGACCCACGCTGAAGTCAACTGGGGGGGGGGGGTTTGCCTTTGACTAAATTTCACAGGAGAGTTTTTGCTAGTTTATTTGTCACAGAGGGTTTTTGCTATTTGCAAATTACACAGGGGTATTTTTTGCAGTTTACTCGTTTTTTTACGCAGTAAGATTTGTAATCCAAAAAAATGGGTTAAGATTTGACAAATCGAATTTCTATCTTTTTCTCTTAAGATTTGAGATATATTGATGAAAAATAGAAGATTGACACCGGAGGGATTCTTTACTGTTCCGTGTCAATTTTGATAATTTATGAAAAATATAGCTAGAAAATTAGTACATAAAAAATATTAAAAATAAATAATTAAAGAAATGCAATTAGGGTTTTTTAGGGTTGTCCCAGCGTTTCTTTCTTTTATATATAGCTAGAAAATTAGTACATAAAAAATATTAAAAATAAAAAATTAAAGAAATGCAATTAGGGTTTCTTCAGGTTGTCCTTGCATTTCTTTCTTTTATATATAAGATATATTATATTATTAATCATAACTTATTTTTTTATTAAAAATCAATTTAATTCAGTCTCATTTATATTTTTTTGTTACTATATTTGGTAGTCGTGTCGTGGGTCTGAATTCTAAAAAATGCTTGTAATTTATAATATCAGTTATAAAAAAAATTCAATTTCTATAAGAGCTTGATTGGCTAAGCTTATAAGCTCCTAAAAACGTCTTATCACTAGGCCAAAATGCATTTCAGGCGACGTTTTTTCTGCGACTAAATTGGAAATGTTGCAATTTTGCGACGTTTTTCAGAAAAAAAAGTCGCAAAATTGGAAAAAAATGAGAATCCACAAATACAATTGCGACTATTATAAAATACGTCGCAAATATCGTCGCACTAGAGCAGGTTAAATAATTTTTTGGACATTTGCGACGAAAAAAATAAATCGTCGCATAATATGGCGACGTTTGTGTTAAAAACGTCGCAATTATTATTTTTATTTAATATATTTGCGACTTTTAGTTATTGTCGTCGCAATGATTTTAAATTATTATTTGCATAACAAAAAATTGTTGCGACGATTTGAGAAATAGCGTCGCAATTTGTGTGCATAAAATGAAAAACGTTGGGACATTCAATGTAAAACGTCGCAAGTTATTAATTTTTATTTATTTATAATCAGAACACCCAATTTATTTATTAAACATCGTGCCTTAACCCTCTATTCCTCTTCTCCTCCACACTCTTTCTTCCTGGAGCGGCCGACGATTTCAGATTTCCCCTTTGTTTTCATCCTTCAACGACGGGGAGATGGACATCACCACCGCGACCGAGATACGCTGCCAGCACCGCGGCGGAGAGACGTTGCCTCAACTATCTTTTGACTTCGATGCCACCACCAGCTCACGCCGTCGTTACCACCATCAGCTCACGCCGTCGCTACCACCACCAGCTCACACCGTCGCTACCACAAGATTCCGTTGCCGCTGTTGAAAATCATTAGAGAGGTATAAAATTCACGCTCCATTAAATCGGGTTTGAGATTTATACCTTGTCTTTTTCTTCAATCTGAATTTTATAAAATTGAGATTTAAAATAAAATTTGAAAAGTAACACCAATATACATCTTTTCAAGAGAGATCACTTTTATTTGAATATATATGTATGTAATTATCATTGAAGTTAACAGACTACTTTAATTGTTGGGTATATATATCTAGGTTCTAAAAATGAGCATGTTTTGTTTAATAAGCATAATTATGTGTTTTAACTTTTTAATAAAACATAGATTATTTACTTTCATTTAAAAAAACATTTGTTTTTCTTCTGAAATTAAAAAGTTATTGTTTAGTGAATTTTCTTGGAAAAATTGCGCCACCGTTGTGTCTTAGATGTGGGAAGATCTGATAAATAAGGCTAAAGAAGGATGTCTTGATGAAAAGGGAACTCGGGCAAGGTAATTCTGTTTCTCTTGATTTTTATTTTCCTTTCTAAAGTTGATGGTTTTTTTGCTTGTTTTTGTGAAACATTTGGTGTTTTTCTTTTTGCTAGTAATGAAGATGGTTTAATATGGATGCGGTGACAAATTTCAATCCGCAAGTGTATAAACTTTCAGTTTTTTGTCTTCGTAAGGATGTTTGATGACATTATGAATTCAAATTATAGTTCTTTTATCTTTTTTATGGTTTTCTCCTATATGACTGGACAAGCTTAATTCACTAAAAATAACCAGCAAGCATACATCAATTCTATAGCAGGTGCAACTAATGTAAGTTTCCTGGTTATTAGGTCTAAAGATCGGTGGAAGTTTATGTCTCTTTTCATTGCATTCCCTTTAGCCATCTCGTATATATTGTGTGATTCTTTAAGATGCTTTTATATAACATATACTGAATTCAAATAAAATATCTAAATGTGAGATGTTTGCTAAAGCTCCGTGGACTAAAATCTTGTATTTTGATAGCATTTTTTTTGTAGGTTTTAAGTATTATTTTCAGGTTTTGTAAAGACCGTAAGAAAACAGGGCTATATGCTCATCGCCACATAGAACCATATATTTTTAGAGAAAGGATTTTTGGGTAAATACATAATCCAAAGTATTTTTGGGTATATATATTTTTATATTTTTTAATAGCTACTTATCTTTCACTGATCACTTTCTTGTTTTGATTTTCAGTTTAACCAAAATATGTTCTTGGAATTAGCTTCAGGCCAGATAACAAGCCGTTCAAGGTTCTTACTGCTTTTTTTTAGCAATTCGTTTTTCCATATTATTTCTTCATATTAATGCTTATTAACTGATACTATAATATTTAAGGATAATGTATGAATTTTTAAGGATTGGATATTTGAATACCTAACTATGTGATCTCTATGTTTCCAACAGATTGAAAATGATCATGCAACAAGATCGCCCTGTCACGGCAACTAAGTATAATGAAAATGAAGGAGAAAATAAGTATGAAGTTCTCTTTGTAATGCTACTACATAAACATTTTCTGTAATTTAAATTTCATGTTTGAATGATTTAACTTAATTGTGAATTTTAATATATTTTAATATAGTGGATATAATTTTTTAGTTATGTACCTCTGTGTATTTGATTTTATTAGAATTGTTTATAATTACAGATTAATTAACCATTAAACAAATGAAATCAACAGGAAAAGAAAAATAATCAGATAAAATATTTGCGACTTTTTATTGTCTTTTCGTCGCAAATGTACAGCCATAAGTTGCGACGTTTTATTTTAGTCGCAAATTGAGGACAAAGTTTGCGACGATATTGTTAGTGTCGTCGCCATATATATGTTAATGAAAAAATTGAATTTTTGCGACGATTCTATTAAAACGTCGCAAACTGTGCGACGTTTTATATTTTTCGTCGCATAAATTGCGACAGCCACTTTTTTGACGGTTTTTTCCATCATTTTTGTCGCAAACAATTCGTCGCAAATCTTGATTTTTCGTCACAAATGAGCTTGTTTCGTCGCACATATTCGTCACCTGAAATGCATTTTGGCCTAGCAGTGATATATAAGATGTTTAAGAGCTTATAAGCTCTTTAAAAGAGTTTGGTAAAAAAATTAGAAAAGATCTTATTTTTTCCAAAAATAAACTGTTAGTGAGCTTATAAGATATTTTTAGGAAAGTACATCCACCCCACCTTTTTTCTTTAAGATCTTATTTGATTATTTATTAAAACAGTCAAAATATAAAATTTCCCTCAAATACTTTATTATATTACACAAATACTAATAACATTTATATTTTATCAAAACAATGTATTCTTGTAATCAAGATTAATAATTAGTTAAAATATAATTATCGAAATAATTGTAAGAAAAAATTGGTCTCTATTTATATTTTATATGTATATAAAACACACGAATATTCTTATTATCTCAATAATAAATTATATTTATTTTATCTATAAAAAAATTACATTTATTTTACAACCTTTATTTTATATTAATATATTAATTTTATATTATTATTTTTATGTGTCAAATTAATTTATAAATATTATAATAATATTTTAGGAATAAAAGTATTTGAGTCAAATAACTTCAACAGTTATAATGGTGTCATGTACTTTTTTGTCATTATAGCGATAAACTGACCTTTTATTTCCAAATACCCAAACAACTTCTAAGAACTAATATTAACTTATAATCTACATATCCAAACACCTTAAAAAAAATTAAAATAAGACCTAAGAGCTTATCAGCTCCTAAAACATCTTATCAGATGTTTTAAATAAGCTTAGCCAAACGGACTCTTAGTATCGTCTTGTTACACGTTAATGGTGTGTGTGTATTAATTGTTTGGAAATTGTGTTATATATTATTAATTATTAGGGTTAAAAACAAAAACACCCATGTACTATAAACTTTGTATCATATACCCCATGTACTACACATAAATACAAAAATCCCCATCACCTTACATTTTTTCCAATATATGACGATAGTACCCCTACTCAAGTATATATATATATATATATATATATATATATATATATATATATATATATATATATATATATATATATATATATATTTATAGAGAGAGAGAGAGAGAGAGAGAGAGAGTTTGAGCCATTTCCCACTATATATTTTACCATTTTCAGTCAATTTTACGTAGCAAATTTCGGTGTTTACAATTTTTTCTCCAAAATATCTAATTGTTACCCAACTAAAGGAACTACGCAGAGATCAACATGTTCGAGGGCCATACGTACGGCGTGATGTTCACCAACCGTAGAACTTAGGTAACAATTCCTTCCATCTGATCTTGTAGTTCCTAGAAGCGTTTATCCATTGGCGACATCCTACGCTGCCCAATTCTTCATCCTTTATAACCGGCCTTCTCGGACATGATCAAAGCAATTTTTTTTTCCTTTTTTATTTTTAATGACACTAACAAAACCTAACTTAGACTCTAAGAACTCAAAAAACTAAAAAAAAAATCGAATTTGATTTTTATTTTTTATTTATTTATTTTACTTTTTTGTCTTTTTTTTTTTACACGAACAAATCCTAACTTGGCTGGAAAGAAATCTAAACAAAAAATAAAAATTCGAATTTTTTTTGTATTTTTTTTTGACGAAAACTCTAAATAACACAACACAAGAAAAGATGAGATATACTAGAAGACACAACAAAAAATAAAGATAGGTAAAACCTGTTTTGGATGTTGGCACTGATACCAACTGACCGTAGAACTTGTTACAGGACCCAAATACGTTACGCGGAAGCAAGATCGAAACATCCAAAGAAACGAGGATTCAGATTGGCGGAAGCAAGGAATAATGACCACATAGCTATAAAGAGCTAGAAACCATTATTATCAAGATGGAATATTGACCCCGTGGTTATAAAGAACTAGAAACCAATATTATGGCGCTAAGAAAATTACAAGAATCTACTTGTAAAAACAGCGAAGGAGAATTGATCTCTCAAAATACTCAAATATTCATTAAAATTCGTCCAATAAAATAAGCTAAATTGGCAACATATTTACAAGATCTAAAAACACTCATTTTTCACAAGGACAAGGACTCCTACCTAATATATAATAAGGAAACTTATAAATAAGCAAATCCTAACCATAAAAGAATCTAAAATAATAAAAACATAATAAATCCTAAATTAAAAACGTGCATAATTAAATTAAGTAACTTGATCTTCAAGTCGACTTTTAGATCACCCTTCTAAACTCGCGTAGCCATTGGATTGTACACGGGCATGCACTTAAAGCTCAATTTCGCCACTGTTCCACTTCGAATATCTCTTCGCTCAAAACATAAAAGTTGTAGATCTTTCAGTTATCTCTTCGAATCATTTTGAATCAGTTTAAATGGACGTTAGATGCGAGAATTATAACTAGAAAGGTAAACTCTGCCAGAATAATACATGGAATTTGACTTGTCCAACGAATTCTTCTCTTTCTTTTCTTCCAATTCCAAACCATTGACATCTCAAATAGTCGATTCAAGGCTTTTTTCTCCAAGGAAAACTTGAATAGCCTCTTTAAACTCGTACGTTGCGCTTCTTCCAATTCTTCATCTTTGAGCTTGTTAGGATTGTATCATATGAACTTTAAAATTACTTATCAAAATTAGTGAAATCATTTTTTTCTTCCAGATTACAATGAAAATTTCTATCAAACACTAATTAAAAAATTTGGATTTGTATATTAGGAATTCAAATAAATTCAAATCAGGCCCCAACGATTTGAAAATTTCTTAAAATATGTAACAATCGTTGATTTAACGTCTTCTATTTAAGAACTAGAGTTTCCAATAACTATATATTATAAATTTAATTAAATAAATTGGAAGCCCTAAGCATACTTTGCCTATCGTCAGAACCAGACTTGATCGATTTAAATAAACATGAAATAATTTAGTTTTATTGTAGGGGCTCTTTGACATAACCCCCATTACTTTTTTTAAAGGGGATAAGCCCAAAATATTTTAGATCATTTGAGAAAAGCCCATGTTCCAATTTCAGCCATTATGTTTCCAGTTTTACCCCCGCCCGCCACCTCATCATTGGGCCACGCGCTCCTCGAAATTTTTATTTTTTTTTTCCATTTTTTTAATCGACTATGACGCATAGTCGATTAGTCTTAAATCGACTATGCTTCATAGTCAATTAAGAAAATTCTTTATTTTTTAATATTTTTTATTTCTAATTTTGTTTTTAATTTTTTTTTGATTTTTTTAATTTTTTTTCTCTATCAGGTTTATTAATGGATAGTCGATTAAAAATTTAACCATTAAAAATAACAAATCACAATTAAAAAAAAACAATTATATTTAAAAAAAATATACAAATATTGTAATTGATTTATACATTGAAATCAATAAACAAAAAATCAAAAAAAAAAATTAACAACTAGAGTCGGTTAACCTTAATCGACTACTGAACATAGTCGATTAAGCCTTAATCGACTACTGAACATAGTTGATTAACCTTAATCGACTACTGAACATAGTCGATTAAGCCTTAATGCTCTTCTGCCACACTCCCACCAACCCAACATCCAAAAAACGCCGTCATAACCATCACTACCACACACACATACGCCACCGCCAGCAGACCCATCGCAATCTTCCACCCAAAACCGCCGCCGCCAGCAGACCCATCGCAATCCTCCACCCAAAACCGCCGCCACCAACAGAGCCATCGCAATCCTCCACTCAAAACCGCCGCCACAACCATCATTACCATCACCATCCACGCACACATACGCCGTCGGTAGCAGACCCATCGCAATCTTCCACCCAAAATCGCCGCCGGTAGCAGACCCGTTGCTCAGAGACGAGCCTTGTGAAGTGTAGAAATTTTTATCGTGGCTCTCGTTGTCGGAGGACGACATCGGCGGCGGCGAGTTTATGATCGGCGGCGGTGGGGGAGGCTGCTTCGTCAACGGCGGCAGGGGTTGGAGGTCGGGGCTGGGTCTGTAACGGCATGGGTTAGGAGTAATAAGGGTGGTTTGGGAATTATTAAATAATATTTCGGTAAAATATTAGGTAAGGGGGTTTTCTCTAATTATTTTTTGGAGGGGGTTTTCTTAACTCATTTATTTAGATGAGGGGGGTCTTGCTACTTATCCCTTTAGGGCCTTTTTGGTTTGGGGTATTACAAGGGATGGGATTTGTTGTACCATTGTGTACAATGTTTGGTTCAGTTGACGAACCCATCCTTGATTGATGGGCCCACCGTTTTAATCTCCCATTTGAATTATTAGCAGTCAAGCCAAAATTGGCTTGACTAATTATCAGGTATTGTATCCCTTTTAGCTGGCCGTGTGAAATGTCGAAAATAGCCTTAGAAAACACATCAATTACAAAATTAATAGGTATAAATAGTACATTCTTCATCTTCTTCTCTCTTCCACCGTGCCCTAGTTTTTTTCAGGTAAAATCTCCTGCGGTTCGAGTTATCAATGAGCACAATCGACGCCGCCAATCGCTGCCGCTTTCATCACCACGACCAGACCCTCGACGCCGCCAATCGCTGCCGCCTTCATCACCACCACCAAACCCTCGACGCCGCCAATCGCTGCCGCCTTCATCACCACCAGACCCTCAACACTGTCAACCACCACCAGCAACCTCTCCACCGCCGCAAAAAACCTCACAATCGTTCATCTACTTGAGAAGTCATGAGCCCAACACCATTCTCCACCACCTAATTAGAGATGAGTTTATTCTCGTCTCCAATTGCCCAACTTGGTCTTGATAGATTTCCACTCTTGCCAGCAATCTGGTGGAGAATTTCTCCATTATTAATTCACAATTTATTTTTTCTTTTTCTTTTTTTTTTAATATTTTTATTTCTTTATTTAATTATTTATTTTTATTTTTAATGTGTGAAAGTTTTCTGTTTTTCTTTTTAATGGAAATCTGTGATAATTATAACGATGAACAAAATATGTTCATCGCCGTTTGTTTGTTATTTTCGTTTCCTTGATATTTTTCAGACCGTTTTCTTTAGGAACCAAACAAAACTATGGAAAATGATATTCCAAAAATTATTGACTGCAGCGACATAAATCCTCCCTTCTCACCTCTATTCTTCTCAATCTGGATGAATTTCAAACAGTTAGTCAATATATGTATCAAAAGGGGCAAACCAGTAATTTACCTAACAAATTCATAGAAAACTGTGTTACCACCCAAACCAAACATGATATTATTAATGCAGGTATTATTAGTTTCTCCCCCATAACTCAAACCAAATAATGGATTACTCACTGTGAATCAACAATTTAGTCAAGTGTACCATATCTCATCCATAGCTATCTATACTAACCTTCCAACCAAAAGGGCCCTTATTGTATGGAGTTAAGACTGAGTATCAACAATTTAATTTAAATATCGAGCCCAACAACCATTTTTACTGTCCATGCAGTGTAATAAACTTCACCAGAAGCATCAATTCAAAAAAAAAAAAAAAAAAAAAAAAAAAAAAATTAGATAAAAGTTGAACTCCTTATTGATTTTTATTAAGAAAAATGTCATCCATCTCCGAAAAATTAATAATTAAAAATAATGAAAATTAAAATACAAATGCTATGGGACTTCTAACAGAGTAGTCGGCAGAAGTCCACGTAATAAATCCTTGACTTTGAGTAGTAGTATTCGTCACCTTTCTGGTACTTCTTATTACGGTGAACGTTACATTGTAGCTCAGTTTATCGCCCAACTTTTGAAAGAAGAGTACCTCAGGTTTCACTTCCACGAAAACACCCTCAGCCGTCGAACCAATCTCAACGTGATACGATGAATTAGGCTTACCGACGTTTGTCAATGTTCTCGTAGTCGCGAAAAATTGATTAGTCGGTCCCGTTAGTACAATCGAAAACGAGGGATAATTCAATCGAGCTTCGGGAATGCTGTTAACTTTCGCGCAATCCACCTTACGCCCAACAATGATACCGACTTCTTGGTTCGTGTAGTTCAAGCCACACAAATAAGGGATATAATCGTCTGGCGAGATATCATAAACCAAGCCCGGATCATTTGCCCGTGTAGGATTAACATGGCCCGAACCAATAGAAAAGACATCGGCGGTATGCAATTGTTCATCCTCGATCGGATTGCCTTTGATGTTCACTTGATCCGCCGTGGTCATAATTGCGGACTTGATGGCTGCAGGTGACCAATCAGGATGCGCGCTTTTGAGCAATGCTGCGACCCCACTAAGATGCGGGCACGACATTGATGTACCCGAGATTATGTTGAATGTGGACTTTGTGTTGGTTTGGTTTTCGAGAGAAACGGGCCAAGCTGCAAGAATGTTAACTCCAGGACCAATAATATCCGGCTTCAAAATACCTGGAGTGGCCTGACTAGGACCCCTTGAGGAAAACTGACCCACAACTGGAGCCTGATTGTTACCTATAACATCTCCTTTAAACAGCAATGCGGCCGTGGCATTTGGAGTCGAAACCAAATAGTCAATTATCTTGCGGCCATCTACATAACCGACTTGCATTGCTGGAAGAACGTTCGGTTCATCGAAAATGGTGTCACCTTGATTTTTGGAGTTTAATATAATCACAGCGGCCCCACCATAAGCTTTTACCGTTTTTCCGGACACGATTCCATCGACTAGAAACCTGTCGCACACAACTATCTTTCCTCTAATATTGGGGTCCAACTGACCAAAACAAGCTCGAGGGTAAACAAGTTCTAACTTTTCGATAGAGGGGAAACCCTTGCCGGTTTCTCCGTCTATTTGCTCGCCGTTTCCGAGAACCGCGGTGACGGTTATTCTCCGGTCGGTGGTGCTGGCTCCGACTGTCATAAACCACGGGGCCTCGTTAGTCACACTACTGGACCCGCCGGCATTACCGGCGGCCGCGCTGACGATAATACCCCTCTCCATGGCCCTGTAAGCGCCGACCGCGAGAACATCGTCGGCGAAGCGGGGGTGAACCTGCCCTCCGAGGGACATCGAGAGTATGTCGACGCCGTCGTCGATGGCGGCATCGATGGCGGCGGCGATGGCACTATCCGGGCAGCCGCTGTCGTTGCACACTTGGTACACTGCCAGGTGAGCTAGCGGCGCGACTCCGGAGGCGGTGCCATTGGCGTTGCCGAAGAATGCGGCGCCCGCGACGAAGTTTCCGGCGGCGGTGCCGGAGGTGTGTGTGCCGTGGCCTAAATTGTTGGTCAGTGGCGAAATTTCAGGGACGAGGAATCTAGCTCCGATCAGCTTGTTGTTGCATGCCCCCTTGCCGGCGCGGAACTGACATTCGCCCTTCCATTTCGCAGGCGGCGGCGGCATCCCCGCGTCGCCGAAGGACGGGTGGCTGGGCTCGACCCCGATATCCACCATGCCGATGATGATGCCCTTGCCGTAGTTCGATTTTTTCCATAAGCCCGTGTTTTGGTTCAACCCCAAGAAACTGGGAGAACGCGTGGTGAGCAGACGCAACACCCTTTCGGGCCGGGCCGAGACGAAACCCTTCTTAAGCCGCATTGCTTCGACATCGGCTGCGGATAATTTGGCGGCGAAACCGGAAAATACGTGGCGGTAGCGGTGCAGTATTCTCGGCCGGTCGGTAGTACTATTGGTTGAGCCGGCAGCTACATTGGTAATCGTCGGCAAGAATGAATCGTAAAACGTGTCGAGATCGTCGGAATGTGAAGGATCGACGTGGACGATGTATACATCGAGCTTTTCTGCTTTGAGAAATTGATGAAAATTGAGTATGCAGATGAGAAATAGAAATGAAGTAGTGATGAAACCCATATTTGATGGAATGATTCTTGAAGATGTATCTATACATGTATGTATATATAGATAAATATGTATATGTATACGTTGATGGAGAGAAGAATTTGAAGATTGTGGAAATAGTGTATATTTTCTAATTTGGACGAGATTACAATACAATTAGTCCAATAAAGTTTCCGAGTCAAACCTACAAAATTATTTTATTTGTTTCCATTCATGGATTTCTTCCAATATATTAGTGTAATCATATCTGATCTCTATAATTTTGATTATACATTGATTCCTTCTGCTCCTATTAAGGAAGTAGTTTCAATACTAGAGTCAAACGTTTGAATTTGAATGAAATACACTATCTCAAATATTTTATTATATTACATGAATATAATTTGAATCAAAGATTAGTAACTATTTAAAACATAATCATAAGGATTATCATAATAATCATAACACAAACTTATTCTGTAATTATATTTTACTAGCATCTTTTCCCTGTGCGATGCACGGGATATTATTTCAAAAGTGGAAAAAGATAATCAATTTAATACATAATAAGAAAATATCGTAATAGTAAAATTTAATAATGCAGTATTATTCATATTTTATATAACATTGGTTTTTTTAAATCTGACATATTAAGATTTATAATCCAAAATATAATTAAGATTTAAAAAATCGTATTTCTATCTTTATCTCTTAAGATTTGAGATATATTGATGAAAAATCGGAGATTGATAATTGTTAAAAAATATAGTTAGAAAATATTAGAGAAAAAATATTAAAAATAAATAATTACAGAAATGTCATTAGGGTTTTTTAGGGTTGCCCAACGTTTTTTTCTTTTATATATAAGATATGTATATATAAACTAAATGCACGAATATTCTTATATATTATCTCAATAATAATTATATATTTTGACAAAAGTAAAATTGTTTTCCTACATAAATATATTAATCAGGTAAAAGAAATTGGAACTTTCGTAAACCTGCTTCTTTAAAATATTTTATTACAATTAATTTTAAATAAAAACAAATCAAATATCATATGAACATTAATGAAATCATTTTTACTTTATTAGAATTTTATATGATTTTTCTTAATTGAAACTAATGTAATTTATAAATATTACAATAATATTTTAGGAAAACAAATATGAGAGTATAAAATTATAAGTTAAACAATTATAATGAAATAAATATGTTCAAAAGAGTTAAAATAATGTCATGTAATAAAGAAAAACTTATATTTCTAAATACCTGAATAACTTATAAAATCTAAAAGTAACTTATAAGATACATACCCAAGCATATCAAAAATTAATTTAAAAAAGGGCTCCATTTTATATACACCTCCCGGTACCAAATAAACTAGTGATAAAATCAAGCCAAACTCATCTTTTGACATACTCCTAAGAGACGAAAGTACTATACTACCCTTATATGCAATTTTCGGCCAAATTGCATTCAACATTTTTGGTCCTGCATTTAGTATTTTCGCTAATTTATTTATTATTATTTTTCTTTTTCTTTTTTAAACCTTTTTGTTTAATTTATATATATATTTTTAATTTTTTTTAATCTTCTTTTTTTTTTTTTATTTTTTTTTAAATCAATATGTATAATGTACTGAAAATAATTACATGTAACTACATGTAATTGTAGTAAACTATAGTAATTCGTAGTAATGTTCTTATTTTGACCCCATATTTTTACTCAATCAATTATATACACACACGAATACTAGCTTATACAAAAGAAATTCATAAACCCCCAACAACAAAAATTTAAAAATTTCAATATTTTTATTATAAATTACCTCACAACCAATAAAATACAAATCGAAAATACACAAATATATGCATATGTAAAGTATAGTAATGTGCAGTAATGTATACAACCTCTTGAACACTGTAAGTTGAAGCAGATGTAACTTCAACCAAAATTTTTGACACAGAGAATCAATGAATTTCATTAAGCTGCAATTACAAAATCAAAATAAACAAAATTATTTTAGTGCGAATCAACAAAAAATGAAGAAACATCCTAAAAAATCAACAAACACTAAGAGAGAGAGAGAGAGAGAGAGAGAGAGAGAGAGAGAGAGAGAGAGAGAGAGAGAGAGAGAGAGAGAGAGAGAGAGAGAGAGAGAGAGAGAGAGAGAGAGAGAGAGAGAGAGAGAGAGAGAGAGAGAGAGAGAGAGAGAGAGAGAAGAGAGAGAGAGAGAGAGAGAGAGAGAGAGAGAGAGAGAGAGAGAGAGAGAGAGAGAGAGAGAGAGAGAGAGGGGGGCTATAGCTGCGAAATGCTGCGAATTTTAGACCAAATCGCCAATGATTCCCCACCCCAAGCGCCTCCAACCAAAATCCTAACCGCTGTTAACCACCAAATGTTCCGCGCTCACAAATGAAAAAAATTATAGAAATAAATCTAAAAATGAATGAAATTACCATCAAAATACAGATTTCGACGAGAGAAATCCAATGTTGGGTTGCCCGTTAAATTCCGACTGGCAAAACACATATTACACCTCCGGCAAGATCCACCGTTGTCGAAATACACGCCGACTGAAAAACAATTGTAGAAACAGATCCAGCGCTTCAAACTAAATGAAATCACCACCAAAAGAGAGCTCGGCGAGAAAAATCCAACGGTAGTTAAACCTTCGAATTCTGACCACCGGAGAGAGAGTTATGACTTCGGGAAGCAACATCGCCGGTTAGAGACCTTGAGGGGCGGGATATGGGTCTGGGAGTTAAGAGAGGAAGATAGAGACCGATATGAGTTGGCCATGGTTTAAAACTGATTTAAAAGGGTATTCTAGGTACTTCAAATCTGCCGAGGGGTATATCAAATTATTATCCAAATGGATGGAATTTGCACTAGGATGTAAACAACATGGTGATTAATTGTATATATTTTCAATATGAAGGGGGGTCTCCAAAATAATCCCTTTAAAAATTCGATATAACAACTTATCAACTCTTAAATATTTTTAATTTTATCACGTGTAAGAGCTAGCCACCAGACGGGCCCTAGGTGTATGATCATGGGCTTATATGCAATTCTCCTGAAAATACATTCATTTGGATCCTAAATTTATCAATGTGGACGGCAATTGGGTGGGTATGAGGCGGGTTTTGTAAACCTCGTCCGCATCCTGCTTTGGAATTCTTCATCCTCATCCCGTCAGAATCCACAGATTTTATGAGTTGGTATCCTCGAACCCGCCCCGCAAAATCCCCCCAGGTATCACCTCACACAATCCCCAATTTTCTTTTTTAGTCGAAAAATGCAATCTTATTTTTTATTTTTTCTAAATTCTGAACGAAACTACTTATAATTTAATGACTTACCTCAACAAATAAACCTACAAAGTACATATTATACTTCGAATCTCATATAACATCCCATAATTTATCATGCTACAAATTAAACATCTTAGAATTAAAACACACGTCACATTTTAACATAAATAATTGAAAAACTAAACTACTTTATTTTTAATAATCAACCAAAACATCTTAACGACCATTATGATCCATCTTAACCATTAAAAAACACTTTATCAAGTAGGGGTGATTACAAATAAGTACATCAATTGGTACTTATTTATAAAGAGATTCAAACAAAAAATTACTTTACCAATAAGTCCATACATGATCCAGATTTTTGTAAAGGACTAAAATAGCCTCTCATACTTTAATATGCTCCAATTTCATCATTAACTTAATTTAACCTCAATTTGACCCCAAATTTCACAAATTATTCAATTTTGACCAAAAACCATTTTTTTTCAAAAAAAAATTCAAATTTTTTTATTTTTGCCGCCGGATTCCGGCATTGAC
Organism: Erythranthe guttata; assembly: GCF_056151865.1. Taxonomy (NCBI): domain Eukaryota; kingdom Viridiplantae; phylum Streptophyta; class Magnoliopsida; order Lamiales; family Phrymaceae; genus Erythranthe; species Erythranthe guttata. The sequence continues at coordinate 5,181,269 of NC_142537.1, read as the reverse complement.
TTTTAAAAAAAAAATCCGGATTTTTTCTTCAGTCTCCGCCGTTGACTTTTTCGATTTTTTTTCTTTCTTTCTTTCTGTAATATTTTTTTTCGTTTAAACAACAATATTTCTGTGAGTGACAGTAATATTAACTATATGACTGTTAAACACAGTAAAATTAACTAAACTAGAGTTTAACACAGTAATATTGCTATATTAATCTCTAGCACAGTAATATTAACACAACAAAAATCATTATTATTGTGTAATAGAGTAATATTACTATGTTGACCGTTCAACAAATGTAAACATAATAAAAAGGCAAAAGAATTAATATTACTGTGAGTGAGAGTAATATTGCTATAACAACAGTAATATTACCGTCAACCACAGTAATATTACAATAATAGACGGTAATATTATTACGTTACTCCGTGAATAACTCAAACAAACAAAAAAAATCCAAATAAAATAATAATATTGATGTGGTTGACAACAATATTCCTATAACAACAGTAATATTACCGTCAACCACAGTAACATTAATGTGTTTACAGTAATATTACAATAATAGACAGTATATTATTACATTACACCGTGAATAACTCAAACAAAACAAAAAATTCAAAAAAATAATAATATTTATGTTGTTGACAGTAATATTATTGTGTTTACAGTTATTTTCCTGTCAACGACAGTAATATAATTACGTTGACTTGTCAACAAATCAAACAAAATAAAAAAAAGTAACAAAAAATAAAAAATAATAATATTACGTTAATTTATAACTGCAAGCGGTAGAACAATTACATAAATGTATTGTCAACGGCAGTGTAATTATGTTAATTAACTGTCATTAGCAGTATAATTACATTAATTTACTGTCAGTGACAGCACAATTACGGTCAACGTTCAGCGGCGGACTAAAAAAAAAAACCTTAAAAAAACACTAAAAAAAAATTCGACGCCGGAATCCGGCGGCAAAAAAATATTTTTTGAAAAAAAAAAGTCTAAATTGGATTTTTGTGGTCAAAAATAGATTTTTGTCGACAAAATTGATTAAATTGGGGTTACAATTAAGAATTAGGTGTAAAGGGTTGGAGGTAATATTGGCATGGCGGCGGTTATATGCAAGCCCATTTTTTTATTAATTCAAGACCTTCAACATAAAAATACTAATTTACCCTTAATGAAATTTAAAATCAAATAAAAAACAAAAAATATTAAAAAATAAAAAGAAATCATTTCCTTTGTGCAGGACCAAATAAAATACATAAATCCAGAAACTCCTCTTTCTTATTTCACGACTTAAAACTCTCATTTTTCTTTTCCTTCCTTTTCACAAACCCACAAAGAAATCCTACACACCAAAATTATCAAATACATACCAAACATTCACGATGAAACCAGAAAACAATGATATGGTGGTTTACGAGGGTGGAGAACACAATGAAATATGTTTTAACCCTTTTAGTTTTGCTTTTGGGTCGTTTTTTTTTTTGTTGGGAAAAAAATTCGACGATACCAAAGTCGGTCTGCAAATACCGATTTTTGTTACTAAAGTCGTTAACCAAATTCCGATTATTCTAATAAAAATCGGTACTTATACACCGATTTTTGTAGTAAAAATCGGCATGACAACACCGATTTGTTTTTGTATTATCGGTATTGTCATGCCGACTTGTACTACAAAAATCAGTTTTTAAATACCGATTTTATTATCTGTGTTTTTTTAAGACCGTTTTCTCATACTTTCGTGCATCAACATAGGGGATTGATGGAGGATTATTCAAATGAATTATCTAACGAATAAATATTTGAGATACGGAAAGCTCTACTCGATTGGGTTAAAGGCGTGGTAGACGCCACCGAATGGTGATAAGCATTTTCGTTCCAAATATTTAAAAAATATCAATTAACCAAATATATAATGTATTTTAAAAAAACAAATCAAAAAATATCGGTATTCGAAAACCGATTTTGTACTCAATAATCGACATTAGAACGCCGATTTTGACATGTAAAGTCGACGTTGTGTCGCCGATTTGATTAACAAAAATCGGTATTATGATGCCGATTTTCGTGTACAAAATCGGTCTGGATAAACCAATTTCGGAAACCAACGAAAAAAAATAAAAAAAACCAATTTCAATCTCAATTTTTTTTTCCAAAATCGGCCAAATCATTGCAACCCAACAAGAAATAAGCATAGATTAATGTTCATTCATACATATTTATCAAGAATCGATGTTCGATTAATATTTTTGAATTTACAAATAAAAATTTAGTAAAAAGGACATCGATGCTCGATTAATGTTTTCGAATTTACAAACAAAAGTTTAGTAAAATGGGCTTGTTGGTGGTGGTAGTGGTGTAGTGGGTGGGTCGCTGGTCATCGTCGGTGCGGGGAAAGTCTTGCTGGTTGGCAGTCGTGATATTTCTTTTTTTTTTTTTTTTTTGATTTTTGATCTTGAACAAATTAAAAATAAGATTTATTTGTATTTGAGTATTATTTGTGGATAAGAGTATATTTGTCATCTTTAGTCTTGATGTAATAAAATTAGATTAATTTGCGGGCTTGAACTAATAAACTCATTTATGTGGTTTTGAACTAATAAAAAAATAGGCTTGCATATAACGGCCGCCTATTGGCATATACATGAATGTTTCATTTATTTATAATAAACTAGCATTTTTTCCCCGTGCGATGCACGGGATATTATTTTAAAAGTGAAAAAGTAAACAATAGATTTAATACATAATAAGAAAATATAGTACACTACCATAGTAAAATTTAATAATGCAGTATTATTCATATCTTTTACTCAAAAAAAAAAGTATTATTCATATTTTATATATTATTAATTTTTTTATACCTTACGTATTAAGATTTTATAATCCAAATATATAGATTTAGAGTTAACAAATCGAATTTCTATCTTTTATCTCTTAAGATTTGAGATATATTGATGAAAAATAGGAGATTGATAATTGGTTAAAATTAGTAGAAGAGAAATATTAAAAATAAATAATTAAAGAAATATCATCAGTGTTTTGTTAGGGTTGCCCAGCGTTTCTTTCTTTTATATATAAGATAGCATTTTTCCCCGTGCGATGCACGGGATATTATTTTAAAAGTGAAAAAGTAAATAATAGATTTAATACATAATAAGAAAATATAGTGCACTAACATAGTAAAATTTAATAATGTAATATTATTCATATTTTATATAATATTAGTTTTTTTATATCTTACGTATTAAAATTTATAATCCAAATATATAAATTTAGAATTAACAAATCGAATTTCTATCTTTATCTCTTAAGATTTGAGATATATTGATGAAAAATAGGAGATTGATAATTGTTGAAAATTAGTAGAGGAGAAATATTAAAAATAAATAATTAAAGAAATATCATCAGTGATTTTTTAGGGTTGCCCAGCGTTTCTCTTTTTTATATATAAGATATTAAAGGGATGGACTTATGGCTGGTTTTTAATCAACACAACCAATGCACAACCCTACTTGGTTGGGGACTTATGCACACAAACCTCTATCAAGTATGATCAGTGAAAACAAGCCTACAACAACAAAAATAAAGTAAATTTCATATAAAAATTAAATTAAATATAAATATAAATACGAGGGATTTATATTTTCACATCGAAGCGAGACGGGGATCCGTAATTCGAAGCAGCTCAAACTATCGTCCTTATTTGTCAACATTTTATTGGGTTGGGCTGGGTGCTAATAGTCAAGGCTTTTGTGCTTGGTGGCGGTTATCCTATCATTGGGCTTTTATTATCCAAAAGTGAAAAATTAAATATCATTCGAATGACAGTAAATAGTAAATACAATAAACCTCGTTATATTACTACTCGATTATTTAATATAACTTATTTTTTTACTAAAAATTAATTTAATTCAATCTTATTTATATTTTTTGTTACTATATTTGGTAGTTGTGGGTCTGAATTCTAAAAAATGCTTGTATTGTAAAATATATCTTATGGACTAAATATCGCATTGTTATTATACACACGCGTCATCACTAGAATAGATAAGTTACCATAAGCATGACAATACTTGTAAATCTTTGTGTATAAATAGACCCCTCAAGTGTAATGAAATGTGGAATCAAGTTTTCTACGGAATTACATATTTCTCTCTCTAACAAACATGACAAAAACTTTCCCCAAAACAAATTCAAATATTTCTCTCTCTAACAAACATGATTTGACCGCTACAGTGAAAATTGCCTTCACTAAAATAAAAAGTCAAACCACTTTATCTTTTAAATTCTTCTTCCAAAATACCTTTTTCCAACACCTTTCAGACATGATTTGACTTGCTACAGTACAAATTATCTCCTCTCAAAACACAAACAAACTTTATTTAATTTTCAAATTCTTCTCCCAAAACATCTTTCTCCAAAATAAAATGGAAATGGAAGCCCCAAAGCTTACCAAACATAGCCTTACAATTTTAATGTAAATGTTTGAAAAATCGGTTTTTTGTCTGTGAGGTGGTTTGAGGTGGTCAAACCTTTAAGGCGGGTCAACCTTCGGTGGCAAAAATCGATCAAAAATCGGTTTTTTTTTTTTTCTAATTCAAAATTACAGTTGAGATTTTAACAAAAGAAGTATGAGTGTATGCTTTATTTTATTTATATTAGTTATTATTATTAAAAAACTAATGATGTATGCCAATAATGTATGTAAATTAAAAAAAATACATTTTTTTTATATTTTACAAGGATATTTATGTACTATGATCTTATTATTATTAAACCTTTATCATGTTATTAGAATATATACATGATATGGAGATATAACTATGTTTAAATATTTTTTATCTATGTTTTAAGTATTTATAAATAATATTTAGGAATATATTATATTGAATTTTAAAAGCCGATTTATTTTCGATTTATCACCAATTAATCACCGTCGCACCGATTAATCGTCAGTCGGTCCCTGACCGCCTCCGACCCGATTACTGCTTTTTACAGCCTTGATTAATATTGGGAGACCTTTTACCGTGAAGATCCCGGTGACACTGCTCTGAAGTATGCCTCTTAAATCGTATCACGTGTCCTAGTAATACAAGTAATGATCTGTGTATTGTCCAAAATGCTGTAATTGCAAATATTTAATAAAATCGGGCTCAAATTTATTTAAATACATTACCTCCATAAAATCAAAAAATGTCTATTTATATCATATAATTGTAAGGGTAAAGAGGTAACTATGCTACATAGACTAACAGTTTTAGAGATTTGAGGGTTGACCGTTAATTTCAGGGGTTATTTTGTCGCATTTTATAGTACATGTGGTATATGCGACACTGGTGATAGTACATGAGTTCAATTTTGTATTTAACTCACTATTAAATTACCCGTTCCGTTCCATAGAATTAAATGTCGTTTTATGTTGTTGCGCACATATTAAGAAAATTAGAAAGACACGGAGATCATAGTAAAATAAATATAGAATCTCATAAAAATACCCGTGTGCGTAAAAGAGGGAAATTTGTTTCTTCAAAATTCATCATCGAATTAAAAACTCATATAAATTTAGTTATATTATTCGAACTGCATCATTTGAGTCTAAAGATGGTGGTTCGTTAAAATATTACACGTTTAATAAAATTTATCATCTATTTAATTAACATTTAAGTTTGGAGAAATGTAAGAAGAACATAAGCACATAATAATGCTTACAAATACAAGAAGCATTAGATTTAGGTGCTGCCGAATATATTTTTAGTTGGTTAGAATTAGTTGAGTATTCATGGATGTCGAGTTGTGTTTGTCCCACGTTATATATATTTAATAGGTTTTTTTCTTTTTTCTTTTTTTTTTTGGCCAAGAAGAATATTTATTTAGTTGATGTTGCTTTTGGTGAACTTTTTTCGTAATGGATAAACTATTGCTTAGCAATTTCACAAGTAAAGATGATCAATAAAAAACTATATTTCATTAGGCCTTGTGATTCACATGGTAATTTTTTCATTGACCTCATGTTTTGAATTATTTTCAATCTATATATTTATTATATATTTCACTGGCAATTTTGCTAGTCTGGGTTTGGCAGCAATTGTCCCCGTGGGATGTCTAGATATGAGCCCACTATCGAACGTCGTGGGCACTTATGTGTATTGAATGCATTATAAGACTGGAATTTGCGTATTTTCTGACACCAATTAATTTTATGACCATTAATAGCGTCTGAGGTCCTACAAATTTTATCATGAATCTACAAAGTTGACTTGATTTGAAATAAATTGAAGCCATATATCAAAAGAGAGTTGAAAATTTATTCATATATATCACAAAAACATGACTCATAAATATGTAGTGGCGGTGTGAAAAATTAAGTAAGTAGTTGACAATATTGATGAATATAAGTGTGTTTTAGACCATAAATTTATTTTTCATATAATGTGTGGGTTTTTAGTTTTAAAATATAACTTTTTTTTCTTTTATCATTAATGAGTATTTATGAGGAGAGAAGAAAAAAATTAATCAATAAATTTCTTAATATGTGTAAAGAGTAAATTTGAATTTTGCTCTATTAATAGTAGCTATATATTATGATTTTTAAGTTGTGGGGCACCCTAGACGACAACACCACCTAAAAAATGGAGAGAATAATATTTATGTAGTATTGTAATCACGGGATCAGAATTTTGAAATGTAAGTTGTCGTTTTAATTATTACTAACATTTTTTGGAGATTTTCTAGTCTAATTTTGTTAAAATTCAATAAACGAAATGGTAAAATTATGGATAAATGAGTTGTATTTAAAATTTTAGATAACTCAAAATATCAAAATTATGAGCAGTGTCCATTGATTTATGCATATTTTTCTCATCTATTATCCAATCTCGTTGATTCAAATTGTATTGGAAAATAACTCCAAAAGCTACAAAATTTCGTAGTTTTAGTTTTGCCCATTTCAACGTTATCAAAATCACTTAAACAACATTTATCTCACCCCGTTAATTTCTAAGTCACCACAAAATAAATTGAATTTCATTGTCACGGTCGCTAGGTGAAGTTTATCACACCTAGTTAGCCTAGTGTAGTTACGTCTTTGGTGTGGTTTACAAGTTAATATATGAGAGTGTATGTTTATCCAATGCAAGGGCTCGTTCGGTTACCGCTATAAGGTTCTACTGACAAAATAGTAGGGGCTAATAACATATCCGGTGGGTAAGATTCACATTTTTTTAAACTCGATACTAAAATCAAAGCTCGCTATTAAATGTTATTATTTTATTAAATTAGTAGCACCCCCGAGATTAATTTAATAGGGGTGACTAAAAAGAAACATACAATTTTATCCTTAAAATCATATTTTATTATTGTAAACTAAGTGGTTTTATAGACAATTCATATTAATAACTGATTTTAATAAATTTAATAAAAAATCTAATTAAGAAACCGAACATACTATTAACTAAGTAATTAATTGTCAGTAGGGAGTTAATCCAATCTCATATAATTCAATATAGGTAAACGAATACCTTTTAAAAAACATAAAAAATTAAAGTGTTAGAAACTAATTTAGCAATGATTTGAGAAAATATAATGGGGGAGGGATGCGCCATTCACCCTGGATTTTGTGAAGGAATGAACGAATATTCGAAACATGTCTGTCATATAAATACCACTCAGCTGAAAATTCTTAGAGAGAGAAAGTGAGAAGAGAGAGAGAGAGAGAGAGAGAGGAGTGCCCCTAAAGCGAAGAAGAAGAAGAAATCCTCTCAACCTCTCCTTCTCTGTCTAACTTTAGTAATAATCCTTCAAAATACCCAAATTCAATCATTCTTAAAAAAAAAAAAAAAAAAAAACATCTCTGTACGTAATTTACAGATTCATGTATCTAAATTGCCTCTTCAATTCCTTTTTCACGACGACGAAATCAATAATTTCGACGATCCAGATACAGATGAATCGAAGCCTATAAGTTAGTTTCGTTGATTTTTTATTTTTTTGAATTTTTTATTTTTCCGTCGAGGAGAATGGATGGAATCGCCGAGAAAGTGAGTGTGGTGGATGGCGGAGTGAACAACAACAATACGGCGAATTCCGGTAAGTTTCCGTTGACGGCGTGGGAAATGGCGGTGGCGAGCGGCGTCGTATTGGGGTTTCTGTTAGGGTTGGTTGGGGTGTACCTTACGATGCCCGCATCTGATTACGGCTTCCTCAAGCTTCCCCGTTCTCTTCAAGATCTTCAAATCCTCAGGTACTATTTTTTTTATTATTATTTTTTTTTTTCAGATTCCAGCTATGGTTGAATCAGTAGTATTGTTGAATAATCATTGTTGAAGTTGAGTGTATGTTAAGATAAATGAGTTGGCAAATTTTGAATTCAAATTTTTACTTCTTCGATTCATAGGTGAGTCATTGATCTTCATTGTTTTAGTAATGAGAATGCAATTGAGCTACTCGATTGAGAGATTGATTGTTGAAATCTCGTCGAGATTTATTCGTTTACGTATCGAACCAAACGTGAACATATAATTTTGTAATAATGTTGGACAATGACGAAATATAGACATTTGAACTAAGTTCAAGACCAGTTCCCAATTATCATCAATGGATCTCTTAAATTATTCATCTTGATTATTGAGAAGATATTATTCTTAAATACTGTTGCATTTTTTTTTTTATTTTTTTTTTTTGGTTAAAGGGATAATTTGGAGAGTTATACGAGCGACTACACGGTACAAGTTCTAGTGGGATACTGTCTGGTGTACGTATTCATGCAGACATTTATGATACCAGGAACCGTGTTTATGTCATTACTGGCTGGATCGCTTTTCGGTGTAATCAAAGGTGTAGCTCTCGTTGTATTCACAGCTACTGCCGGGGCTTCTTCTTGTTTCTTCTTATCCAAAATCATTGGTCGACCCCTCGTCTTTTCTTTATGGCCAGACAAATTGACTTTCTTCCAGTCCCAGGTCATTATAATCTCGTACAAATATTCATCTTTAGTTTCTATTCTGATCTTCTCATCAGACTTAATGTGATCGATAATTATATATATTATTTTTTGTATATTTATAGGTGGCTAAAAGACGAGAAAGCCTTCTGAACTACATGCTTTTCCTAAGGGTGACTCCGACACTGCCAAATACGTTTATAAACGTGGCTTCACCGATTGTAGATATTCCTTACCATATCTTCTTCTTGGCTACTTTTATTGGCCTCATTCCTGCTGCTTTTGTTACTGTCAGGGTATGTCTTCTCTAACATTACTCTTTCTGAAATGTGCAATATTACTATGGGTTTATTGCATTTAACACCCCTGTGTTTACTCTAATTGTTAAAAGAACTCCTCTATGATGCAATTATTTTTAGCAAACTACCCCCTAAAAACGCACCATTTAAAATTCACCTTAGGGGGGTCTTTTGCTAATATTTATAACATCGGAAGTTTTTTTAACAATTCGAGTAAATACATGAGTGCTAAATTTAACTCATACATCTAATTTTACATGTTAAAGATATGCAATTGGTATGTCTGAAACATTCGGCAACGTAAACAAATGCCAACAATATTTTCTTGATCTAAATATATTTATGTAAAGAAATGAATTTGAGAGTCTATCTTACTAACTGTATGGGTCTGATGTAGGCTGGAATAGCTCTCGGGGAGTTGCAGTCGGTCGGAGATCTGTATGATTTCCAGTCTATAGCGACTCTGTTTCTGATAGGTATTGTGACTGTTACTCCCACTTTGATTGGAAACAAGAACAAAAATCATGATGCTTGTGACATAAACTCCAATGTACTGTAAAAGAAAGAAAGTGTCACCTCTCTCCTCTTCCAATCAGCTCTCTCTAGCAGTGTTGTATCCCTTATCACAGTCAAGTAAGATTAGCACCAAGGCTTAGCCGATATGTGTTGTGTTGTTAGGGTTCCTCTCGTTTTTAGGGGAAGTTAAGGGTTCGAATCCCTTTGGGTGCGATGTTGTAATTGCAATTTTTTCTTTTTTTTGAAAACATTTTCTATATTCGACATTAAGATTATAGAAGAGGTTGAAGAGAGGATAATTGTACGAGGATTGGAGGAAATGAACAATGGACATATATCACATATGAAGTGCTTCCCAATTGTCACAGGGCAATAGCACCATTTCTTTGTCCATGCCACATTCATAACGGAAAAAAAAAATTATTTCGACTATTAGAATGTAGTAGAATTTAGATACGTGCTCAGTAACATTTCCACAATATGCAAATACGACACTCTTTATATTCCATTTTATATACTTATGTAATATGTATATAGGGATCGAATCAATTTTTATTGATTGAAGATGTGTTGATTGTCAAAAACACGTAATCGGTCGAAATTTGAAAAAACAAATGATAAAAAATCTTAATGAAAACAAACTAGTAAAGTAAGAGTTGACACTAAATGAAACCCCATCTGTTCACTGTCATTCTTGATACATTTTGAATTCCATCATATCCAATCATTTTGCCTGTATCTTTCGACAAATGAATAAATCAAATGCACGGTACCTAACGAGAACACACCTTTAACAACGTCACAAAATGGGCCCTAAAATTGGCAACTTTACCAACAAGGTACTAATACAAGAACTCCAAATAAATGATTCAAACAAAATAAACCTTTCAGAAAAGAAAACGAGATACATTCAATCCTTTTCTTTTTTAACCAGCAAAATACATTCGTAATCCAATCCAACTAAATTTAACAAATTCAGATGCTACAAAATTCTCTTCTTCGTTTTTTTCTTCTTCTTTTTTTGTCATCCAGAATTTCCCTTTTCCCTCAATTACCTGAATGTTCTTGCTTTCTTCTTTTGTCCGGAAGCACTGCCAGGTGTCCGATTACCCATCTTACGCTTATTCGTTCCACCAAATTGCGAAGCACTAGCAGCCTTTAGGGCTTTCTCTTTTCTAGCAGCGACAGCTGGCCTTTTCTTCACCCTCGAATTTTGCTGCTCTCTGTCTGGTTCAGATCTCGATTTTGGAGTTACATTAATCCTCGTGTGGACTTTCTTCTGTGCACCGGATTTACTTGCACGCATACCCTGGTAAGAGAGGTCTGCCTTGGCTTTATAATTGTTACCACTATCAGCCGAATAGGTACTGTTATTATAAGTCTCTGCTTCTGAAGGGTCCTTCCTCTTGGAGGGCGTTTCGGTCTTTTTAGCGTGACTCAGCCTCAGCTCACGATTCCGAAGCCACACGTTGCGTTTCCTTAATACCAAGTTTGCAGCTTCCTTCAATTTGCAACCACAGTTCAATCAAGTTAATCGTTTTGTTCAAAAACCATGAAATCTCAATTGTAGCATATATGCAATAAAAGCATCTTTTATTAAACGAGATAAAAGCTGCAAAAGATCAACAAAATGCAAATATAAAGTCGAAAGATCAATAGTTATACAAAGAAGTTGGATGATACAACCACCAATTTCGAGACCCAATAAAATTTGGTATCTCAACATTTGCGTGCAAATTTAACTTTGAAATTCTTTCAGCTATTAAATCAGTTTTGGAACTATTTTAAAGGGCAAAATAATAATTTCACATCCCATTCTCCCACCCCTTTGGATCTTGTGGTGAGTTTTCCGATCCAGGACAAAATTCAAATTAGACCGGATAACGTGACATCAAACACGTTGCATCATTCAAAAAATCCGTGTTTATCCACGGTCTCAGTATTGAAATGCCAAACCAGAGAATATTCATAGTTTTACATGCAGAAAAGGCTCCACATGATTAACGTGATTTATAAAAAAAAATAAAAATAAAAAGATTCTTGAAAATAAAACGTATCAGTGATGCAATTATATTACTAATCATACCGCGGTTTTGAACAACACGTATGCGATGCCTTTCCCTACGTTCAATCCAGGATCTCTGATAACCCGAACAGCTTCAACGCTAGTCTCAAGAGTTTTCATACCGCAAAATAGCTTATAAACTTCTTCATCCTGGAAGTAGGTGAAAATCATGTTACATGGTTGGTTATATGTATTATATTTGTTCAATAAAACACAAGATTTAAAATTATAAAAAAAAAATCCGGATTAAAAATCGTACCTTGACATCAAATGGGAGATTCCCAATAAAAACAGTCCTCTTAGTATCGTATAAAAGAGAACTGGCTTCGTCCTTAAGTTTCTTGCGAGGTGGGCATGCCCTATCAACACGGATATGATTTCCACCAACCTAAATAATTCATGCACATTGCAAATCAATTACATTTTTATCTGTCTAACTATACGACAGTGTACTTCTTTTCTTAAGAGGAAGGAGGATGATACAACGTCAAAACGGAAACATACCACAGCCATATTATTGGCCAAAGACGCTTGAGCAGCCTCCTCTGTTTTGAAAACAATGTACGCATGAACACTGCAAAACGAAAGAACCAATCAAATTATACTTTGGATCGTAAAAAAAGAATTAAGTCCTCATTCAATTCGTTTTTATCAGATTTTGGCCCAAAACAGATAGAACTGCAGAAAGTGTTGAGGACTAAAAATTAACCATTAACACGAGCTCGGTGATGGAACTTCTCATTCGAGCACGCTAACTAGACAAGAAATCTCCAATCTATTTTACTCGAACTTGGCCCCGAACAAATACAATAACCAAAATGCATTCTATTAAGAGACGACAAACCAAATTTTTCATGAGGATGCAAGTCTTTTTTCTATCTTTCATTTCCGAGTATTTTCGCTTGTTGCCTTTCTAAGCCATACGTAGATAAACATACACACACAATCTCCTTTACCACATAATAACTACCAAAGCCCCAAAATCAACGAAACAAAAATAGAGAAATTGTTTTCGAGAAGCAAACCTATCTCCTTTTTCGTCGATATGATTCTTCATTGCAGCGGCTTTCCTCGGTAGCTTTCCCTGTAAAAGCAAACTATCAACATTAACATTTCCTTCAGCAATTCGACAAACAAAAGATTCCGAGCAAACTCACATCGATAAGTGGAACCGAACGAATCCTAACAGACTCAACTTCACCGAACTTCACAAACGCCTTCGTTATTTCCTTTTTCTTGAACTTGAGTGGCAAATTCCCAACAAACACAGTCCTCAACAGCTTACTTTCGTCATCGAAACCTTCTTTCGACACCATCGTATCCTCTGGATTATCGATCGTCTTCCTCTTTTCGCCCAACACGCTATTACTCCCCGCCTTATTTTCCTTCGTCTCGTCGGCCACCCCATATCGCCTGGCCTCATACTCCGACTCCACCTCGTCTCTCTTCCTCTTCTTCTTCGTCTTCTTCTCAATTTCAACGCCGACGTCACTAATTCGACTATCTTCCGCAAAATGCCCAACAGCTTTCTCCACAGCTTCGTTTGATTCGATACCAAAATTGCTATTCCCAATCTTGTTTCCTCTCGAATCGGCCCTCTTCAATTTCTTACTCTTCTCCTCAACTAATCCAGCCCCAAGATCGGAACTTTCCACCTGCACTTCATCTTTGTTTCTTTTCTTCTTCCGCTTCGTCTGAGGTAAATCTGAATCAGCGGCGGATTTTTCCGTATTCGCTAATTCCAATTCTCGATTCGCCAGCTTGGTTTCGAGCAGTGTTCTACGGAACGGATTACTATCGGAGAAGAGAGAATCAGAGGCTGAATTTTGATCCTGAATTTCTCCAAACAGGGCCTTGAAAACCGTGGAGGAATTCGAACCCTCGTTCGATTTAGAAACATCGGTTGGATTGGCATCTTTCAGAGGAGTTTTGGGTTTCTTCGCCATTAGAGAAGGGGAAGTGTGGCCGAGGAGAAGAGAGAAATTTGGGGACGAATTTGAAATGAGTTAACCCTAGCTCAATGCCGCAAGGGTTGTAATATAATATATCTATATATTATTTTATTTTTTTTATTATTTTAATTTTTTTATTGTGTACTTAATTTGTAGGGAAGATAAATTTTGAAGTGTGAAATTATCGACTATAGTCCTTATTTTCGTGCGTGAGGGCGCGTGTGGTGGAGCAATTGTGCATTATACCATCAAAAAAAAATTATTTTCTTAATAGTTAATAGTTAATAGTTAGGGGCTCTTTGAGAAAACTCCCTCACTATTTTTTTTAATTGAGGGAGGCCCAAAATATTTTAGTCTATTTGAGTAAAGTCCACACTCATTTTCAGCCATTATGTTTTCCAGCTTTGCCCCCGCCCGCCACATCATCACTGGGTCACGCTCAGCAATTTTTTTTTTTTTTTTTCCGTTTTTTTGCTGTATCAGTTTCCTTAATCGACTATGCAGCATAGTCGATAATTTTTTTTTTGTTTTTAATTTTTTTTTTTAATTTTTGTTTTATATCAGGTATAGTAATCGACTATGATGTGAAGCATAGTCGATTAAGAAATCTGCTACTAAAAATAACAAATCACAACTGCGAAAAAAATACAAAATCAACTATATATTACAAAAACAAAAAAATATACAAATATTATAAATAATTTATACAATTGAAAGCAATAAACAAAAAATCCAAAAAAAATAAAAAAAATTGGAGTCGATGAACCTTAATCGACTACCAGAGCATAGTCGATTAGCTTAATCGACTATGAACATGTACATAGTCGATTAAGGTAACAGTCTGCGCGAAATGAGACGGCACCGACGACAATGGCTTTTGTTAAGATCTGCCGACGACGACCCCGACCCCGACTTCGACAGCAACGGCGAATGAGACGGCACCGACGACAATGGCTTCAACGGAATTAAAAAAGAAATTATATATGCAATATTTTATCCCTAGAATCAAAATATCAGAAACCAAAACTAGGATTTTGATTTTCCGAAAGATCAACTCAATAAAAATAAAAATAAAAATAAATGGAAAAGGAGAGAAAAAGCACTGATTACCACGAAAACAGTGCACCAGAAAACCAAAACACGATGACGATGATGAATTAAGCAGGACAATATTAACAGCCGCTTTGGTACGTGTCTGAATATTGCTTCTTCAAAATTTTCCGTTGAGAGAGAAAGGTATAAAATGGAGAAAAAAAAAACAGAGAATGGACGGGAAAGAAGAGACGGGAGAGAAGAGAAAATAAAATTAGGGTTTGAAAGAGTATAGTAGACAATTAAGGGTAGTTTTGGAATTATGAAAATATCACTTGGGTGGAATATTTGGTAAGGGGGTTTTCTCTAATTATTTTTGGAAGGGGGTGTTTTCTTAACTCATTTACCTAGATGAGGGGGTTCTTGCTAATTATCCCTAATAGTTAATACTCTAATATTGGGATATGAATATTAATAGACAATAAAATTTGTTAGTCCGATTTGCATATTAAGCTAACAAGAGTGTAAACAATTGGAGCTCGAGCTCAAGGCAAACGTGATATTTTTTTGATCGAATCGTGTTTGTCGAGTTAGAATTCAAGCTTATGCGAAATAAGCAGGACCGCTACCTCTGCATCGATCTCGATCCAATCTCTCTAAATTTGTATCTGAATGAAGAATCTCAACGCTGAAGCAAGTGCAGCAAGCTCATCTACGATGCTACTTGGGGCAAAAATATGCTCATGAAATGCTAGGATGGCCTCCATGTAGGGGCCTCTAATAATCCCGTCAATAGCTGCAATATGGGTGGTTGCGTTGTGGGCTCCATCTATGTTCATCTTCAGCCAATCGGGTTTCGGGGGAAGCCAAATAACTTGGTGAGGTGGGGGACCTGGTAGGCTGGTACGATAAAATAGACCAAAGGACTCGGTCGCATGAGAAACGCTAGTCTAACTCTTCGCATAAAGTAACGTGTTCTGATATCCTCGTATACTGAATGACTCTGTAACAGAGGATGCTCGAACCGTGATATTCATGTGCTAGCTACTATTTCTTGCAACATGTAAGAATCACAAAATCAAGCAAGGCAAGGGTAGTGATGTGTGTGTATTGTGTAAGTGTATGCGAAGTGAAGCGTTGTCAATAGTGAAAAATCTGGGGTTTGTGCACAATGTGTGAAGATGTAAGACCTAAAAGAGAGAAAAAAAAAATGTCATACTCTCATAGCCAGTCTACCACTGAAGACCAAAACAGTCCGAGCCCACCTAAAAATCATGCTACTCATTCAGCAGTCAAGTAGAGTTTGAAATAAACATCCACAATCGTTCCCCTTGTAAAGGTAAGTGATAAGAAGGTGTTGCCTCAGATATTTACTAATCCTAGAAATAATACTAATGTGTGAAGGAGAACAATTAGAATAAACTGTGAACATAGTTTTAGGACCACTAATCATCTGACATGAAGTACGGCAATACCGATCAAGCCAATTTCTAAGCTTCTTCTGACCAAAAGTATAACAAGTAGTAAAAATAATCACATCATCCGCGTATGCCAAATGAGAAATAGGAATACCACCACCAGTAGAATAAAACATACTCGGACAATGGCGGTAAAGAATGGCGAGAGAGGATCCCTTTGTCTAACCTCCAAATCGAGGCAAAATAACCCGTCAATTTCCCGTTGATCAGCAAGAAGAGCTGGCACGATGAAACACACCGCAAAATCATATCAACAAGAACGTCCGAATAACCCATAAGCTCGAGCACACGAAATAGCTAGTTCGGCTAGATCTAGCTGACTCAGTGTATTGAGTTTGGCTAGATCTGGTTGAACTTGCCAAAGTTGCTAATTTAAAAAGAAAAAACCCGTCTCCTAACATGCAAGACGAGAAGATAAATTGTGTGTAAATTTATCTTCGATTTCGGCTGATTCGGGACGATTCCAGCGGTTTGTTTGAAGGGGTGGAAAAATAGTAGAGAGAGAAGGTGAAAGGGAGAAGAGAATGTGTAAAATATTTTGCGGCAAAATTATAAATATTTTCGCCTGTAACAACTAAAAACCGCATGCATTAAACACCCCCTTTAATGATATGGCTCAACATACATGCTACATACTACAGCCGTATTAGATCATTTTATTTTAAAAATAAAAAGTAAAAAAGAGAAAAAAAAAAAAAAAAGAAGAGGGAATTAAGTTGTGGTTGTGGCAGTAATCAAAATGAGTTAGGAAGTACTATATGTGTCTTCAATTTTGGATTATGATTATTTTTAATTTGTTCATCTAATTACTTAAGGATTAAATGTTTTCAACATTCAACTTCATTTGAAACTGTTTCAAGGAACACATTATGGTTTTCATCTTATGTTGCGACTATGGCTTTTATCTTATTTTGCTATTTATGAATATTCTAAATTTTACTCTTCGTCAGCGAAGGTTTTTTTTTTTAATACATTCGACTGCGAAGTATATAATCTTTATATTTTATTCAATATAAGGTTGATATAAACCTAAAGCCCAAAAAAATACATAAACCCAGCTTAGGCTTATACTAATGGGGCTATGGAATACGAGTTTGGACCTATATTAATGAGGTCTAATGATATACGAGTTTGAGCCACTCCAAACTCGGCTCACATGGTCCGATTGTGAGCCCTACTGATCAGCTAAGAACTAACCTAACCCAACACACATTACCAAATCCAAAAGACTTCCTAAGACCCGGAGAAGGGCCCGTCGCGCGTTACAATTCCTAAAACCCCATGACCCGCAGGGCGGTCCCGTACAATGAAAAAAAATTGAATTTTTTGTTTTAAATCAACGTTGACTAACGGCTAGTTTGATTGCGATCCGGACCAGCCCAATTGGGCAGGGGATCCTAATAACAAATAAAATGCCGTCACAAGTTATCTTTTGTGTCGAATCGATACTCCGGTCTTCAATGAATCAGCAAAAAATCAAAGGAAGAAACACAAGTGTACATAATATGAATATGAAATGCTCCCTTCTACTCCAATGTGATGTTTCACTAATCAAATCCCAAATAACATAACAACAAGTTGCCTAAAATAAAATCATACCGAAGAACCTGATCAGAGTGTCCGATTCTTGGATCAGATACCGCAAATAAATCCAGAAACTCCGAACAAAAAAAAAAAAAAACATGCTAGATAGGTTCAATCGAACACAAACACAACTATATATATGTATATTTCATACTTTATCGATGACGACCTGTTGTGGAGAAAACGAAACGGTTTTGGCAGAGTGGTCAGACACATCAGCCAGGGCTTGAAACATCCTTAAAATCTCGGAAATATCCTCCAAGTAGTACTTAGCCTTGCTCGGTTTCTGTCCAACTGTACAGGCAAACACTTCGGCAACTGGAGAGAGCAAACCGTCCTCCTTTGCACTCGTAATAACCTCAAACATATCCTCGTCCGACCTGTCATCGCCTATACACAGCACAAAATCGGGAAGCACTTCTTTTTGTCGAATCATTCCTACGAGCCTTTGCGCTACTAGCCCTTTGTTCACTCCCTAGTCAACGAAATATACGCGGTTGATATTTTTTTTTTAAATAAGATGAATATCAATATTGATTTAAAAGTTTCGTTTTTTAACCTGAGGCTTGACTTCGACGATGTGTTGACCACTTTTGACAGTGACAGGTTCGTTAGCAAGAACACTCTCGAGATGATCTAGAAGCTCCTTAGCCTGACAAGACCCGAAATCCGGATCCGCCAGCTGGTAATTCCACACGAGCGCAATCTCTTGCGATTCGATAAACGAACCATCCGTCGTTTCTGTATATAACTGCATTACAGGCTCCGCTATTTGCTTCCAGTACAAATCTTGCGCAGCAAAACACGTCTCCCATTCCGCACTTCGTTGCAACCTTTAAAAAAAAAAACTCATTAAAAGTTTATAATATTTAATTCCAACGACAGCGAAAAAAATGTAATCTTTAACATTTTTTTTTATTTTGTGTCACCTCACGAAATATCCATGCTCAGCTCCGATGCCCAAATCCTCGCACGAGCTAAACCACTTTGTCAAAGTCTCTTTATTCTTCCCACTCACAACGAAAACGACATTCTTCGTCTCTCTACACAGCTTATTCAATATCCCAATAGCTTCACCGTTCGGGCTCATATCGCCCGCGCCCTGTGATGTCATCGTCCCGTCATAATCCAATAGGATCGCTCGATTTTTCGTCCTTTTGTATGCAGACACAATGTGCTCTACCGAGAGCTTCCGGAAACTCGGATCCAACGCGATAACACGAAACCCTAACCCGAAACCGATACCCCAACACCTCCTCCTCACATGATCGGCGCATGCTCGTTCAAGATCCAGCAAAAAGCTGTGGGCCCAATACGCCACGTCATGGCTACTCACGTACTTATAGTGCTTATCATGCCGCATTTGTTTTTCCTGCTCGGAGACCATTAAAGCAGTGTCCATTGCTTCTGCGACTGAGTCAATGTTCCAAGGGTTGACTCGAATGGCACCGCTGAGTGAAGGTGAGCACCCGATGAACTCGGAAACTACTAACATGCTATGTTTTGGTGTTGATGGGTTCAAACCCAAAGCTTTGTCCAATTTTTCGTTTCCTTGTCTGCAAACAATGTACTCGTACGGTATTAAATTCATTCCGTCTCTGACAGCTGTCACTAGACAACACTCTGCGATAACATAGTACGCGATTCTTTCGTAAGACTGTAATGAAGTGTCGAGCAGGACCACAGGCTCGTAACCCGGTTTTCCGAAGAGGGTGTTGATTTTTTTTACAGTGGCGTAAGTTTCCGACTGAACTTCCTGGACGTCTTTGCCCCTGCCTCTAGCTGGATTTGCGATTTGGACCAAAACGACTTTGCCCCGTTTATCGGGATGTTGGTGCAATAATTGCTCGAAAGCGAGAAGTTTCAAGCTTATGCCTTTGAAGATATCCATATCGTCCACACCGAGCAAAACGGTTCGACCCGCGAACCGGTCCCGTAATTCAGCCACCTTCGCCTCGGTTTCTTGAAGATCCAAAACCGAGCAGATTTGACCCATGTGAATCCCGACGGGTAGGATCTTGATGCTGACTGTACGACCATAATACTCGAGCCCAATATAGCCCCGTTTGGATTGATACGACACACCCAACATTCTACTACAACAAGAAAGGAAATGCCTTGCGTAATCGAACGTGTGGAATCCGATGAGGTCGGCGTTCAAAAGCGCACGTAAAAGCTCGATCCTTACGGGCAAAGTCCGATAAATCTCAGAAGAAGGAAAAGGGCTATGAAGAAAAAATCCAAGCTTGACTCTATTGAATCTTTTTCGAAGAAAAGTCGGCAATACCATTAAGTGATAATCGTGGATCCAAACGAAGTCTTCGTCGGGGGTAATTACCTCCATCACTTTATCCGCGAATATTTTATTCACCGACACGTAAGCCTGCCATAAACTCCGGTCGAATCTGCCGCCAAGATCCGGCGACAAAGGGAGCATGTAGTGAAACAGAGGCCACAAATGCTGCTTGCAGAAGCCGTGGTAGAATTTGCTGAAAAGCTCGGGCGGGATAAAAGCGGGGACGCATTTAAAAGTTTCGAGGAGGGTTTGAGCTACCTCTTCTTGTTCGTCGAGGTCGATTTCTTCCTTCAAACAGCCGACGTAGATTACATCCACGTCATCACCGAGGCCGTCTTTCAGTTGTAGTAAAAGGGAATCTTCGTCCCAAGAGAAGGTCCAATGTTTTTTACCGTCGGATGATTCAGTTCTGTGGGCCCGGAGTGGGAGCTGATTGCCGACTATTATCATACGGTCTTGGGAAATGGACGAGGGTGTCTCCGAGCCTAAGTTGCTTCGGTTTTCGTCTTCTAGCTCGGATAATACTCCGGCGACCGTCGCCACTCGGGGGAACTTTTTGCCCTCGCGGCCGAAGGTGGGGGAGCCGCTGCCGGAGGTGAGATCCAGTAAGTTGGAATAAGATCTTGAAACCATTGTTTGTGATACACAGTATGTAACAATTCAAGAAATTCGAGCTGCACATAAAAATAAAAATAAATAAAAAATAAATAAAAATAGACAGCAAAAAGTGGTGATTATAACATCTGTTGATAAAACCCTTTTACCAAGAAATGAAAAAAAAAAAGAACAGAGACTTGGCAACTACAATTCTCACCTGAACAATGATTAAACAAGTGTACTGTCACATTACAGACAAGATCAAGATCATCAAAAATAGTGCTTAAGCTAAAAATAAATCACAAATCAGCAACAAAATTTACCAACAACAATAGAACAAAGAGTTGTGGTGAAGCACATCACATATTACATATACACAACTCAGCAGAAATGACAGTAGTGGAAATAAAGCACCAAAGTACTATTGCAAGTGGGGTTCAAGAAAGTGGGCAAAATAAAAATAAATCAAAATTAAATTAAATTAAATTAAAAATTATTATGTAATAACTAATTCAAGAGGTGAAAATGGGGGGCCTTTACCTTTCAAGAAAGTGGGCTTCAATATCACCAAAGATTCCTACTTAAAAAGCAGAAAAAAAAAATCCCAGATGAGATCAAGAAACGATTTTTATTTATTCGGACAAGTTCTTGGAAAAATCATTACACCAACTATGGTGTGTGTGTGTGTGTGTGTGTGTGTGTAAGCAAGCAGCGAGAAAGATGGAAGAATCGAGAATAGTGGAGGAGTGGTGGTGGTGGTAGTGTGTACCTGTGATGAAAGCAAGAAGGAAAAACAGTGGAGCTGCAAATGATTTTTTGTCGTGTACCACATAACTGTGGTTAGTGAGTGGAGTTCATTCTTTGAAACCCACAACAACAAAAGTGAATCTACCTAACTCGGGAAGATGGGCGAGTGAGTGATTCGATTCATGGGGGGCGCGTGTCGTGCATTCGCGCATCGGAGATTGTGTTTGTTTGCATTTGTTCTAATGATAGTGGCAGTTTGAGCCAATTAGAAGATGATGAGTGTGGAATCTGCTCTATTAATTATTAATTGTAATAAAATATAATAATATAATAATGTGGGGAATCTATTAAAAGCACAAAGGACCGTTGTGTCTTTTCTTCTTTTTTTATTTCTTTTTTTATGGTCCCAACTTTTTTAATTTTGGTTATTTTGATTAATTGTACGAAAATAATTTTTGCAATTCTTTTTTACTTTTTCATATACTTTTTCACTTTTTAACACATGTTATTTCTCTCCTTTTTTCTTCTTAAATATAATATATAATTTGTTAAAAGCCCCGCAAATGTAAATTTTTTTTAACAATAAAGATCTCAACCGTTTGTCTTAAAAAAAACCTTGCATTTTTAGTCCCTAAAAGTCAATTGGAAATCGTGTGAGTGCGCGTCATTTATGGGGCGCAACATAAAGCATAAGTTTACTGTCGAAGTTCACTACCTATTTCAACGAGTCATATACAAATTAGGGTATAAATTTACTCCGAAAGATCTAAGGTTGTCTCTATGTCTTAAACATATCTGAAAGTTCATAAAATTGTCGACAAAACAAATTAGGAAATACTTTGTGAGGTTTAAATTACATCAAATTGTCAAAATTTCTTCAATTTTTGTTGTTTCTATTCCAACAAAAAAAAATTTGTATCAGTTATAAGAGATGAATCGAGGGTTTGTTAGATAGTGTAGGTTAGTCACAATAAGTGAAAGATAGTAGAGAAAGGATCTTCAGCAAGAGAAATTTTGAAGCCAGGAATTTTAATCAAAATAAAAAATATAATGGCAAATGGCAAATAGGCCCGTGACAATGAATTTAAATGTATATAGGTTCAGATAAAAAATAATCTCGCAATAAACCCATCATCATGTTTTTTGTTTAAAATACCAATCATAATATAATTTTCATCAATTACATCCATTATTCTCTAACTTCATAAAAATTGCATATTGACCCCGAATTTGAACAAATCTATTTTTTTTTAGAAAATATAATTTTTTTCTGAATTCTTTTTTCCAACCTAATTCCGGCGTTGACATTTTTTTTTTTAAACATTTTTTCTATAAAAAAAAAAATTCGGACGATCAACCGCCGTTGACTTCTTTTCTCTCTCTAAATTACTATGTTAACAACAAAATTATTGTTTGAGACATTCATATTGAATGTCAAAACAATAGTATTACTAATATTATTGTCTCAAACATTAATATTACTAATATTACTGCCCCGAACAGTTAAATTACTAATATTACTGTCCCAAACAGTAACATTACTGCATGAGACAGTATATTACTGTCGGAGACAGTAATATTACGGTCAAAGACAACAAAATTGGAGCCCAAGACGATAAAATTAATTAATACAGTAAAATTATTATCTCAGACAGTAATATTACTGCATCTGAAGACAGTCAAATTATTGTCTCCGAGAAAGTAATATTGCATGCCAAGACAGTAATATTAATGAGAATATTTTTTTAAGAAAAAAAAGGTTTAAAAAAAATATAACGGTGGTTGACCTGTCGGAAAAAAAAAATTCAGAAAAAAAAAGGTCAACACCAGAGACCGGCGGCGTCGGTCAAAATTGGTTAATTGGTGAAATTGACTTAAATTTGGGTGTAAACCATAAAATTGGAGTTAAATTAAGGTTTCAATGAGTTGAAGTAACTTTAGTATATATAAATGAGTTTTCCTTATTTGCAAATATAAGGTGGATTTATTTCCAAGACAAAAAAGCTAGATGTCTTTTTTTTAATTTAATACTCTTGTCATGAACCTATTTACCATTAACCGAAAATACATATGCCCATATAATGATTTCCCATACATGATCATGAGAAACCTATTCTTTCGCAAATATTAAATGTGTGGTTCTTAAATAAGGCCCTTAAACATTACGATAATAAAGAAATATCCAATTACATATTCTTCGTTAGACAAAACCCTACTCTTTGAATAGTTGAAACTTCCATTACCTTATACTCTAACAACTGTCAACCTATCCTCCTAACACAAAAGCGTTGAAATCTGATTATTCCGTCCTACACGCCTTCACTAAAGTCGTCTTCTCCAAGATCACCACAATTTCCTTCCATCGATTTACTAATGTTGTATGATCATTACTTAATCATCTACATGATCCAGATAGTCTAATAATAAAACAACTATATTTCATTATTGTCAATTTATTATTTCTAATGTCTAATATTCGATTTAATTCTTTAATCATCTATAGTATTCTGATAGTCTACAAAATGACTAGTCCACTAGGTAATAATGCAGTTGCTTTATGTCCAGTTTAATCCAGAATTTCGCTAGAATACAATAAAAAGAGTTATCGCTGATTATCTCAATCCCCTTCTACTTATTTCAATTCAATTTCAAAATATTATTACACACATTAAACATTATAAATTACTATTCTTATTATATACATAAATATTATCCAATAAATTATAACTACTCATGTTATTTTTTATCGAAAATTTGACAATTTTGCAATTAAACAATATCACAAAGAAGAGCCTCATATTATACTTTCGTTTTGGGTCGATCGAGGCATGAACAACGGTTAAATCAATTACAAATCATTTCAATGAAAAAAAAGTGACACAAACTTTATGTTCGTATTCACCAAAACATCGTCCATCCTAACTATTTAACAAACTATACCGTCGGTAAAAGACTCTTCCCCTTTCTATCTTCAAAACTCTCCGTCACCTTTTTCATCCATCTAGTGGACACCAGAGGACGACCACTACATCCCTCTATTTTATTCCTCCGTTGCCGTTCAAGGGCCCACCCCCCTCCCAGGGTCGATCGGACATATTTTGAGGCCTGGGGCGAAATAATAAAGTGTCGTTAACTAATACAAGGGTTCGGGGGGAAGCATCCCCAATTTTTTTTCAGAATATATTAATGTAGATAAAGATTTACTAATATAAGCCTCATTATAGAATAAATATAATGCATATTTGGATTAGAAATTTTAAATTGGGGTGGAACGAGAAGGGCCCATATTTAATTAGGGCCCAAAAAATGAATTTTTAATTTCATGTAGATTAGAAATATAATGCATATTTGGATTAGAATATAATGCATATAATTTTTTTTTTTGATTTAATTTAAAAAAAAACCTATTCATAAAAAAATATATTTATTCTATTTATAAAATAAAAATAAATATTTTAATATCATATGCTATAACTATGTTACTAATTATTCTAAATCTTAATTTTGAAAAAAAAAATATTAAGTAATTCTTTTGTATAATAATCTCATATTTATGTTCTATTCAATAATATTTCAATTCTATTATTAATAAATGAAATTATTATTTATCATAAATATTCTTTAGTTAATAAATTTAATTATTTTTAGATAAATTCTACATGATAATGATTAAATTTATATAAAATAAAATAAGTAACATATTATATATATATATATATATATATGAAATTAAAAATCCATTTTTTGGGCCCCTATTAAACATGGGCCCTTCTCGTTCCACCCAGAGCCGGCCCCTACCCCTCCTCTTTTCCTTCTTCAAAATCATGTTATATTGAATAAAGAAGTATTCTTTATTCTTGTGATTTCCTATTGGGACGAGCTTACCTTTGGTTTTGGCAACTGGGGAGGGTTTGGTTGTTGATGGGTCGAATGAGGTGAAAATGGCAACTAGGCGAGGCATTCGATTTTTTTTTTTTTTTTTTGATTTGATTTTTCTGGACAAATTTGTAAGAATAAAGTGAAATTGAGGTCAGATTAAAAATAGAGATAAGATAGGGGTAAAAGTGTATGGTCACTTGCTCTACACGTGCTTTTCCCGTCAGAGTTAACACAAAAATTAGACGATGGACGAAAATTGTTAAAAAACCTCAGGCTACGGCTATATGCAAGACTAATTTCACTTGTGCAAGACGAAATTAAATTTTTTCCATGCATAAATACTATAATACCCTTACTTGTTAAAAAAAATATAAAGTTTCAAATGTGCAATACCAAAAACTTAAAAACACAAAAAATCATATCAGAAAATCACAAGATTGACTCTCATCTTCTCCATCTTCCATAATCCATAAAACATTTTCCCTTCCTCCTCCATAAACCTACAAAACCTAAACATTCAAATCATCAAAACTCAACAAATCTAACAAAGATGACAAGTATGGAGTCAAAAGACAAAAAATAGAGATTCTACGGTGGAATAACCCAAGAAGGTATTCATTTATGTATTTTTTTAACTAGAATATCGTTTTTTCAAAAAAAATCCCGCGTAGACGCGGTCGACATGTACAAGTTGAATTTTATAGGTAAAAATCGACATTGAGATGTCGATTTTGAAGTATAAAATTCGACATTGCACAATGTCGAATTTGTGTTATGAATTCGTCATCTCAAAGTCAATTTTTACCTATCAAATTCAACATCTCAATGTCGATTTTTACCTATCAAATTCGATATACTTTTGACGTCGAATTTGGGTCTTTTTTTCGACGCTTAAGTGTCGATTTGTAGCATAGTTTTTTGACACCTTGGTGTCGCTTTTTACCAGTTTCAATTTTTTTCCCTTTCTTTTCTTAAGGTTGAACAAAATGAGGAATTACACAATTAATTACTCTGGCTGCGGCCGCGGAGCTTGGGCGGCGTTGCTGTGTCGATTTTTCCCCTTTCTTTTCTTAAGGTTGAACAAAATGAGGAATTACACAATTTATTACTCTGGCTGCGGCCGCGGAGCTTGGGCGGTGTTGCTGTGTCGATGGAAAGGGTTTCAGAGGGGGCTGGGCTTTCTCTTTTTTAAATTTTATGTTTTTTTTTTGCATTATTTGCTATTTGGTCTTGCATGAGCAAACAAAAGTCAATTTAATTTATGAGTATATCTGTCATTTCATCTTAATAAAATAGAATATTTCTTTAATTTGGTCTTGTACAAATAAAATTAGTATTGCATATAGCCGCAGCCAAAGTTATTTCAGGGTCCAAAAAAAAAAAAATAAAGAACAACAAAATAAATGTATAATATACGGACCAAAAGCAAAAGCGTAATTATCCCACACAAGTGTCAATGACGTCATTTATAAAAGAAACCCATCTCCCTTCCTCGTGTATTTTGACCGTACAACCCACTCACTCTCCCTTTCCACTATTTTTCCCTTTTATCTCACAAAACAAAAAAAATCCCCAATTCTATCTCCCGATTCTAACTAGGGTTTTCTTTCCCCCCCCTTTTTTCACATAAAACCTAACCCATCGGAAAATTGTTTAATTTCTTCAATTTGATTCAATAAAACCTTTCTGTAATCTATTTTTTTTTTCCCTTTTCCTTTTAATGTAGTATTAAATTATGGAGTCGGGTTCTACTTCTTCTAGTGTTACCAACGGCGGAGGTGATGGTGGAGGGGCAGCTCCACCTCCGGCGCCGATGCCGGCGGCGAACGCTCCGCCGCCGTTCCTGGTGAAGACGTACGACATGGTGGATGACCCGAGCACGGACAAGATAGTGTCGTGGAGCGCCACCAACAACAGCTTCATCGTCTGGGATTCCGCGGAGTTCGCCAAGGATTTGCTGCCTAAGTACTTCAAGCACAACAATTTCTCCAGCTTCGTTCGTCAACTGAATACCTACGTATGTGCGTTGTCTTGCCCCTCTTTATTGCTCTCTCTCCTTTTCCATTGCTGCTGATTACTTCTGCTTAGGCTTTGTTTATATGTTAAATAATAAATAATTCCCGTGATTTTTTTTTGATTGTTTGTTCAATTGTGATTATGGTTGATGTGCTTGCAAGATGGAACATTGTTAGTGGGCATAGGTTCCAAGCTACTGCTATGTTTCACGCCCCCCGTTTTTATTTAAATCTTCGATCTCATTTATATGTAGCAGCTTATTTTTTTGTGATCGTGGTAATGTTAATTACATGGATCAGTGAATTTAGTACCTTGTTTGATGAATCAGTTCGCCAACATGAGGCTGCAATTTTGAATTGATGGTTCGTCAGTCTAGAGTCCGTAATTATCATTTTTATTTGTTTCTACCTTATACGAGTTGATAGTATGATACTGTAAGGATAGGTTGAAATGCGATTGTTTTTCTGTTGGAATTTAAAAATGATACGTTAGAGTGTTACGAATTTTATGTAGTGCTGTCCCTGCTGGGGATTTATGAAGGTGCCATGGTTAGGGCTTGGAAGTTAAATGTGATTTTTAGTTATGTGAGAAACTTTTAGAATCTGGAGTATGTGTTAACTCTTGTCTGAATTAGATATTCAACTTGAAATGGTTAGGGGCATGAAGCAATTTAGTACTATTGATTTATTGAGACCATGGACTTTGATTCAGTTTAAGTTTGAACTTCATTTCATCTGAGCTATTTATCCTAGTGGTATTCCTTTTGTTTCAGTTGATGTCTAGTCACGTCACATCTGATTTGAAATACTTTTCCCACCATATCAATCATGTTCGTTTTGGGTTGTGAAATTTGTTGCATTTGATGTTGAGTAGAATGAGCTAGATGCATATTTTGTGATTTTCCACAAGACTGTATATTTTTGAAGTCAAAAGTGTAGTTAGTTGATTTGATTTAGATAACTAGTCAACGATTAAATAGTTAAGAAGGTTTTAGTATAGTATGAAATTATAAAGATTTTTAAGTTACTCTTTGAAAACTTCTCCGTGGTGCCATTGATGAACTTAATTGGCTGTGCTGAGACTAATAAATCTCTGTGCCCCTTCGATGTGTTGAGTAGGATATTTTGAATTAAAAAAAATTGGTAAAAAATGCATGCGTGTTTGTTTGCAGATTAGAGAATTGGAATATGCTTGCAAGAAGGGTTAGTTTTGATCTCTCTGTTGATAAACTAGGATAAGTACAACAAGGGTTTACAACCTGGTTGATAAAGTGTTTTGTGAGGTTTTACGACTATGGTTGGAAAAGATTTGTAATAACTACTGAATTCTGAAAAGGCTTTCTGCATGATTGTCATCCTTATAGAGTATTTGACTGTGAAAGAACATATATGATAATTTATGGATTTCAACCCCTGATCCCAATTCACTCTTTGGAAAAGACTTAACTAACATGTCGTTTGGTGTTTGCTGGGTAAAGGGATTTGCAAATTGAGTGTCTATTTTTACTATCTCACCTTGTTAAATGCAAGAGTGTAGTGAATTCTAATAATGAAAGAAATGCAATTAAATTTTGAATCAATACCTAATCTCTCATTTTTTTCTTTTCCACGTGTGGAAGTTCATTACCTTATCAATTTTGTAAATTCTCTGGCTTCATTACCTTTGGTTGGTCACATATGTCTATGCTAGCCAACTAATCCATGCCATTTGTTCTTTGAAAGACATAAAAATTGATCACCTTTTGTATTTAGACTTCAAAACCAAGTTGCAAGCAAAAATGTGCAGGTTTTTCCAATGCTTCAAATGTAATTAAGGTGTATTTTATTTTCTCTTAAAATATAGTGTTAGTCTCATATTGAGTTAATAATCAGGTGCAAATCCCTCTGTTCATATTACTATGTTCCACCGTTGATGGAATATAACATATTTGGACTTTTTACGGGTACCAAAGAATTTTAGGATTATGATTCTGAAATAGTCTTGCGTATATAACTACGGGTCTGAGCATGAACTGCATTATTTCTGCTCTGGGTACAAATTAAATTTTGTTGAGGTGCTGAATATAGTTGAAGGCATGTTATATATCACTGTTGTCCTATATTTTAGAAGGAATACTGCAAACTTTTTTCATCATCAACTACTGCAAGCTTGATCTAATAGAGAACGGAATTCAAGTCAAGTAGACCAATTTGCAAAATGCCCACTTGCCATCGATTCTAAGTTCATGAAATATGTCAAGGATGCCAATGTTTACTTCCATTAACTGATTGCTTAATGCAATTCTAGTGTGCTGTCTGCTCTTTGTGGATGAATTATGCTGCTCTTGGCATCAGTTCTAATGCTTTCTTGTACATCTACTTGCTTCTTGATATTCATAAAGGATATGGTAGAAGTTATTTACACATTTAAGACCTGTAACTGTTGGATTTAATTTTGAAAGTCCTTGTAGGTTATCCATTTTGTCATCCATTTCCCTATATATCTTCTCTCTCTATATATTTAATATTTCAACACAATTGTTAACTTTTAGCGAGCATTTTATTCTACTTAATGGAGTTTTCTTGGGAAACAGGGTTTCAGAAAGGTCGACCCGGACCGCTGGGAGTTTGCAAACGAGGGTTTCTTAAGAGGACAGAAACATCTGCTCAAAGGCATCAGTCGCCGTAAACCTGCACACGGACACCCTCAGCACCAGCAGCAACCACCAAACATTCAGACTTCTGCAGTAGGACCATGTGTCGAGGTCGGCAAATTTGGGCTCGAAGAGGAAGTCGAGAGGCTGAAAAGGGACAAGAATGTCCTAATGCAGGAGCTTGTCCGATTGAGGCAGCAACAACAAGCCACCGACGGTCAGCTCCAGACAATGGTCCACCGTCTACAGGGCATGGAGCAGCGCCAGCAGCAAATGATGTCGTTTTTGGCCAAGGCAATGAACAGTCCTGGTTTTCTCGCACAGTTCATGCAGCAACCGAACGATAATAACAGCGGCCGACGCATATCGGAAGGTAGCAAAAAACGGAGACTTAAGCAGGACGACGGTGTTTCTGAAGATGTGGGTCCCACCACCGACGGTCAGATTGTGAAATACCAACCTATGATGAACGAGGCTGCGAAAGCAATGCTGAGGCAGATTATGAAACTAGATTCTACTTCGTCTTCTTCGCCTTCTCCTGGACTAGAAAACTTTGGAAATGGTTCTGATGGTTTCTTGATTGGTGACGGTTCATTAGATTGCAGCACTGCTTCGACTGTGACTCTTCAAGAAGTACCGTTATTTATGCCGTCGTGTTCGGATAATCAAGCGCCGCCCATTGGAGGAGCAGTTGCTCCAGGGACCATTCCACCACCACCGCCACCACTGCCGCCTGATAGTGATATAATACCGGAACTCTCTCAAATCAATCTTGACATGGTGGGAAATTCCGAAACGCAAAACGGGATTTTCTTGGACGGTGAAATTCCGTTTGAAATAGGTGGGTTTAGTCCAGATAGGGATATGGAATGGGATAGCAGTAACTTGTTGGAGGGGCTACCTGAAGTTGTTGACCCATTTTGGGAGAAGATATTAGGAGAGGCTGAGATGGATTCGGTACTAACAGATGATATTTTTGTTGATGCTCCTGAGAAGGGAGAAGACGCCAAGGCGTCGGAGAATGAGTTTGACAAATCATCTGAGCGTGTGGCGGAGCTGACTCAGCAGTTGGGGCTTCTCTCTTCAGATGCCGATAAATTATAGTTTGTCTTAAACTCGTGTACGTACGTACGTAGCTTTTGAAAAAAAAAGGGTTAATATCGCTTTGGTCTGAAATGTGTTGTATTCTTTGCACATATGGAGAGTGTATCGTCTCAACTTTTTTGATGAACGTTATATTGTGTCTTTTTGTTGCGTCCCTCCAGAGTTCTCTAATCTGATATACTTGTAGTTCGATTGTCTTGTTGTTTTTGCCTTTGCCGATGTTCAACCCTAATTACTGAACACAGCTAATTATTAACTAAACCAGCCCCCCATGCAGTGCTCATATTTTTTTGATTTTTTCTCGCATTTTATCGGATGAAGTTTTACATTTTGATTTATTTAGTATTATTGAGTCATTCAGTTATATTTTTTTATTAGATTTTAGGATTCGAACCGATTTGGTCTGTTGCGCGCGTAAAATTATTTATCAGTTTGGCGCAAGAAGTCAAGAACACCCTATCTTGTTACCAATTTGCGCGTGTACTCGTTTTGGGGTGGAAGTGCCATTTTAAGCGTTTTGCAGTTTGAAGTAGGTTAAAATTGGACGGAGTCCCGGAATTAATCTTTTTCAGGAAAATTCCAATTTTATTTTTCTCCAAAAATATATCTACTTCAAATTCCGATTTCAAAATTCTAAATGTAAAAATCGATTTCTGATTCCAAAAGTTTTGGAAATCACATTAGTTTAAATTTGTTGTTAAGTTTTGGTAATTTTCGTGAATGAGGCGAGGAAGCAGGCAAAGAAAAAAGAAATTAAATAGAAGAGGGAAAATTCGTTATAGGTTTTTCTTTTAGGTATGATATTGGAAACTAAAATCAGATCGAAGTTGGAAATTCCAATAATTAAATAAAAATTCAGAAAAATCGGAAATCAAAACGAAAAAGGTTGTTACGAAATTGGAACCTTTTTAATCAGAGACGATAGTAATTGGAAATTTTATTCCAACTTTCATCCCTTAATTTTAAGAGAAGTAATTACTTTTAAATCAACGATCCAAAATATATGAATTTTTTTAGCACATCTCCCATGTATGTCTATAATTTTCATGAGAATTGTATTCATTTGGGGTAATTTCATGGCGTTAGTAGAAAATATTAGTTACTTATTGGAACAAGTTTCAGAAACGTTCATTTCGTTTCGTTTCAAAAGATATTGTTACATTGTATAAACATACAGATTTCTAGGCCAACTGCTACAATTACGATTTCTTCAGTAAAAGTACCTTTCCATATAACCGTATTTCAGATCAAGCTCACTTGCAAGTGACGAAAATAGATACCAGCTCTAAATCATTTTTGTATGTCACGACGAGTTGAGATTTCTGCACGCCTGTGTCGAAGACCACCTGTGACAAGTTTATCAGTCGATAAAAACTGTAATTAGATATGGATATAATATGACACAATTTTAGCGATTATTCGTAATAAAGGACCTGATGTTTGCAGTTTGACCGGAAAACTAAATAAAAGAGATAAGTTGCTTAATGTAATCTATTTATGTTAACTGAATCCATAAAACGGACTCGTCAATATAATGCAATAAGGTCATATAGCATGCTTCTTGACCGTCCTTGGCTACATGAGAATGGACCGATTCGTTTTACATGGCATCAATGCTTCAAGTATATCGAGATAGCCTATGTAAAAAAGGATGTTTGGCTACGATAGAGACCTTTTATGAAAACAAAGCCACAATTTGCCGATGCTAAGAACTACTTTCAACAGACAACCAAAAAGAGTCCATCTCACGAGGAATCCACGCGACAAGACGTTGATTTAAAGCGGGCATGTCATGCAAAACCCTACAAATGGCCTTAGACTTACACCATCAAATAAGCGCGCACAAATCATCTATTTAAAACAGAATTTTCACCAATGATGACAAATATATGCGGATCTGCCTTTATTAGAGTTGGCCCGTCCATAAATTTGGGAGTGAAAGGGTATGTCATAAAAAAAGGGTATTTCCAAGACGTAAAAGGATCTGAAAGAGGTCAATAAGCTACAAGCCACTCAACGATTTCGAAGTCTATTTCCGTTTCGTATGAGGCAAAATGCACTACTTTCACATATCATGTGTCTGGATATTGGAAACTAAGATGCAAACCATCATTAAGGCTATAGCTTATGAGTGCATACCTATAACAAGATCGATTATGCTTTCAAATTTTCTTTTCTTTCCGACGCAATAAAGTTGATTACAGAAATTGCAATAGCATTTCTAGTATATTCTCTGTAAGGATTTGGCCACTTAAAAGATAAATTTCCAAATTACTAAAATAGACAAGGATGCATGACGATTTACCTGGTCCCAGAATTTGGTGAATGCAAGATCGAGGTCCATCAAACATCCAGCTGTCATCATCCAGGGACTTGACCTCTTTATTGAGTTTGGCCATTAAATCCGATTTCAGAGCTGTAAAAGCAAGGCAAGTCCGTCACATTTTCCAATTTGGTTAAATACGATTAATCGGGTACAACCGTACAAGAGTTCTAATAATCTCATGGGAATTAGTTGAATCCAAAAATTCATATAATTCATAACGAGGCTAGGCCATTCTTCACGACCTATTCGATGAACAAGATATCTTTTTTATCACTGACCGGTAAGCTTATAATTCATGTCGACGGAAAACTATCAAAGAGGTATTCTGAAGCAATTTTACCAATTAATGTTTACTGGCAGTGCCATTCATCATTAAATCAAAAGAAGGCTGGTATCATCTTTTTTCTATCTTTATACACATTATATCATTTTTTTTATAAGGTATAAATTACGGCCACCCCCATGAGGTAAGGTCAAATTACGAAAAAAAAACCCTCATATTTTGGTAATAACAACTACCCGCAACTATGAATTTTCTTACACGATCACTCTTATAGTGTCAAATTCAATATAATATTCTCGATTATGTGAAATGTTTTCTAGTTTCTCGTTTTGTGCAAATAAAACAGTTTCAGATGCGCCGCAATCTAATATTTACAAGCCAATATACACATCTTATGATCATCTTGATTCTAAATGTGGAGCTGGAATGGGATAAAACGGGTACAAACTGGAGAATATTCCACATAATCTAGAAGATTCCACTAAATTTGACACTGCAGCGGTGGACATGTAAGAAGATTCATAGTTGATGGGTGGTTGTAATTATCCAAACATTAGGGTCTTTTTCGTAATTTGACGGGGTGACAGCAATTTACCCTTTTTTATACTATAGTTCTTCTTTTACAATAATAGTAACAAAATAAGAATAACGCAGTGAACACTTTTACACTTCTCTTAACTGCAGAAATTGCAAAATTGAATTTTGAAGGAAGAAATGAAAAATTAATAGAAAAAAAGAAAAAAAAAATTTGAATGACTGACCAAGTAGGGCTTGATCCTTGCTATCTAGAATCGAGATTCCGTTAACATCCGCCGCCGCCGCCGCCGCTAGAGCTAGTTCATGATGCAGATGGTGATCGTCGTCCATTGTTGATGAAGACGGCGCAGCCACTCCCGCCGACGACAAGCTGCCGCTGCTCATTTCTTTTCTATTTTATTTCACTACTCTCTGCGCTTCAAATTTTGGTGGTGTGTTCGATTTCAAATTAGGGCATTTTATTTGGGGTTGATTACAGTGAACAATGACGTGGCATTTTAATTTAATCGATAATTTGTCTCTGCTCCCTATAAATTATTTTATTTCCTTCAAAACCCCAAACAATATTTTTTATTTGCTTAAAGTCCTATTTCCTGTAAATTGGATTAATTCAACGAAAAATAAGACAAATTCCCATCTGTCTTTTTTTTTTCAGACGCAAGCCATCTCCACGGCGCCACCGTTCGTCCGCCGCCGACAACCACCGTCGAAAGCCAATTACCGAGTTATCCTCATCGTCCGTCTGCATTTTTCCATAAGTGAGTGAATAGGTTTTTTAATTTGTGTTATCGAAGTCGAATTTGGTGTTTGAAACAATCGATTTCCTGATCCGAAACATACAAATCGGTACAAAACAGGCCGAATTTTGACCTAATTTGACGAAGAAGAAGACCAAAAAATGATGCAGAAACCGGTGCTGAATTCATTCGGTACTGGTTTTTTAACCCCATCCCAATACCGATTTTGAAACCTAATTGTTGTATAGAATTTGAGCCCTAATCCCGCCCATTCAACTATCTGGCTAGTTGGGTACAAGTCACTGTTGCGATAAAGGTGTTAATTTTGAAGGTTTCTTTATACGCAATTGTTTTGTAGGGTAAGGGATTTTCATTCTGATTCAGGGAATTCATGTCATATTTTTGCCACATTTAGCAATTAATATTTTGATGCATCGTTCCTTCGTCTCACGTCAGGTGCGCGTAAATGGAAGTTCATCGATTTCAAGCGCAAATAAGTTCGATGATAGGATTCGTTCTCGTATTTCTGATGAACGTCGCATCTTACGCAGATGCCTCCATTTACGTGAGTGAAAATTGATTTACTCAAACCCATTGAGATTCTAAGCCTATTATTAGTTTTTCTCCGTGTTTGTATGCTGTCAAAAGCTTTTAATCGTCCTGCATTTTACGTTTTTACAGGCACAGACAGGTTGTACGGATAAATACATTGCAAAATGTTTTTTCGAGAAACACGATAATTTATTAGGACAAGAGTTTCACGATTTCGTAGCAAATGAAATCCCACTTGGCTTGTCAGAAGTAGTTGTAAATAAAAACCATGTTGTACCCACATTGTCCCATCTACATCGCAATGTTACTGGTGAAGGTTCTCATCGTCACTTACATTCTTCGATCACATTTGACTTGAAACCGAAACTCAAACCAGAACTCGATGCACGTTCTTGTGAAGTAATAGTCGTTGAAAAACTGCCATCTGGAGTCTTTGCTGACCCTTTCGAGCTCGATCATCTTGTCCAGCGTGGCGGTATATATATATTTATTTATGGCTATTACAATTTTAAAAGCAAATTTTTGAAGGTTTTTATTACTTTTTTTTTTTTTTTTTTGCAGTTTTTAGCGATGCAGGTGTCTTCGGTGATACAAATTTAGAACTACCTTCTTTCCGCTCTAATAGATCAGTTGTGGAAATACATATGAGCATTGCTTCCAACGTCTTGTCAATAAATAAGGATTATTTGGAAGTCAACCTTGTGGTTCCGTTGCATGCACGATATCCAGTAAGTTATTTGGGAGTTGACTTTCTAGTTTACAACGCTCTTTGCGAAATCTTTCTTCGCCTTTTAAGTTGGTAATTTGCTAATCAGTTGAACCGGCCAAAAGGGAAAATAATCGTATCTATGTTAATGTTTCTGTAATTAGTCTTGCTTATTGTTTTTTTTTTTTGGTCCTTTGCTTTACAGCCTTTAGGACATGAATTTTCGAGGGTTGAATTCGGGCAACCGGATATATTTATGTGCTGCAATCTTGAAGGAGATGTGCATAAAAGGAGATGTGTTTCGATGCCTGATAACAATATTTTGGACAGGGAAGCTAGTCCTGTTATGTGGGAAATACC
Source organism: Erythranthe guttata (assembly GCF_056151865.1). Classification (NCBI taxonomy): domain Eukaryota; kingdom Viridiplantae; phylum Streptophyta; class Magnoliopsida; order Lamiales; family Phrymaceae; genus Erythranthe; species Erythranthe guttata. Next base: position 5,144,639 of record NC_142537.1, on the reverse strand, counting down.
ATGTGGAATCAAGAAACATGCCGAATTTGTATCGGCTGTCACTTTTGGCTTCGCTGTTTTGGCTTCTTCAATTATTGTATTGACATCTATTTTTTATTCAGATAGTCAAGGCTCGGATAAATTGAAACGATCATAGCATGTTACTGAACATATTCTGAGGTTCGTTATTGAAGTTTCTCTGTTTATTCTCTCATGTTAGAGCTCTTATTAGTCAAAATGTGAAGCATTGCTCGCATTTTCTCCTTCTGCAATTTAGAGGACGAACTGTAAGAGATCAATACTATACAATGTTGTATGGGAAACAAATCGTATAGAATTCCAAAATTCAATCCCATTATTTATGTACTTAATAAATGAGCTTAGTGTCGTTTGCCTAACGATAATGGAAAAGCTATAAAGCTAAGTGCAAAGTTTAGCAGCCAATATCTAATCGAATTGACGCGAACCATAAACTCAGGATGTTGGCTACTTGTGATAATTCATGTGCTAGAACATCAAAAAAAAAAAAAAAAAAAAAAAAAGAAACAAAAAAAAAGGAGAGAGAGAGAAAGCAGCATCGATAAAAGCAGCAAATAAAAAACCTAGGCAACAATGATAGTGGATAATCTTAAGACAATGGAAGAAGTCGGTGAATCCCATACACAAGCACGCAACACGAGAATAAAAAAACGAGAAGACAGAATTTACAGGATGGAGTACTCGTTAGCACCCCCACCTTCAACCATGAAGGAATCTGTATTCAACCACATAATATCGTTATAGTTCTTTTGTCACAAAAGCCTTTTTGATTTAACAAGCAGTAACACACTCAAAAAGCCACAATGCTTGCAGATATTGCAAACAAACTTAACCACCAAACATCAAATGACACTTGTCACCATTTTTTGGGAGATCCGATCAGGCAGCAAGTACTATGATCACTATGAGAAGCACGATGCCGAATATCACGAGTAGTAAGCAAGCCTGCAAAAGGAAATTTAAGAAAAATGAGAATTCCGCTACTTAATAAATATGATGAAAAATGACACGAGGCGCTAAAAGCACTTTGCAACTATTATCGTCAGTTAATCGAAGCTGATGACACGGGTAACAAAAGATTTATCAAAAAATAAATGGGCAACAACAAATAGTGGCATCGAAGTAGCAATTTTGACATAAGATAGTAGAAATGAAGTGCGATATGATTATGCCTCATTATATAGGTTCGTCTATAACTCACCAAAGATGAGTTTGATCTCTGGGTTTTAGCTGCTTTAACCAGTTGGGATTTTCCTTGAGCAGTAGCTGCATGAGCACCCTCGATATTGGAGCTAACATCATCTGCACAAGACGAACAAATTCTTAAGTTAGATTGGTTAAACCAGCATATTAAAATCTAATGATGGGCTAGGGCAAATGATTCACCAATCATAGTTCCTTGCTCGTGAACCAGTACCGCAAGATCTTTGAAAATCTCATTCACTTCACCAATTTGTTGTTGAATTTCTTGTATTCCCTGCTCTCGTTCCTCTATGATAGCTTCATTAAAAGAAATTTCATTGTCCAACAGCACAAAGTCCTGCCTGTAGCATAAGCACTAGTGACTTAGCAAACAATACTTTATAGAAATGCTTTCTGACGACCATTTTGCCAGCTAACTAGGGATATCACTATTCCTCAAATATTCAAAGTCGATATCGAGCTTCCCATAAGGGACAAAGGTGAGTAGGGGACTTTAATGTGATATGCAACGAAATTATTAATCATCAATCAATCAATATATAAACTATGACCTACTACTAAGAAACCTACAACATAGAGAGTAATAAAAAGAAACAAATAGAAAGAAAAAAATGGCAAATTATTAAGCAGGAATCAATAAATAATGAACATGTAGAAAACTTCCAAGCATTTTTTTCCACCAACTAAATATTCCCTGAAGATATGGCCTTTTCTTATAGCTGAACTTATGAGAATATACAAGAAAGAACCGTAAATCAGTTTCATTTTCGGAATTGATATTTTTTCTCTTTTTTTTCGGAATTGAATTGACAGCATAACAAATGCATTTTTGCAGGAAATCAATTACCTCAGCACTTATCAAATTCATATTAGCACTGTCTATCAATGTACTAGCATGAATACTTTCTGAAAAAGGGATGAATATCAGCCAAATAAGGTTGTATGTCTGGATATATATTCATCTATAAGTAAAGTTGCTGGCACTCATGATAAGCTCAAAGAGTTTGTAGATGTTCCTTGTAATTGAAGTAGCATATGAAAATATATGCAAGGAGTCCCATAAGAACTATGCACGGTAACAAATTATAGAATGAGACTATTTCTATGGACACCTAATGGTACTGCAAATATTCGTTGCAATTTTCATGCCTGCACTTCTCTTTAATTCAATCAAAGATATCAAATTTACAATGGACTGTTCATGAACAGCTGAGTTTATCAGTTTGCCACATGCTAAGCACAATCATCATAAAATCAAATTTCAAAATTTTATGTACCTTCTAGATTCTGCAAGAAGCACTCGCTGTTCTGAATATTTATCCGCACTTCCATCAAAATCTCCAGCTGAATAGCTGCAGAATATTAGTTTCCACGATTAGATAAAGCTGAAACAAAGCTCCAATGAAGATAAACAACATGAAATGACATTTTAGATTTAACTAAATGATCCACCACTCACAAAATGCTTACTATATGTAGAGTTCCGCAAAAAAAATGATGTTTACAGATAAATATAGCTTTGAAACCAGAACGAGTATAAGTCCCCATAGAATTCATTACCTAGAAGGCAGAACTGATTGCGGAACAAAAGGAGTATAAGCAGTCTCCCTTTCAGCAGCAAGCCGCTGAGCCTTCTGAAATTCCTTTAGTACTGCTTGAAAGTCTTTTGCAAGTTTAGCGTCTGTAATTTTCTTGCTTGCCTGCACGGAGAATGATGTCAATCATGATCACCTAAACATTTTGGTGAGAATAAGGCTTCAATCACCAAAATTCACCACTTGAAATTTTGTAAACAACTCAAGGACTACAAATATCATCCTCTGGCATTTTTTTTTGGTTTCAAGAGAAATTAAAATATATTCTTGCTGGCAAACCGGATTCCAGGAGTTAATAATAGATATAATATAATAAAACACGACTTCTGAATCAGCAGTTAGGCAAGGAAGAAACTTACACTGACTTCAACATTATGGTCTGCTTCACTAGCTTGTTTAAGCTTAGCTGAAGTATCCTTCACTAACTGTCCAATATGTAGCCGGGTTTTGTGCCTGCAGTTGAGTGAAACCAGCTTAAGACTCCCAAATTTATTACATAACAATATCAGCAGCAATTGCATAGAGAAATCATATGATGTATTTAAAATCACCAACATCCTCAACAAGCTACAGACAATAAGAACAACTGGTTGTAAATCACAGATGAAAGACTGCAATCTGTTTAATGGATACGAAAGGTTTAAGGTGTCCCTGATAGGCATCGAGTAAAGTCCCAGATGACTAGAAGTACCAACACAGGGTCTACCAAAAACAAAGGCTCCATAGAGATATAATTGGGTCGAAATTAATCCTGTTAGTCAAGGAAAAATCATGCAAACAACGCCTTGAGCGGGCCCATCGAAATGGTCTTTAGTCTTGCCCGTTTAGTGTATACACATATGCAGGGAATATTCCAGAACTAATGCCTGCAAATCCTCATTCCAGTATTCATGCTACCAGTCCTAATTATTCAAGGAATCTACGAGTTTACTACTAGCCAAAGAATCTCTTTCACTAATATAAGAGGCTTATAGCGCCTGCACTGTATATCTTAGGCTCATCTCGAGTTTTCTAAATGATTTGAGTGCAGACTGTCATTAGCCCCAATTATAGAGCTGGGTAGACAATTGGAATTGCTTCAGCATTACATCTGGTTCTCGTAAGTGTGAAATGGTAATCACGAAATTTACACAAAACATATTGGCTCACATCATGATTGCATAGATTCACAACATCAGACTCTAACCTCCAGCTCCGACTAAAGATAGAAAATTTCTATCGAATCAATCCAGAAACAATACTACATTACAATCAAAAACTCCACAAAAGTCAACTTCATGCTTCAAACAACGAAAACTACAAAATACGAAACAGAATCAAATTAATTATAAAAATAGAAAAAAAAGACTAACAGCTTTTCGCGGAGTTCGGGGGTGTCCTTTGGGGTACCAAGAGTATTAACAAGGCGCTGGAATGTGGAAACCGCCGTGTTGATCTGGAATATTCCGGAGGCCACGGCCTGCGTGGGGTCCTGCCTCCCATTCACGTACCCCCTCCGTGCCCCAACTACACGCCCCGCTTCAAGATCCTGAAAACTCATATCTCCTCCTCTTTCTATGAATAATAGATTATAAAAATAAAATACCTGTCTTTCCGAAACCGTAAAAAAATCAAACCCCCAACCAAAATTCTCTAAATATAATCACAAGGAAGAGAGAATTATCAAAGAAATTCTCAAAATTGAGGACTTTGGAGAAGAATCAAAACCCTAGGAATCCTAATTGGGCAGATTTACTGCGAAATAGGAGATTCTAGCTGAACGGAATACAACAGAGATGATCGCAACACAAAACAGTGGAATTTTGGTTGGGTGGGGGGAATTGAAACGAAATCGAGGAAAGAATTGATCGAGGAGAAAGAGAGAATTTGGTACGGGTGACCTTTTCTTTGTTTTTCTTTTTTTCTTTTTTGACGAGAAATAGGAAAGGAAGTTTTGTTGGATTGAAATCAGAGAGAGAAACAATTATCAAAAAAAAAAAAAAAAAAAATTGGAGAGAGAAACGAAAAGGACAGAATGATTGGGTCTCTCTCTCTCTCTCTCTCTCTCTCTCTCTCTCTCTCTCTATCTCTCTCTGAGGTGTGGGAGAGCAGCTTGTGTATGTGTGTGTGTGGAGTCAGGCGGCCTTTTGTATGAAACACGTGGATTGTCGACGCCGTTGCTTATAGACCAAAGCACCTACCTACCCTACTACAATTTGTTCCTTTGGTTATATGCGCTTTGGACATTTTTTTACCATAACTTTTTACTTATTTACCATAAGTTTTTCTCTTATTATATTTTTTCTATCAAACCTCATAAATCATAATCCATTTAAAACCTGAATTTGAACAGTCAAGTCAAAAAAATTAAGATATTCAATAATTTCTGAAATGGATCCAACGAATATAGACCCAAATGTAATGTTTTCGTTTTTTCTCGAATATTCATGTACTCGTGTGATATTACACGACCACATGCCATGTGGTCGTGTAATATCACACGAGTACATGAAGATATTTTTTTTGTTCGTGTAATTTCAGGCGAGTTCTCAGACGGTGCTCGTGTTAAATTATGCGAGCTATGTTTTAAATATTCTAATTTTTTTTTTTTAAATATCTCCTCGCGTGGTCTCACGCGAACAAGGAAGTTTTGCTCGTATGATATTACGCGAGCAAAACATCCATGTTCGCGTGAAAACCACGCGAGTAGATATTTAAAAAATATTAAAAAAATTACACTCGCTTAGTTTTACGCGAACAAAGAGCATTTGCTCGCGTAGAATTACACAACCACATACTCTTTTTAATTTCATTTTATGGTTTCAACTTAATAAAAATACTAAATCGGGTAATATTTGAGTACATCATGAATAGAAAATCGAGTAATTTTTCAACACAATCAAAATAGAAAAAATCGAGTAACTCTTCAACACAATCAAAATAGAAAATCGAGTAATTCTTCAACACAATCAAAATAGAAAACTGAATAACCATCATCCTAATACTGAACCAATGAAAATGGAAAAAAAATAGTCATAATATTACAACAGTTATAACCATCCTACTGTCTAATCCTCGATCATCTACCCCTTATCCTCGGCCCCCCCACGACCCCTACTCGACCGACTTGAAGATCATCAGCAATAGGTACAGAAGGCCCGACTCCGACTGGAATAGCTTCTTCCCTCGCTCTTTTGGCTTCTTCTCTTGCCGTTGCTTTCCTTCTACGATCGGATGCAAGAAATCCCCGGTCTCCAATACGATACGGATCATCCGGATTGTTCGACTTCCCATCCAAAGCTTTCATCAAACTCTTACATTTTCCCGCAACTTGACTCATTAAACTTTTCCCTCTACCTCCGGCCATTTATAATTTAACATAAAAACGGAATTAGTATTTAATTAAAATTAAAAAATTAAAAAATTAAAAAATTAAAAAAGAAAAAAAAAATTGCTCGTGTGAAAACACTCGAGCATATCTATTTTCCTCGTGTGCAGGCACGCAAGGACAATAGATCTGCTCGTGTGTTTTCACACGAGCAAAAAACAAAAACAAAAATTAAAATAAATAGAGCTCGTGTGATTTTAGGCGAGCTCGATGAAATGAGCTCGCGTGGTTTGACACGAGCACAACCCCCTGTTCGCCAATAACACACGAGCTCCATTATTTTTCAAAAAAATTCAATCAAAACATACGTATTCTCCATTAAAAAAAAACATACATTTATCTTCTTGTGTGTATCTACATGAGTAACTCCACTATACTCGTGTAGAATCGCGCGAGTACTACCAGATGCTTCTTTAAAAAAAAAATCAATAATTATAATCTACGTAATAAAACAATAAAAAAAAATGTAGAAATTACCTCTGATTTGTTGTCGTCTCGGTCGGGATCTGAAATCGAACTCCAAAAGCTTGAGTTTGTAAGAATATTTACCTTTTGATTTTTGAAGAATAGCAAAAAAAAAAGTGCATGCACAATTAAATGGTGTCTGCACAAATCATTTCAGTTTTTAAATTAGAGATAAAAAGGGTAAAACATATAACATGTAGTTTTTTTTTTTTAATAAGAATAAATAAAAGGTGTTAAATGCAAATTGCACCTCCATACTATCATCGTTGTCGCATATGATTCCTTATACAACAAAATGCGACAAAGTGGCCCCTCAGCTTAACAGTCGACCCTCAAATCTCTAACACCGTTAGTTTATGTAGCGTACTTGATTATTATATTTTACTTTATCATGTAGCAATCCGGTTGCATCGTCAAATAGTTTACAAAAACATGTCATGTAATATTTGGACGTAAGAATTTTGAGAATTAGAATTGCGCGAAGCATTTTAAATCAAGATTTTTTTAGGCTGAATATGAAATTATAAAATTTCAAAAATCTAAAAGAATTTTGAAAAAATCCAGAATAAAAGAAATTCATAAATTTTGGGTGATATTTTTAGGTTGGGAACAAAATTGGAAATTTTGATAAATTTAAAAGGAAAATATACATAATTCTCAAAATGTAATTTTTTTTTTCGGAAAATTTATGTGAAATTTTAGGTTTGTGGAAAATAAAATTAGGGAAGAAACATGAAAAAAAAAAGAGAGTAAATTGAGTACAAGGAAAGAAAGATGCACACCTTTTATACATAACTATAAAGGTATTGTTATCCGAAATTGTCCAACATCTAGTGCAATGGTCAGTCAACATAGAAAATGAAAGGATTCTTTAACATGACTTAACGGTAGGGGAAACGACGGTAGGGTTTTGGCTAGATTGTGTGGATGATATTGTGGGTGGAGGTGGGGATGGTGATGATGTGATGTGGTGACTGTGTGGTGACGATGGGAAGTAGATATAAGATTTTTTTTGGAATATCAGCGAGGACGAAGAAAGTTCGCGGAGGATGGAAACGTAGTCGATTAAGTTTACTCGACGACATTTTTAAATTCGTTTTTGGATTTTTATTTATTGATTCCTTATTTTTGCCGCATGCAGTTGGACTTGGGGACATAGAAGTTGTGCATTTTTTTTTTCTGCCATTGTCAATCTATCATCTTGAATTTTTATATAAAATAATTACAATTTTTGTACATTTATGAGGTGAGAGTAGTTAGAAGAAAGTGAAATTATGATTTTGCAAACCCTATTACTCAAATACAGACCACGAGCAGGCCCGTTCCTGAGAATTTGGGGGCCCTAGGCGACGTTTAAAGAACATAAGAAAACAGGGGCCCCTATTTAATAAAATCTTTTTTTTTTATTAATGGGTGTTCGAAATTGAATGTATTAAAAAAATATAAATAATATTTTCTAAAAATGATGAAATAAAAGATCATAGGGGTTGGGGGCGGTGCCCCCGAAATATTTTTTGAAATGTGTGAATTTAAAGTAGCTAAAAATGTAGAAAAATATTCAAAATTAACAATATGATTTGCTGGTTCACTTCCTCCCGCGACGTATAATCTTTATAGCAAATAGACTTCATAAATATTTATAAACTTAAATACACTAATGAATATTGATTCTTATTTACCAACCATCATTAGGAGAGTTGGTACCTAGCCTTTACCAATAGGGTAAAGGTCTACGGTTCGAGTTCCACCCTCCCCTAATTTCCCTTGTAATGGACTTGAATTTACTCAAAAAAAATATAGACTCTTATTTTAGAATAAAAATAAGTAATTACGACATTATAAATTTAATATTTAGGGGCTCCAAAGTTATGAAAATTGCAAAAATATCTATTGATCATTTAGCTTAAATTTATTTTAGAACCGATGTTCCAAAATATTATATATAATATTTTATTTAAAATAAGTACTAATATATAAAGTGTAAATAAAATAATTTGGGGGCCCCAAATTTTCGTAAAAATTCGGGGGCCCTAGGCGACCGCCTACTTCGCCTCCCCTCAGAACCGGCCCTGACCACGAGCAAAAAAATCTCATAACTTATTTCTTTTGCAAACACCACCATAATCATCGCAGTTAGTTCTGCGTATCAACTACATTGTGTCGAGAACACCAAGTTCAATATCCGAAGTCCGATTAAACAGTTTAGTATTTATAACTATTTATTTCTATTTAAATTTTGTCCAATGTTCATCTCATATTTAATAGCCCTTCAAACAAAACTCTTATATTAACTGATCAGTTCCACAAAGGTTCGAGTTACAAATGTAATAAATCCTAAAAAACAATTGAACAAATTACTACAAGAAACTACAAAATTTCTAAGCATTGTACTTATAAGATCAAAGCTTAATTAATTGCAGGCCTTCAGGATTGACATTGAAGCTGTGGTACGATTTTCCGGATCAACCAATTAGCCATAATCTTGTTTCCGATTCTCGTCAAATTAATCCCGTCCCAGCTAATGTACCTATTTCGACCCATAAAATTATTCACGCCGCCGTGACCACACATTGTCGTTACGTTGAAGTTGTAGTCGCCCCCGATTCCACAACAAGCTCTTTCCGTGTCGAAATCTGCATTCAATCAATATAATCGACAAATTAAAACGTAATTATAATGATATAATTATATTCAATAATTTAGAAGAACGTGTTGATTATTTATATATATTTATATTCATGTTCGATTGAGAATTAATTAATTACGCACCGTTCAGTGTGGCGATTCGGTGGAGGTGTTTATAAGCTTGGTAGTAATCTCCGTAAACTAGTACGGCATTTGGATTCTCTCGCATGAGACCGTTGATGCCTTCTTGCAGTTGTTCGTTGTGGTTCTTCGCTAGATCGTTGAATTGATTGAGGCATTGATTTTCGTCGTAGTTTGTCGAGACGTTGCTTTGGAAAAGCGTTTTGTAAATCGGGAGACAGCCAATCGGGAATATTCCGGGAACCACCACTCTTCTAGCTCCCAAATTAAGTACTCCCTGCAATTTATGTATGAAATAATAAATCAATAGTTCAATCTAATTAAATCTAATAACTGTGAATTGGCTTATCTTTCTATAATAAGAATAATAACAATTATTATTATTAATAATAAGAATAATAATTAAAAAAAAAAAAAGGTAAATTACAACCACCCCTGAGGTATGTATGGTCAAGTTACGAAAACCCCCTCTTATTTGGGTAATTACAACCACGTCCATCAACTATAAATCTTCTTACACGTCCACCCTTGCAGTTTCATATTTAGAGGAATATTCTTCTAGATTATATGGAATATTCTCAATTTTTTACCCATTTTATCTCATTCGAGCTCCACATTTTGAAGCAAGATGGTCATAATATGTATGTTTTGGCTTGTGTATATCAGATTGTGGTGCATCAGGAACTGTATTTTTGCATAAAACGGGTACAAACTAGAGAACATTCCACGGAATTTAGATGATTATGTTGAATTTGACACCATAAAGGTGGAGGTGTAAGTAAATTAATAGTTGAAAGGTAGATGTAATTATCCAAACAAAAGAGGGGGTTTCGTAATTTGATCATATCTCAGGAGTGGTTGTAATTATAATAATAAAAAAAAAAAAAAAAAAATAAATAAAAAAACTAATGCACGTACCCTTGTAGCATTGATGACAGCAGCAACAACATCAGGCACCATATCTGTTAACTGATCCATGGTTAATTTTCCTTGCAAGATAGCGTACTGGTAATCGGATCCACCGATTTCTCCGACGAAGAAAATCGCCTTGTTGTATCTGTCGGTACAACCTGCCGATAATTGGATCAAGAATTACGTAATTAGTCGCGTGTTAATTAGTAATTCAAACAATAAAATTAAGAATTATGTGAAGAGTGATTGATTAATTACCATTATCATTGAGACACGTAGCGGAGTTGAAATAGTCGGACATCCAATCCAATTGGACATTGAGAGAACTATTTGTCACCGGAGACGAAATCATGTACTTCGTCGCTAATAATTCCGCCGGCAAAGCTGTGGACCCCGCCACGGCGAAGTTTACTCCTTTGTTATAATATAAGTTCAAATCCTTGTAGGTATCAGGAATCGGATTAATCCCAGCCTCGTACGCTAATTAAGAACCACGACAAAATTAAAATCAAAACGATCGATCAATACACATATTAATTAACTAAAATACTAATGAAAAATTGAATTAAAAAAAAAAAGAACAAGAAGAAATTACTCACCAAAATTATCGGTGATCAACAAGCCGTTAGAGGAGCGGCCGTGCGAGTACGGTTGTTTACCGAAGGGCAAAGTAGAGCCGACGGTTTCGCTGATCAAATTCCCGGTGTCGGAAAGGGACCCGCCGAGTAGGTACATCTTGTCGAATCCGCACTTCTTCAACGGATTAATTACGTTACCGTTCGGGTCAATAGAATCTGGGTTACCGTAATTAGTCATGCCGGTACCGTACCAATTGGCGTTACCGTACGAAAACAACACGCAGATTAATAGAACTAAGAACATGATTTTTTGTTTCTGAACTAGAGAAGAAGCCATTGAATATTATTGAAGTATCGAACAAAGTTTATTTTTTTCTTTTGAAAGATAGATTTTGGTGCATGTGAATAAAATTGCTGTATTAAGGATGCATGTGCTTATATAGATAGGGTTAGGGGTCCTAGAGTTATTAGGAGTCCGTGAATTTATATACTCTAATAATAATTAATTGGATTCCGGCCACTTCGAATTAGAATTACAATTGGGACTGGAGTTTACTTAATACATTCTATTGCAATTCTATTACGATTAGGATTATAACTTACTAGGTTTTCACAAATACTTAGGGGTGAGAAAAAAAAAAACCGAGGAAACGAACCGAATTGCACCGAACCGAAGCATAAACCATATACTCGGTTTGAGGTTAAATACAAGTTGCACATCTGTATTATCACATGTGTCATATATATCTTATGTACTATAAAATGCAATAAAGTGGCCCCTCAACTTAACGGTTAATCCCTAAATCTCTAACTCTATTAGTTTTTATATGCATTGCACAGACACTTCTAGAAGGTGAAGAGTCCCCGTACTGATACCTGGACAATCGGATACACCCGGACAGGGGCGGCCTTGGCCCAGGGCGAGCAGGGCCCACTTCCCAATGGGACCCAAAAATTATTATATTTTTTGTTATTATTTTATAATTATATTTTCTTTTTCTTCTTTCAACCCCTATTCTCTTCATCTCAACTTTTTAACCCATACTTTCCATATTAATTTTTTTGACCCAATCTATTTTGTCCTTTATCTCTCTCTATTTTTTTTTTCATCCAATCTCTTTTGTCTTCTTACCATTTCTCTCTCATTTACATTATTTTACTCTAATTTAATTTTTCTTGCACTCCTATATATTTCTCTATTGTTAGTTTCTACAGTTTAAACTTAGTTGTTTTTTCCATGTTATTTGTGTTAAATTATATATATATATATATATATATATATATATATATATATATATATATATATATATATATATAGAAAAATCGGAATTAAGGGCCTCGATTTTAAGTCTTGCCCAGGGCCTCCTATCACCCAGGACCGGCCCTGCACCCGGACACGTCTCGGACACACATGTTGGGTCGTATCGTAATTTCGCTAAAAGTAGGACACCTGTGTCGGGCAGTGTCCATAATTTTAAAAAAATTGGGACACTTCTCTTACGTTTTAAGAGAGATTCCTAATGAAAAAAAATGCGCATTTTGTTTTCTCTGCAATACACATTTCCTCTGTTTTCTTTGTGAGTCCACCCGAAACTCTAAAAGTCTAGCAGCGACGGCGACCAAGAACACGAGCAACAAGGGCAAGCTTTTATGCGATGACGGCTTATAAATATTTTTTACAATTTATAAATGTACCCCTATATTTTTATTATTTATAAATATACCCCTATATTTTTTATATTTACGCGTACCTCCGTGTGTCCGTATCCTAGTTTTTTGGAAATGTCGTATCACCGTATCCGTATCCGCGTATCGCCGTGTCCACGTATCCGTGTCCGTGCTGCATAGGTTTTTATGTAACGTAGTTACTCTTTTACCCTTACATTTGTTTGATATAAATAGGCGTTTTTGACTTTATTACTTGGCCAATTTTTTTAGTTTATTACGTAGCACTCCGGTTGCATCAACAATTGGTTCTAGAAAAATATGACATGTGGTATTTGAACGTAAAAAATGAAATGCATGAACTTTGAGAATTAGAACTACGAGAAGCATTTTGAATCGAGAAATTTTTGGTTGCAAAATGAAATTATAAAATTTCGGAAATCTAAAAACTATTAATAAATATTTAGAATGAAAGAAATTCATAAATTTTGGGTGATTGGGAACAACATTGCAAAATTAGATAGATTTAAAAAGGAAATTATAAATAATTTTCAGTGTGTATATATATATATATATATATATATATATATATATATATATATATATATATATATATATATATATATATATATATATATATATATATATATATATATATATATATAGAGAGAGAGAGAGAGAGAGAGAGAGAGAGAGAGAGAGAGAGAGAGAGAGAGAGAGAGTGTTTGGGTGAAATTTTTAGGTTGTGAAAAATAATAATAGGGAAGTAACATGAAAATAGTTGAGAGTAAATTGGGTATAAGAGAGAAAGAAAAAGACACTTTTTATTCACAACCATAGGGGTATTTTTGTCCAAAATTATCCAACATCTAGTACAACAATTGATTAACTATGAAAATAGACGGATTCTTTAACATTGCTTAACAACATGGGCCACTTTGTTGCATTTAATCATATAAAAAAATATATCCAACAATAGTAATAATACATGGGTGCAATTTGTATTTAACCCAAGTAAAATGTAGTTTGTCAACAGATGTTCTTTTTAAGTCCAAATCCTATCATAACTAGGGTGGGTTTTTTCTATCAAAATGAACAACCAATCGATTGTTCTAGTTAGAGTAGGTGACATGGAAGTCAAACTTGAGAATTTGATTGTTTATGTACTCGTTGAAATAATGTATTTGGTATCAGTGAAATTCACCTTTTCACATCCCAATAGGATAAAATTCACCTTTTGACATCCTAATTATCCTATGGAATTGTATATATATAGTCCTAATAAGTTACTCTATTACTTTTAGTTAGTTTAGTGGAATTATGAGATAATTCAATATAAGTAATGTATCTGTTCAATTTCAGTCGATGGGTTACGTCAGTAACAATGATGTTGGTCTTTTCGTTTTGAGACTAACACTTAGTGTATGTGTAATTTGTCTCATCAATCATCGATATTGTGGCATTGGCATACTTGAGTGGGTGCTCATATAGATGAGTTCACTAAACTCCATTGCCCAACAAATCTCTAAGTGGTTCCCACTTATCGAGTAGAGATTTCTATGGTATAGTTGTACCCCATTAATTCTTAAGAGCCACACATCACCGTGACTTCACTAGAGGATCATATGTGTCATGACTTGTCCATAAGTTTCATCGAATCCAAGGGCCTGTGTGTCGCACAATCCAAATTCTAGCGTGAAGTTTGTGCATTGTAGTAGGGGATTCGAATGCTTGATTAGTCATGGATGTCATGTGTTTTCTGATGGTCTATAATCCATAGAGTCCTTTGTCAGAGCTGATAGTATGGTGATTATGGAAATGAGTTTCTCTAAGTCATACACGGACGTATTATATCACCTAGAACATTCGCATGGTTATTAAACTATATTAGATGCCTTGGTGGACCAATTCCTCTAGTTCAATCGAGACATATACGTCGTATCGATCGTATTATATAGTAGAAACTCGATAAATTAATACCCGATAAATTAATAACCTCGCTTAAATAATAAAATTTTCCGGTCCCGACTCGGGGACAACGTGCTAAATTAATAATTCGCTAAATTTATAAGATAATACACTTTGAAAAATTTTAAGAAGCCCCATATAATATATAAATTAATAATGCATAAAAACAATTCTTAAATTACATGATACATTACATATTTTATAGATCTATGAAGGTTTAAAAGAATATAATTTAATTATCACTTGTTTCTTGTTGAAGTTCACATTACCATCAATCTCGTCTCTCACTTTTCTTAACATGGTTAGAACTTTCGGTATAGTTTTTTTTGATAACTCAACATAAAATCGTTCTATATCGTTGCTGCTTTAAGAGCTTCTGTTCGTGAAACGGGCTCTATAGTGCATTGAACTAATGGTACAATAAATAATATAAACGTAAAAAATAAAAAAATAAATGTATTTATTGGAAATAATTATAAAAATAATTTCATAAATAAATAATTTATTAATTAACGTATAAATTAATAATTATTAATTTATCGATAAGTTAATATTTTGCTAAATTAATGAAATTTTGATGGTCTCAACTATATTAATTTATAGAGGTTTAATTGTAGTTAGTGATTTGTGATAATGGAGAAATAGAAAATAACATATGCCTACGAGTAATGTTTTCACAAGGAGATTCGGAGGAGGCTTGACTTGTAGATTGCTATTGTTCTCGTTCATCATCATTTCTATCGAAATCCATGACAAACGGTATGTCGATAATTCCAAATATGTGATTATGTTCTTAAGATGAATTTAATTTCAAGATTCTAAATAAAGTTGAAAGTTGACCAAAAGCTTTGGCTCTTTACCACTTCTAGATAGCCATTTTTCTTTCCATCCCTATCTTATTTAAAATATGCAACTTTTTGGTTTAAAAAAAAAAACTTTTTATAAACGCAAGCAACTTTAAAAACAAGTCGCAAATTGAAACCAAACAAGCACACGTTAGAACGTGAAATCAATAAATTAAAGAAAAAGATTCGATTAAGATTCCTCCATTCCAAGGACCAATAAACTAGCCCCGCCCGGCCCCACCCTAGAAATCCGAATCGCGTGTTGGCCTGTAAATTGTAATAAACCCATAAGAAATAAATAAAAAGAAAATAATTTGATTTCCGCATTTTCAGATTCAAACAAATAATCGAGGTTGCATATTTCTAAGCCCCGTCAACGCAATTCTCCATCCCCGCCGGCATTCTAAACCCTTTCCAACTTTCACTCCAGTTTTCCCCCAAAAAACACACAAAATTCTTCACCAATTCCCATGTCGGTGAGTATCATCTTCATCTTGCTGCTTTATTTTATTTTATTTTTTGTTTTTGCTTATTTTATTGGTTTGGATGGATAATCTGGAAATTTTCTGTTCATCTGATTTTTTTTTAATTTTTTTTTTGGGTATTGTTGGTGTAGAATATGTTGATCCGTCTGAGATTATTAATTGCTGATTTTTTATTTATTCGATTGCTTTAGGCATTTTTCCAAATTTGTGATTTGGTCAACTGAATACTGATATAAGTGCTTGCAGTGTTCTGTGGTTGTTGTGAATAGTAAGTACTTAATTTTAATCGATCGAAGTAACTTTACGGTGATTTTCGTTGATAATTTATGTTAATTCAAATATGGATCTCCACTACTACAGATTTTGCACTTGCATTTTTTCCGAGATCAATAAACGATCCCATTCGCATTTTTCGAACATGGATGTGTAGATTATGTTTGTATATATGTGCTAGTAAAAGTCATATTTGTCCTTGCATTCTGAAATTTGACGAACCCAGTGATTGGAACTTACTTACTGTATACAGATGATAACTTCATGGCTTACATTTGATCGCAAGTTTTGAACCCTACATTAGCTCATTTGGAGTTTATTTTGCTTGTAGTAAAGTATTGTAAGAGCATCACCCATATTTGTGTATAAGAATCGACAATGGCACTGCTTGAATTTGCCATCACATAAAGGAATATAGACATGACCACAGTTCGGTTCGGTTCGGTTCCGGTTCCGATTCCTAACCGCCGGTTTTGGTTCCGATTTTCGGGGAACCGGAACCGAACCGAACCAAATATTTCCGGTTCCTTGCGGTTTGGTTCTTTACGGTTCCTTTAAAGAATGTAAACATGTCAAAACAGTAGATACAAGTTTAGGGTAGATTTCATTTATCTGGGAAGTCATTGGTGCTCCATGATTGCCAAAATAATGACGTATAATGTGTAAAATCTGCCATGTATCTGATTGTTACTTGTTTTGATGCCGTAGATAACAACCGTCAAGGTTAGCAATCTCTCTTTGGGGGCATCTGATCGTGATATCCAAGAGTTCTTCTCGTTTTCTGGTGATATCCAATATGTTGAGACGCGAAGGTGATTTTAAGTTTGTTTTTAGTTCTATTTTATGTGTGTATATGTATAGTAATCGTTATACGCACCCTTATATTGACTGTCCGGTTGTCTGTGTAGTGATACCGAGAGGTCTCAAATTGCGTTTGTCACCTTCAAGGATGCTCAAGGAGCAGAGACAGCTATTCTTCTTTCGGTGACTCCCTCTCTCTCTCTCTCTCTCTTGATATCTCCCTCTCTCTCTTGAAGTCTTCGAATTTTATTTATATCACACAACTTAAGAAATAGCTACCAAATCAATTTCTCTAGGTCTCTGAAATACCGAAACCATCATTTCAACCGCGAGTTATGCTCAATCATTCTATCATAAGGCCTCACAGTATATGACTACTAACGGATTTATATTTTATACCCCGAGAGTTAGCTCAATCCTTTATATCACCTTAATTTATAAACGACTTGTAATATTTGCCTTAATACTTTCCAACGTGCATCTCCTATACACATGAAAATTAAGTTCTAATTTAAAGGTGAGTGGTTCGTTTTTGTCAAGCATAAATAAAAAGAAATTGAAGTTTATTTCAGTAAGATGATTTTTGTATTAGATTTGTGCAAATTTTAATTAAATTGTACAAAACCCTCTTTTAAAAAAAAATATTACATTACCCCCTGGGGGTATCTTAGTCAGAAAAACACAGCTGTATATTGGGTCATGCACGTGTACAAGGGTAGAACTGGAAATTCAGAACGAATATTCCATGGAATCTTAAAGATTCCGTTACTCATTAACTCCTTAAAGGTGTAATTGTAAGACAAATATATACCTCGGGGGTGTATGTAATTGCCAGTACCAGAGGGGTATTTTCATTAATCGACCCTAGCTCAGGGGCTAATCTGTAATTGACCCTTCTTCGTATATCAAATTTCAGGGAGCAACAATTGTGGACATGGCGGTAGAAATTAATCTCGACCCAGATTACAAGCTCCCTCCTTCTGCTTGTGCACCCCTCTTGGTAATTAATCCTTTATATTACAATTACTATAAAATTACAAATCTTACGAATCTACGATTTACGATTCGATTCGATTCACGAAAATCTTACGATTTACGACTCAATTCGATTTACGATTTAACAACCATGCATATATATATATATATATATATATATATATATATATATATATATATATATATATATATATATTAAAGTGTAATGGCGCCTAAAATTTGAACAGCCATCAGAGAAGAAAAACATCGGTGGTGGTGCCATATCGGCTTTCCAAAAGGCAGAGGATGTAGTGAGCAGTATGCTGGCAAAGGGTTTCATCCTAGGCAAAGACGCAGTGAACAAAGCAAAGTCGTTCGACGAGAAGCTCCAACTAACCTCCACAGCAACTGCCTCAGTCGCTTCGTTCGACAAAAAAATCGGTCTCACAGAAAAGATAAGCATCGGCACTTCTATAGTGAACGACAAAGTGCGGGAAGTGAACGAAAAACTCCACGTCTCGGAGAAAGCGAAATCCGCGTTCGCCGCAGCTGAACAAACGGTGAGTAGTGCAGGATCTGCTATAATGAACAACAGCTACGTTCTCACGGGGACTAGTTGGGTAACGGGTGCTTTCAGTACGGTTAGTAACGCGGCGGGTGAGGTTGGACAAATGGTGAAGCAGAAAGTTGGAGTTGTCGAAGATGAACAGAGAAGGAAAATGGTGGATGATTTTGCGCAGATTCATTTGGCCGAGTCTCCAAAAGCGGGTGATTCTTCGGGCAAGCCTGCTCCCGTACATGGTTTGATTCTGTGAACATTTTCGTTTAATATATATATACTTGAGAGAGTTCTTTATAGTGTTTATTTTTATTCACTGAAAATCAATTCGTTATGTGTTTGAAGATTGGCTTTTCTCGATGTCTTGTCTGTAGCTTTTTACAAATATATGTCAAGTCAGAAGTTTAAACCATGATAGATTGGTGGATGATATGAACTAGTTCTTGATTCTTCAATTGATTTATGGCTGGGTTTTTTTTTTTTTTTTTTTTTTTTTTTTTTTTTTTTTGATTTAGGCAAGTTTCGTAGCTCGAAATTACACATATATATAATCTATTTTGGAAAATAATAAATTAAAATTTTACCTTCGAATTGGAGTTGTGATCATCCCGTGTCGAAATTGTTGCTTCATTGCGGTGGGAGAATTTCAAGCTATTAACATATCCCAAAAATTGGAGTCTCGATGAGGTGGTGTTCGCAAAAGTTTTTAGAAATAGCTTCTGAATTTTTTTTCTCACAATTTGTTTTTAGGTGTTTGCAAAATTAGATTTTACTTTTGATTTTTTTTTTAAATAAAATTGTTTTAAGCTATTTTTCTAAAAGCACTTTTAGACGGTGAGATCTGTTTTTCCTATTTAAGTTGATTTTCCATTATATTTACAGGTGTCTCCAACTTTTAAAAATCGATACTTAATACCCCACTTGACTAATGATCAGTAACTCATGTTTTTAAATAAACTTTTGCAAACATCACATGAAAACCGTCACATTTTTAAATAAACTTTTGCAAACATCACATGAAAGCCGTCACACTGAGTTAGCAAGTATGCTAATAACATTTGTAGCGCGCTAATTAATTTTAAGAAAAGTTCTCTATTATTATGGTTAGCAAATTTGTGATTTTATCAATTCTTAAATAACAACTAATCATCACATCCATTTATTGCATTTTATTATTCACTAAAATACTATAATTTAAAAAAAATATGGTGGATGAGTTTTTTAGGCTTTGAATTTATTTCTTATATTTAAAAAACTTTTACAATTTCTTTTCAACTTTTAGTAATAGTTGGTTTTTGAAATATTGTATTTAGTAAATACATATTTATTTTGTTGCAATAATTGAATGTTTCACTACAATGTATCAACAAAATAATGAAGATTTTTTTATTGTGTTTATGAAATTAGTCAAGACACAGTAGCATGTTGGTAGAACACCTTACACCTACAAGTCTAGAACCCATTTAGTTAGTAGTTCGAGTCATCCGAAGGCAGGGGCGAACCCAGGAATTATTGGGTGGGGGAGCTAGAATTTTTTTTTGGACTAAAATGATACTAAATTTGAAGTTTAGAGGGCTAAATATTATAAATCAATAGATAATATAAAATATTAAAAATTTACTAAAAAATAGGTAAAAAAAAAAATTCTACAGGGGCGGAGGCCCCCAAGGTATACCTTGGGTCCGCCCCTGCCTGGAGGAGAATTAAGTATTTATAAAAAGAGTAAAAAGCAGTTTGCCCCCTAAATTAATGGTCGTTTTGCACTTTGCCCCCCAAACAAAAAAAATTTACACGGGTTTACCTAAACTTGTTAATCCGTTGCACGGTGCCCCCTAAACTCAATTTTCCGGCAATTTTGGACGGAATGTTATATCACGTGCGATGCACGTGTGATTTGCAGGGATAAATTTGTCTATTCCCTAAAATCCTATATATTAAATATAAATTAATTAAATAAACAAAAAGAAAAAAGAGAAGAAAAGAAAAGAAAATTATCATCTTCTTCCCCACCAACCTCCCAAACCCATTCCCCTGCCAAAAAAACAGAGAACATTAACGAATGGAGCAATTAAACTTCATCTCCATCCAAAACAAGATCCCAAAACAAGATCTTCAATTAATTCTATGCAGCCCTATTCTCCCAATTTCCCACTTTAAGCCCCAAGCAATCTCGCCCCATTTGAAGTGAAATTCAGGCCGATGATCTACCTAGCAATTCGATCAAATAGTGTGAGAAGAATTAGGGGCTCGTCGATCGGATTCCCCGCTCGTCTGCGTGCGCATCCACTGTTCCGATTCTAAAATTCCGACCGGAAGGAATTCACGACGGTGAAAGCGAAAGACATGTTCGCAGCTGCTTTTTAAATCGACAGAGCGGTTTATGCTCTGAAGAACTCCGAACAGGATCGTATTCGTGGAGGTGCCCCCCGCGGGAGGAGCTGATGGACGCCGTGGATGGTGGATTTGACCGGAATGTTTGTCCGCCCGCGCACATGTATTGCTTTGTCGGCGTTGATGAGCTGAGAGGGAAGGGGGTTATTAAGCCGACGAATCGGACTCATGGATTGAAAGTTTAGAGGTAGAAATGAAGGTAGGAAAGTTGGAGGTGATGATGATGATTTGCAGGCAGGGGTAGGCGATGAAGATGACAATATTCTTTTTTTTTTTTTCCTTCTTTTTAATAGTTAGATTCATAAATGAACAACCTCCGGTTTATGGCGGCGAAAATTTGCTCCGCCTCCATCGCCACAATCCCTGGTTGCAGTCATCTCAGACTCTCCATGGCGGCAGCGGATATTGAGTATTGAAATTTTGGTTGGGATGGGATCTTGGCTGAGCCTTGGGATGGGTTGGATTTTGGGAGGGGGTGGGTTACAGCTCTTTTCTTTTTTTTTTAAAGCTTTAATTTTTTATTTATTTAATTTATTTAAATATAGGATGTATGTGAATGGACAAATTTATCCCTGCAAATATCACGTGCAATGCACATGTTTCAGTATTCCGGTCAAAATTGCCGGAAAAATTAGTTTAGGGAGCACCGTGCAACGAATTAATGAGTTCAGGTAAAAACGTGCAATTTTTTTTTGTTTGTGGGGTAAAGTGCAAAACGGCCCATAGTTTAGGGGGCAAACTGCTTTTTACTCTTATAAAAAGATAGAGTTCATGAATATTAACAGATAAAAATAGACAAGAATAGCAAAAATCATTTCATAACAACATGATTAGTTATTGAAATCATTAGGTAAGAAAAAAAAACATATTAAAGCCTAAATTAATTGAGAAATTATATCGATTGTATAGAATTAAATACAAATTTTAAAAAGTTAATATTTTAGAAAATGACAAAAATTAATTGAGAATTTATTTCAATTATATTAATGAGTGAATATTTTGAGAGTGACATATGATTAATCTAGTGTGACATTTCGTATAATTTATAAATTACTATACAAGAATATAGATTTACTGAATGTACCAATATAATTGACTTCGGGTTCATTTAGAAGAAGAAAATAAAAAAGGAAATTGATGTGACATTTGGAACACACTTTTTTTGAGAGCGATTATGAGGAACTTCTATTGCATTTTTTATATAAAATAAAAATAAAATCTACATATAATGGTTACTTAACTTGTTAAGATATCAATAATTGAAGTTATGATGTAACCCACAAACCAACTGCAACGTTATCCAAACTCCAAGAAAATAATTTGTCCTAATTTTTTTAATGTTAAACGAAATCAAGACAAGAGATTGATGATGAAGATTGATTAGGTTAGAGAAAAGCCCACGCAATGTAAATTAGGGTCTTGAGCCAAGAGTTTATTTGTAGATTTAGGCCCCGTTTGGTTGATAAGATAAAATTAGCCAAGATAAGATTAGCCAAGATAAGATTAAATAATCTAATGAGACCCAATTATTTTATTGGAGCTTGAAAGGTCAAAAAAAAAAACTCATTAAAAGGCAAGATAAGCCAAGAAAAGACAAGATAAGCCATGATTATATAATTTTGGCGGGTCGACCCGGCAAGTTATTGAGGATACCAAACATCAAATTAAGTCCAACTATTTAGTTAATCATGGCTTATCTTGGCAACCAAACGGGGCCTTAGGATTTTAATTCATCGAATTTGTAAATTTAAGAAGCAAGAAACAAATCATCTATATAAATTGGAAGAAAAAAGAGTTGGGGCCGACCACCATCACAAAAGCATGAAATATGAATACAGTAGAAAGAAATTTGACCATCCCAAGAAGATGATGAAGCTCATTTGACTAAATTGTGTCGCCGAAAATTAGCATTACGAGAAATGTATTTGAATCTCCATTTAGGCCGATAGTGCCCAAAATCTCTTCAGCTCAACATTAGGAACAATATCGGTTCAATTAGGCCATGTTTGGTTGGTAAGATCAGTGGCGGTACCAGGGGGGGGCCGGGGGGGGGGGCAGTTGACCCCCCAAGAAAAAAAAAAAAATTTTTTTTAGCTATTTTGACCTAATAATATTTTTTGAATATTACTTTTGGCCCCCCCCAAAGATTTTGTAAGTATGTGTCTTAACCTTAAATTTTTTGTTTATTCTCCATAATTTTATATAAATTATAGATATATATGATATTATAGATATGTGTCGTAATTTTTTTCGCAGTATAAACCTATTTTTTCAATGTTTTGCGAACCTAAATTTTTTTTCGGGGCGTTGCCCCGAACCCCGAAATTTTAGTCAGCCCCCCCTACTTTCTAATCCTGGTTCCGCCCCTGGGTAAGATGAGATTAGCCAAGATAAGATTAAATAATCTAATGAAACTCTCCAACAAAAAAAAATCATTAGAAGGCAAGATAAGCCATGATTATATAATTTTGGCGGGTCGACCCGGCAATTTATTGGAAATACAAAACATCAAATTAACTCCAACTATTTAGTTAATCATGGTTTATCTTGGCAACCAAACGGGACCTTAGAGTTTTTTGCATGGTTATGGATGACAAAAATTGCTTTAAGGGAATCAGATTCAAGAATAGCTTTGATTAAGCTCTCAAACGAAAGTTAAATTAATGGATAAAAGACCGGAAACATTACAATTTTCATCATTCAAATCTGCATTGATTTGACGTTTCATATTTATAAAAAATACATTTGACCGCTTATGTTTTAATAATTTAGCATTTTTCTCATTTCCATCGATTTATCATTAATTCGTCAGGTAAGGCAGTAATGACCACCCGCTTGCCTCCGTTATTACTAATAGAAAAATTGACGAAAACTATTAAAAATGTTGAATTTTTGAAATATGAAAAAACCAGATATATATTTTGTGACCAAATGCGAAATTAGTGCAAATTTTTTCCAGAAAAAACACAACAGTTTAAGGTGGCGTAGCATGACCACTATTTAAATTGGACCCCAACTGGAAGCTGCCGAAGTCAACTCGAATATTAAAATTGGGTTAAAATAAGAATCTCTAACTTATTTGTAGGGGTGGTTTCGGTACGGTTACCGAACATTTTGTTCAATACCGTGTACCTACCGTATCTTTCGGTATTGAAAAATTCTATACCGTTACCGTACCAACAATTGCGGTATACCGTTATTTGGTATACCGTTAGTTTCGGTACGGTATAATCGGTACGTGGTAATCTACCGTACATCATTTTTTTGATGAACTCGGATGATACCATAATTAAGATGAATACTAAATAAATGCATAAATACAACAAATTAAGCAAATGAATATGGTAATCAAGCAATCTACATGAATACACATTATACGACTGTAGTAGCATATGTTGCTTTAATTAACTAATGCTTACTAAGATATCTATAGAAAAATTGTAGAAACTTATATGAGCAAAAAAGTTTCATGGTTTAAGTAAGAGAAATAAAAAAAAAAATTGCAATAATGCAAATGAAACAAAAAGCTGGGAACTCAGGGGGAAAAGAAAGGGAGAATAAAATTATGGCAAAACGTATTCCACAAATAAGAGATTAATTGGACTTTGAAATTAAAGAAGTACGTGACATAAATAACTTTAACGAGAGCCAAATATTGAGTTTGCATAAATATATGAAGATAATAAAAAAATTATAATTATTTATATATAATATATATAGGATGTATCATATCGTTATTCTTGTTTTTTTATTTTTTTATAATATTTGTTGACTATATTTTTTTTATTTAACAATATAGAAGGAAAAATATATTAATTAATTTTAAAAATACATAGTTGCGGTACGGTACGGTATTACCATGGTATTGAAGATACAATACCGCTACCGTACCGTAAGACAATGGTACGGTACCGATACCGTACCAAATGTAGTGGTAACCGATTGTTCGGTATTTATTCAGTAATTTGTGGTAGGTATACCATAGTAATCGGTATTTGGTAATTTTTGCCCAGCCCTACTTATTTGTTTATCAACCAATTCATCATAATACTACACATAGATGTTGGAATCATAATTTTTTTTTTATTATTTAAAAAGTAAATGAGAGAATTAATGAAAAGAAAATTGGGTTGATGGGCATAAATTATCACTCGAGTAGTTGACCCTTTTCATGGTCCCACTCGGCAAGTCAGCATTATTACAACTCGTACTTATTTCAATTTGTGACCTGATTTTAATTTTAAAAATTTCGATTCTTTGTTCGGAAATTTCACTTATAATATCAATATCAATATATATTTTATATCTAAGGTAAATAATAAAATAAAATCTTCAAATTATGTGGTTTCGATGCATTTTTTTTTTTTGAATAATTATTTTCATTTCAATTTTCAAAATTCCAAGTTTAGGTTTTTCTTGAATTTGTTTGGAACAAATTTGGAATTATTTTTTATCTAATTTCTTTTAGAAAGCGTTAATTTTGATTTGATCGGTCTGATTTCAACTCTTGCCCAATATCCCACCAATTTTTCAGTTTGTCGTTAATATGTAAAATAAAATGAAATGTTTTTTGGGGTCTGAAAATTGCTATTTACAGTTCATACCTCAAAAAGCTTTCTCTCGCTAAAAAAATCAAAAAAAAAAAAAAAAAAATCGAATTGAAGCCAAATTCATCGAAATTTTGAGGTATTTTCAACTCCTAAACATTTTAATTGCATTGGATAGGAAATTTCGGTCGTAAATGCATGTTAAACAACCCTAAAAATCTAATTATAGGGCTGTTTTTGTTCAAAACTTCGCTCGTTCACCAACATTTTTCACACCCGATTTGGGCGTGCAAAATGCTGGTGAACGCTTGGTCTAGGCGTCCGGTCCGGGAATGGACGCCCGGTCTGGGCATTCATCAGTGTTTCTTTTTTTTTTTTTTTCTTTTAATTTCAATTTTACTTATTTTAATATCTCTTATATTTGCAGGATGTCTAATTGGATTAAAAAATTGAAGATGGGAAAAAGGAAGGGGCCTATGGTTCGTCCCAGACATAATCGAAAGGTTACTAGTTCTACACGGCGTGGCGAACGGACGATGATTTTTGAACAACCACTTGTTGATGATGGATTTTTGGTTTTCTTTTTTATTATGTTTTCCATGTTCGGGAATGTTGGTTTTTTTTTATTCGGATTTGTCAATCCAATAAAAATACTAAGTTCGACATAATAAATTATTAATTTCGACATAATATAATACTAAGTTCCACATAATAAAGTACTAAATTCGACATAATAAAATACTATAATGCATTAAATTCGAAAAAACTAAACTAAATCAAACACTATTTAGAATACCCCACGCTTGACGTCTACTTCGCATTGTGTTGGTTTCCCTGAAAAAAGCGTAAAAAAATTAATAAATATAAAAAAGGCAGAAAAAAACAGGGGGGGGGGGGGGGGGGGGGGGGTGAGTGGGCGGACGCCAAAGCCGAGCGCCGGAAGCTGTTTTGCACGCCCGGTTTGGGAGTGGATTGATGGTTTACACACCCAACTTGGGCGTATAAAACAGCTTCGGGCGCCCGGGTTGGGCTTTTGCCTTTTCTGTCCAGATTTTTCGAACGAAATGACGAAATTTTTACCTCGTTGTGATGTGTATCCCGATCTTCATCCGATGAGCTCATTTGTGTTCGTATATCACTTCAACAACGATGATTTTATGCCAAATTAGCTTCTATTATTAAAGAGAGATTTTTTCTAGAGAGAGAAAAAAAAGTGTGAACTACAAATAGCAATTTTCGAAACCAAAAAAGTAAGTCCAAAATAAAAACATATCAATTGTTATAAATTTTGCTTTTGTATTTCCTATTAATAAAGCAAATGCAAAAGTCCGAGACTTTGTTTGGTTGTCAAAATAAGATTAGTTAAGATAAAATTAAATAATCGAAAAATAACTGATTTCGGGTGGTCCAACAAAAAAAGTCCTAAGGGAGTATAAAACATGATAATATAATATTTTTGCGGGTCGACCTGAAAAGTTATTGGGTTTACGAACATCAAACAATGTCCAATTATTTAGTTAATCATGATTAAATTTCCCAACCAAACGAGGCCTTAAAGCACAATTTAATCGGGCTTATGTGTTATTTCTTCTAAATAAAGTAGGGTTTTTTATACATAATCCACTCACCGAGCATCTTTATTATTTTAGGTTCACGCGTTTTATCTCTTTCGTCAATCAACTCATCCATTTAATATATATTCTAAATAAAAACTTATCAATTTTGACAAAAAAATCTAATTTTGACTTTTCGTTTTCTTATTTTTTTTTCTGAATTTTTTTTTGCCTCGGTTTCTGGTGTTAATTTTTTTTCCATAAAATTTTTATCCGTTTTTTCTTACGTCCGCTGTTGAATGTTGTCCGTAACTATACTGTCATTAACAGTAATTATACATTCTATGATAGTAATTGTACTGGCGTTGACAGTACGTTTACATGATTGTATATTCATTGACAGTATATTTACGTAATTGTTCTGCGACATTGTAGTTACGTAATTGTACTATCGTTGACAATAGAACTATTGTCAACCACATCAATATTGTAATTTTGCATTTATATTTTTATTTTGTTTGATTTGTTGACAAGTCAACGTGATTATATTAATGTCGTTGGCGGTAAATTATTGTAAACACAATAATACTAGTACTAGTCAACCACATCAATATTATTTTTTTGGACTTTTTATTTTCGTCTCATTGGTTGACCGATTAACGTATTACTGTATACTATTGTAATATTACCGTAAAAACAGTAATACTATTGTGGTGGATGGTAATATTACAGTCGTTTACACTAATATTACTGTGGATGACAATAATATTACTGTCAACCACATCATTAATAATTCTTTTGGTTATGATTGCCTTTGTTGAACGGTCTACATATTAATATTAATCTATTACACAATAATAGTGATTTTTGTTGTGTTAATATTACTGTTCTAGAGAGTGATATAACAATATTACTGTGTTAAACAGTAATATAGTTAACATGACTATCAATAACAACAATATTATTATTTAAACGTACACATAGATGTTGAAGAAAATTTTTTTAAAAAAAAGTCAACGCCGTCGGGGACTGATGTTGACCGCCGGCAGAAAAAACAAAAACAAAATAATAATCGAAAAAGTCAACGTCGGAGATCGGCGGAAAATGTGACAAAAGAAAATGTCTACGTTAGAGACCGGCGGTCAATGGCAGTGACGAATAATTTGTAAAATTTATCGTCAAATTAAGTTTAAACTGAATTAAATGATGAAATTGGAGCATATTAAAATGTAAGTAGTGTTTTAGTTTGTTGCTATATGTGGATAATGTTTGAACTTTTTTGTAAAATAACTTTTTGTGTGGACGTGTTTATGAATAATAATGATAGACTTATTTGTAATCGAACCAATAAACTAAGATTTATTTAAATATTAGCGTCCTTATTGAGATTGAAACTAACATAAATAAATAAATGTGCTGTTTTCTCACCCTCTCTCTATATATATATATATATATATATTTATACATATTCTCCATTTTCTTCCATCAATGATAGCTGGCAAATTCGAGCCGCACCACGAGGCCTGCTAAGTAACGGTCCTATTCCAGCTGTTTACCATTTTCAGTATAGCCCCACCCACCAGCTCAATTATTATATTTTATTTATTGTTACTATTAAATCTTCTTATATATTTCAGATTATATATTTAATTTGAACAATTTTCAATACACCAAACCTTATAAATTAACATGGACAATCTCAAATTTCATTAATTGGGAAATTAAAAATACCAATTGATTTAATTTATTACCACTGTCAAGCTTTTACAAAGCGCAATTAAGGGTTGTGTTAACGATTTTTTAATGGATTTTTTTTTTAAAATTTAGGGAAAGTTTAGTTTGCACTCATAATACCATTTGTATAATTTGTGTAATTAAAGTTTAATTTGTGTATCAAATACCCCTTGAATTACAAAACGTATTATAATCTCACCTTTATTTTTAAACCATTTATGATGTGTTGATGTGGTAAGTTGACTTTCTCCAATTAATGTCTTTTGACATTTTAACCCTCAATTTGTTATACCTATACGTATAAAGATACATACAGTTTATATGTATAGAAATAACTAAATAATAGCCCGCATGGGTGTAGCTCAACTGGTTCCGGAGGTGGTAAGTTGGTGCAAGGTCCTTGGATCGAATTCTGGCAGCCGAATTTTAACCCTAATGAGGGTTGGTTCCTTGTGGGCACTAGGTCCGGCTCCGCTACCTTGACGGGACGTTGAGTTACCATAATTTACATTCCTCCATCAATCCTTGTCGGGCCAAGAGATGGGGGTCCGCTACCTTAACGGGACGTTGAGTTACCATGATTTACATTCCTCCATCAATCCTTGTCGGGCCAAAAGATGGGGGCCCTGTGGGCGAGGAATTTCACTTTTTGGTGCAAGATAACTAAATAATACCCATAATAGTTTTTATGACTTACTTTTTAACCTATTTATATAGTAAAATATGTTGTTTACATTTTAATAAAATACGTATCACATCAATCATCATCATCTCCATTTCCACAATTTTATTTTTTAAATATTTTTCTTCCCCGGAAGATTATTTTGCATCAAGAATCAATTTAGTGTCCAAAATTAGAATCCACTCAATTCTCGTTTCTTTTCACTACGAAGGAGTTGATTTTGGAGAAATAAAATATATATTACTTTTCTCTTTTGTTGTCACTTTTACAGAGATTTCCTTATGATGGGGAATCGGTATTGTAATAATATATAGGGTAAATTACAACCATCCCAGAAATATGGTCAAATTACGAAAAATCCGATTTTATTTGGATAATTACAACTATCCCCTCAACTATGAATCTTCTTACACGTTCACCCTTATGGTGTCAAATTCAACATAATCTTCTAGATTTTATGGAATGTTCTCTAGTTTATACTCGTTTTGTGCAAAAATGCAATTTGTGATGCACCACGATCTGATATTTACAAGCCAAACAACATATCTCATGATCATCTTGCTTCAAAATGTGGAGTTCGAATGTGATAAAACGGGTAGAAAATTGAGAATATTCCATATAATCTAAAATATTTCACTAAATTTGACACCGCAAGGGAGGACGTGTAAGAAGATTTATAGTTGAGGGGAGTGGTTGTAATTACCCAAACAGGAAGGGCGATTTCGTAATTTGGCCATATCTCAGGGGTGGTTATAATTTACCCTAATATATATGATATCCGCTGGAAAACCGAAATTGGTTATCTCATAAGTAAGGTGAAGAAGACGATAAGTTGGGGGCACATGCGAACATTTGATTTTGGGAAAAATAAAAAGAAAAATATTAATAAATAACATTAATATCTCTTAATCTCACAATGGTACAAATGTAATTGCACCTTTAAACTAATGGAGTTCAAGATTTAATGGTTAATCATAAAAAAAGAAAAAGAGGTGGTATTTGGTATATTTTATAATTCATGGGTGTTTGATACACAACCCATAATTTAGGGGTGGAAAAATGAGCTTTCCCTAAAATTATGTGCCTAAATATTACTAGAAAGAAAAAAGATGGCACAAAAAGAAGAAAAACATTTAAATGTTGTAATTAAGAGTGAAATTCGGATTGGACGATTTGAATTGGTTATTCGGAAGTACAAAATTATTCCAATTTCAATTTAAAATTCATTCCAATTCCAATACTCTGGAAAATTTCGAAATTTCAGTAAAGTTTCGGAAATCACACAAATTTTAAAGTTTTAAAATAGAGAAAAGTTTTGAAAAATTTCAGAATTTCGCGAAGTAAGAACATGAATTTTTATAAAAGTGTATATTATTTGTACAATAAATAATATACACTTAGGGTTTTTTTAGGTGACATGACCAATAATAAAGTACAAATAGAGCAAAATAAAATATTTGACATGGCTCACAAGGTACAAATATAGTTAAATATTTAATTTATTTTGCATCAAGTAAAAATAAGAAATATATAATATATATTAGGCCAAATTACCGCCACCCCTGAGGTATGACCAATTACGAAAAAACTCATTTTGTTTGGGTGATTACAGCCACTCCTTTTAATATTTTTACAAAAAAATTATGTAATTTGGTTAATTACCGATACAAATCGTATATTCATTTCGGTAAACGCTATGAAATGTTTGCGTACCGAAATTTCGTAAATTTACCTTTGGAGGGGTCTTTTCGTAATATATAGTTGAGGGGATGACTGTAATTACCCAAACATGATGGGTTTTTCGTAATTTAACCATAACTCTGGGACAGCCGTAATTTGCCCATATGTTAATTACAGGTGTATTTTTTGGAAAAATCATAAAATTGGATTGCAAAATCGAAAATTCCAATTTCAATCTAAAAACATCGAAATATTTAGAAATTGGAACTTAGAAAATCGGAATGAAAAAAGTTGTTCTAAAAAAACTTTTGGAATTGGAACTAGTGGAAATTAGAATTTTCGTTAACTTTCACCCATGAATATAAATTATAATCATGTCCTATGGGGGTTCTATTTTTTTTTCCTTTCTTTTATGGTGGTACTATTTCTCTTTTCTTTTATATATTACATTTGCTAATAAAACACCCATAAAGAATAAATAATTCATATATATAAAGGAATAAACACAAAAAAATCACACGTCAACAATTTGGTAATAGTTGAGAATTTCCATTAATTCACAAAGAAAATCAACTCCATCTCATACTATATGCCAAACTCCCCCACCGACACTATAATTTTCAAGAAAAAAAAGAGACAATGTAATGAGCAGATAACGCGGCCTAGAAATTACGGGCGATTTTGCGGTGGAGCCGCCGGTGTATGGCGGTGGCTTCTTCCGCCGCCGCCGTCGCCGGCTTGAAATTCTTTAAGCTCCGTACCACCAAGATATCCCCTTTCTTAATATCCACTACTCGTTGCAACTCTGAAATACTGTCTTCCAAATCTACAACAACAATAGCAAAAACCCACAAATTAATAAAAAAAAAATGATAAATTTATGAAGCAAAAAATAAATAAAATAAAATTTCAAAATAAAAATAAAAATAAAAATCAAGACCTGCTGCAGTGTTGGAAAATGCCTTGAACCCATTGAACTGCGCCAAATCTGAATAATTAACCCATCAAATAATAAAATTAAAAAAAAAAATCATTTACATTATATTTATATATAAAAAAAGAAAAAGAAAAAGAAAAAGAAAAGGAAAAAGAAAAAGAAAAAGGACCAGTTTGAGAAGGGTTGTGGGAGGAGAGATAAAGAATGAGAAAGCAGAGGAGAGTGAGCATTGGAATTAGGTGAATGTATGAAGAATTCTTTTTCTTCATCTTCTTCTTCTTCTTCAGCTGTTCTTCTTCTTGTTCTTGAGAAAACAACATAAATCCAGTAATATTATTGGAGATTGATGGTGGGAATTGCTTGTTGTTATTCAGCTGGGTAATTTCATTTGTGATGATGAGCTGCTCGTCTTTCGCTACGAGCTTTGAAGATGGTGACCCCAGTGACTGCCTCTGCATGTTTCTTTACTTTCTTTTCTTTTCTTTCTAGAGAGAGAAAGTTAGATGTATAGATTTTAGAGAGAGAATATGAAGGTTTCTTTTCTTACTCCTCCTGGTTACAGTTGTTTGTAGTGGAGCTTAGCTTTTAGCCTTTAGGGGTGGGTCTGATTCTCTTTTTTTTTTTTTATTTTTTCATTATTATTTGTTTATTTATTCCTAATTAATTTGAGGGCTTGGACTTGGTAAATAAATTTAATAATAGAGTAAATAGCAAAGACTATCCGTTGACAGTAAGTACTGTTTGGCGTATGATCAAAGCTAATCTGGAGATTCTCTTTAATTCATTCATTATTATATGTCCTTTAATGGAGTAAATTAACTTATTATTGTGGTCATTTTGGTTTTTATTAATTTTTTTTAAATGGAATAAGAAATACATTTTTAACATACAAAAAATCCTACCTCTAAAATTCCTAAAGTGATTTAATGGAATTATAAATATTTTCTAAGGCGAATGGAAATAGGCCCATCACATGGTACTTAAATCTATTCCCATGTCTTTAGTTTAAAATACACCTTTATAATATAATTCTTATAAATTTCATTCACTATGCTTTAACTTTCTTAATATTACACCCGAATTTAAACAAATATACCACATTAACCCTCAAAATAATAATATTTTGAATTTTTTTTTCTGAATTTTTTTTTCCTGCCAGATTCCGGCGTTGATTTTTTTTTTTTTTTTGAAAACTTTTTTTTTTCTGAATTTTTTTTTTCCGGCCGGTCAACCACCGTTGACTACCGGTCTCCGGCGTTGAATTTTTTTTCGAATTTTTTTTTAGAAAAAAATATTTTAATTCATATTACTTTGTTTGCTACTAAATTACTGTCTCAGACAGTAATATTACTGTTTGGGACAGTAATATTATGAATATTATTGTCCCGAACAATAATATTACTAATATTATTGTCTGAGACAGTTAAACACAGCCAAGTCAGTAATATTAATTAAAATAATCTTTTTTTAAGAAAATAATTTCAAAAAAAAAAGTCAATTTACAGTTAAATTACTGTCTCTGACAGTTAATTAACTGCTAGAGACAGTAATTTAGTAGCCAAGACAGTAATATTAATTTAAAATATTTTTTTAAGAAAAAAAAGTCAATTAACAGTTAAATTACTGTCTCCGACAGTTAAATAACTGCTGGAGACAGTAATTTAGCAACCAAGACAATAATAATAATTAAAATATTTTTGAAGAAAAAAAAAAGCCAATTAACAGTTAAATTACTGTCTCCGACAGTTAAATAACTCTTGGAGACAGTAATTTAGTAGCTATGATAGTAATATTAATTAAAATATTTTTTTTAAGAAAAAACAAAATTATAAAAAAAAAAGAAAAAAAAAAGTCAACGCCGGAGACCGGCGATCAACGGCGGCGGACCGGCGATCTTCGGTGGTGGCGGGTCAAAATTGGGTCAAAATTAAAATTATGGTTAAAATTGGTTAATTGATGAAATGGGGCTAAATTGGGGTGTAAATCATGAAATTGAGGTTGAATTGAGTTTCAATGAATTGAGAGTAATCTTGGTATATATAAAATGATTTTCCTTATTTGCAAATAAGTTTGAATGACCTAAATTTATTTAAAAGACAAAAAATTTGGATGTCACTCTTTTAATTAAATACCCTTATCATTGATCTATTTGACATTTGCTCTACTTTTTATAATATTTAGGACGGTGCATGTTGTGAAAATTATAACAACAAAAGTGATGATTTTTAATGACATATTCAAAGCACTAAATTTTAACTTTGTTATTTAAATTTTAGGTAAATGATAAAGAGTGATGTTGTATATGTTAGTCTATGGCAGACACCACACTTGCCGGGTTTGACCCGAATCCGACTCATTGACCACCAGGACCCAAACATGTGAATAAGAGCATCTCCGATCGGTTCCACCATTTTTTCATCAAGTCCTATTTTTGGTAGTGAAAAAGTGGGTTCATCTCCCACCGGTAGTCCATCATTTTTTTGTGGAAAAATAGTGTTTTTGGTCTCCAATGGATTCCAAAATTTAAACCAAATATTAAAATAGTAATATTTCACTATTTTACCACTTATAGGAAGTTGGATTAGGTTTGGTCTCCCATAGCATTTCATCATATATGCTCCAAAACTGCAAATCTAATGTTTATCGTAATTTTAGTATATTTTATTTCATAAATATTAATTATAGATCCAATTTTAAGTAATTAATTTTTTTAACTATATATTTAAAAATATATATTATTAATTTTACAAAACTATCTAAACATAAAATAATAAGAACTCAAATTATTTTACATATAATAAAATTATACATAAATAATAATCTCATAAATTATTGTATAAATAACAATATTACAACGAAAATTAATTTAAAATCATAAAAAAATAATTCATTCACCGTTAGTATCATCATCACCTATATGCTAATTTATACATATGCTAATTAAGTCGGTAATCAGGTGCAATTAGTTAAAATTATCATTTATATGCTAATTAATAAAATGATATTAATTACACCAAATCCTATTTTCAGCTCTATATTTGGTAGGAAAAATAGGATTTGGTGGAAAAAATAGGACAATGATGGATGAGTGGGAGATGAAAATTCGTTCACCAATTGGTGGTAAAATAGGATTTGGGTATTTGGTGATATGGGGGTTGACCACGGTTGGAGGCTAAAACCAAATCTCTATAATTTTAGATGTAATGGTGATATATGAATTTTGGGTGGGAGGCAAAAAACACCTAAATTAGATGAAAAAATAGCGATATAGTGACAGGTCGGAGATGCTCTAATGCACCAGTTTTTTTGATAAATTCGCCTACAAATTGCATTACTGGGATTTGAACTCATGACAATTCAAAGTGTACCAGGGTACTAACAATTAAAGAAATATCCGGCTCAAACAGTGGATTGCCCTCTTATAACTGGAAATGGCTTTGGAAACTCGATGTGCCACCAAAAATTCGGGTATTCTTATGGAGAGCATGCATGGAAGCTTTACTGCGTAGAGTTGAATTGTTTCGGCGGATAATTGTCTCGGACCCGTTGTGCGATATTTGTGGAATAGAATCCGATTCCTTACCAAATATTTTCTTTCACTGCCATTGGCGACATGGATCTCCCAGTTTGGAGTTGGGTGAGCAGATTGGCCTGAAAACTTTCCACATAGCAGTTTCACCTGGCTGCAGTGGTTCTTTGAAGCATTTGGGATTGTCAGAATAAACTGTTGCATAGTGATGAATACCAGGCATTTGGGGGAGCATGGTGATGAATATCGGGCATTTGGGGAAATTATGAGATGGAGTAGCACGTACATCGATGCTCGTTTGAGTCGTAACGTCGTCGACAAGCGATCCAAGGCTATCTTGTGGTCTCCACCACCAATGGGGGTGATTAAAGTTAACATTGACGCAGTTTTCCCGGAAGGTAATGGTCACTATTACACATTTATGGTTGCTAGAGATTCACAAGGTCAAAGTAAGCGGTGGAAAATTTTCGGCATCTTGGCCGAGTGTTATCTACCGAGGGGGAAGCTCGGGCCGTTTTACAAGCATACTCTTCTGGCGTTAAGCTTCGGATGGCCTGACATTGTTATTGAGGGTGATTGTCTCCCTGTGATAAATGTGTTTAATGGCCGATGTTCTTTACTTACTTCATTCGGCGCTATTATTGAGGCGGTTTTAGCTCACTCTTGTCTCTTCTTTTCTATTTCCTTTTCTTTTGTAAGGCGTGATGTGTTGGTTGGAATACCTACACGCAAGTGCACGTATCGTACAAGTAATAAAGTAGATTTTTAAGTCCAAGTATCGATCCCACAGATAATATTTAATTATTTAATCATAGACGCTAAATCCTAGCAATTATTATCAAGCCCACCCTACACAGTCGAAAACAGATTAATAAACTAAATTAAACTAAAGCAATTAAAAACAAATTAAAAAGGCAAAAACAAGAAAGCAATTTAGAACGAAGATTTAATCAAAGTAAACAAACCTAGGATTTTATTCTTCCCCCTATAAGATTATTAATTCCCAAATTCCTTCAATTATGCAAGTTATTCTTCCGATTCATGCGATTAACAGTAACATAAAAACAGATAAAGTGGCCAGTTTCATGAACTTAATAAAACAAGTAGAAGAAATAATCCGGAATTAAAACTTGCATAAAATCATAAAATTGGGTTCATAAATCCCACAAAGGGTTCAAAATAAAATTCTAGAAACTAAAAACTTAGCTACTCGTAATTCTTATGAAAAACAAAATAGAGTAAATAAAAGAAATAAGAAAACTATGCTTGAGTCTTCGATATTCGTTCTTCGCAATTTGTGGTGTAAAATTTTCGTCCTTATGGTGTAGAGACTTGTTTTTATAGGCTTTTCTTGATAAGGAAGTAGTGGAAACCTAATAGGAATCAATTTCCGTCACTTTCCCCCATCGGGATTTGTTCTTCAATTTTCCCCATCTTGGAGTCAGAATTTTGGAATGTTGCGTAAATAAGAATTGTAGCTCTTGAAATTAGCTTTCCAATGCCGCCAAACTCAGCTGATTTGGAGTTCGTATGAGAGAGATATGCTCGAAATGGTGGACACTGCCAAAGCTGTGGCGAGATTCCTTCTTCCAATTTGATTTATTTCCTTATTTGCAACTTTTTCCTTTTTTTTTTTGATCTTTTTTCCTTCATGGACACATAATTCTCGTTTTTCACCTATAAAACACAAAATTAATCGATTAAAGCACATATATAATTAAATCTAAATAAAAGATCCACGTAAAGTGAGCGTTAAATCTACACTCAACATGATGCCAATAAACTAGCTTACGATATTGTTTCGCATGAGAATATGGATTCTTTGTAAGGTGTGGCCCTCCCCCTGTTTCTGCCAATGGGTGCCTAATATAATAATGTTTTCCCCTCAAAAAAATCTCCGAGACGACATGTGTAAAAGAATTAAAGAATGAGGATGAGACTCCTCTCTACAGCCTGAAGGGAAAGTTCCCATTAAAGCAGTCCTACAAGCTTACCCGAGGGCATTATTCAAGAACTCGAATTGGTCATTAAAAGATCTTGGGATACTGCGCAACAAAAAAATTGGAGGCCTTTGATTTTGTTGTTGGAACAAATCCCACAATTTGTGCCGTGATATGCATATATTAATTGCTGTATATTTGCCATGTAATTAACCTTGATTATAGCATAGAATATTGAGGTCAATATCATTCCTAGAATAGATTGTCGTATGTATCTATATATTGATCTTTGTAATCACAAAATATATATACAAAAAATCCATTCTTATTATTCTTATCATGGTATCAGCCTACAGAACGGTCCTTTCTTCTCAACCATCTTCAACAAATCAATTTATTTACACCCACCATTAATAAAAGCTTCCAACTTTACTCTTTTCTTTTTACTCCATATTAATCCATAATTATTTGTCCTATCTCATCAATTCCTCATATAATAATATATTCATCATGACTGATGCTCAATCTACAGATAAGCCAAAAGAAAACCTTGACCCCTCAAGTTATTATTATTTTCATCACTCCGATAACTCATCACTCTCACTTTCATCACAATTATTAAATGGAGAAAACTGGGCCACATGGAGCAAATCAGTCGAGATTGCTCTTTCTGTTCGTAACAAATTAGGTTTCATTGATGGCAGATTCAAGAAGCCTTCCAAAGCTACGCATCATGAAGAATATCACCTATGGGAGCGAGCAAATCATATGTTGATTTCATGGTTCTCCCATTCTGTTTCATCGGATCTTATTCCGAATGTTCTCTTTGCTCCTACTGCACAACACGTTTGGGAGGATTTTCGTGCTCGATTCGCCCAAGGCAATTTGCCCCGGATTTTCGAGATCAAACAATCTATTGCCTCACACGTTCAAGGGACCATGTCAGTCGCAAACTATTTTACAAAATTGCGTGGGTATTGGGACGAACTCGATTCATATCGTCCTCCTTGCTCATGTGATTGTTGCAAATGTGACGAAAAGAAGATCAGAGATGCGTATCATAACGAGGATCGACTCATGCAATTCCTTATGGGACTCAATGACTCGTACAAGAACGTTCGTGGTCAAATATTACTCTTGAAGCCGGTACCTGACATTCGAGAGGCATATAACATGGTCACTCAAGAGGAGAAACAACGAGAGGTCGGCAATGGTGCTGCCAATGAATTATTTTCTGTAGCAGCAGCTATGCGCACATCCAAAGTGCATACAAAGTCTTTCGGTAATTCTTCTTCCAAGCCTGAAGATCATTTTTGTCACTACTTTAAAAAAGATGGTCATACTATAAGTACATGTCACAAACTTCACGGATTTCCTCTTGGCCATCCGAGACATGATCCCAATTTCAAATCAAGATATGATCCTCAATACAAAACAAAGCCTACTAAGCCATCTGGCAATCCTGTTTTTGGACTAAAGCATGCTGCTGCACACGCTACCACCACTTCTATGGCTACGAACGACATGGGTAATCAACAAAATCCAACTGATGTTCCGCCTTCTCTCAACCCCGACGTGCAAGCCATCTTTTCGGGATTCTCTAAGGAACAAATTCAGCAATTGACCACTGCCATGGCTTCTATGTCTCAGAGTAAGAGTGATATTTATGCAAATGCAGCAGGTAGTTATCCCTCTATTAATTCTGTTTCG
Organism: Erythranthe guttata; assembly: GCF_056151865.1. Lineage (NCBI taxonomy): Eukaryota > Viridiplantae > Streptophyta > Magnoliopsida > Lamiales > Phrymaceae > Erythranthe > Erythranthe guttata. The sequence continues at coordinate 5,105,461 of NC_142537.1, read as the reverse complement.
TCGAATTGTTGGATTTTAGATAGTGGGGCTACGGATCACATCACCTCTGATTCTTCATTACTCGTTCACAAACACACACCACACACACCTCACGTTAATTTACCCACCGGCTCTACTACCTCTATTCATTCTACCGGCACAATTTACTTCAATAAAGATATTTCTCTAAAAGATGTTCTCCACGTGCCTTCTTTTCAATTAAATCTGATATCCGCCAGTAAAATCACTAAGACCTTGAATTGTTGTGTAATTCTTTTTCCAAATTATTGTATTTTGCAGGACTTGGCTACGGGGAAGATGATTGGTTGGGGTAAGCAAAGTGGAGGTCTATACTTCATGTCACCAGGTCCCGATGCGCCCCTCGTACATCATACCCACACCAACAAGCATACATGGCACCACCGTCTTGGCCATCCATCTCCTGCATGCCTCCGTCTAGTATCTAAGTCCATTACTTCATTTGATGAACCTTTTAATGATATTTGTGATATTTGTCATCTTGCTAAACAAACTCGTTTTCCTTTTCCGTCTAGTCAAATTTCTTCGACTTTGCCATTTCAAATAATTCATTGTGATATTTGGGGTCCTCATAAATGTCCCACACATTTAGGGTTTCATTATTTCTTAACAATTGTTGATGATTTTACTCGTTGCACATGGGCATTCCTTATGAGAACCAAATCTGATGCTTCCATTTTGCTCAAGTCTTTTTTTACTTTTATTCAAAATCAATTTAACTCACACGTAAAAATATTTCGGAGTGATAATGGTAAGGAATTCACTTCCTTAAGCAATTTTTTTATCACAAATGGAATTGAATTTCAACGATCTTGTGTTTACACTCCACAACAAAATGGGGTTGTCGAACGCAAGCATCGTCATATTTTACAAGTAGCTCGAGCCCTCTTTTTTCAATCTAATTTGCCAATTACTTTTTGGGGAGAATGTATTCAAACCGCTGTCTATTTAATTAATCGTTTGCCAACACCTCTTCTCTCTAATCTTACTCCATTTGAACGGTTATATGGTCGTTCTCCGTCATACGACCACCTTCGTGTGTTTGGATGCCTATGTTATGCAACTATAGTCCAATCTAAATCCAAGTTTGAACCACGTGCTAGTCGTTGCGTTTTTGTCGGATATCCTACTGGTCAAAAAGGTTACAAATTATTCGATTTATCCACTAATAATTTTTTTACTAGTCGAGACGTCAAATTTTATGAAAATACCTTTCCTTTTCAACCAAAAAATCCACCATTACCTAACCCGAGTCCTCCCCATTTTTATCCTCTAAACACCATCTCATCTACCACTGAACCTCCTTCCGTTGACGAACCACAAGTGGTAACAGACCTTTCAGGCCCAGAACAATCCATATCCATGGATGTTGAGCTACCCGAATCTTCCACCATTCCATCAACCCAGACTGAGCCACTTGAACCACCACCTGCACCCATAATCCGCCACTCTGATCGAACGCGCATACGGCCGGCCTGGCATGGAGATTATTCTATGAACTTTGCTCAAACTACTTCCAACCAATTATCATCTCCGTTGTCTGGTCTTCATCGAGGTACAAAACATCCCATCTCTCAATCTTTGTCTTATTCACGCATTTCTCCTTCACATTTTTCTTTTCTTGCAAGCATATCTAGCCACCGTGAGCCCACTAACTATTCTCAGGCAATTCTCGATCCAAAATGGAGAGATGCTATGCAGTCCGAACTTGATGCACTCGTTCATAATAATACATGGCAGCTTGTTCCTTTACCTCATGGACATCGGCCGATTGGTTGTAGATGGGTCTACAAAATCAAATACAATTCGGATGGATCAATCGAACGATACAAGGCTCGTCTTGTTGCCAAGGGTTATACACAAATTGAAGGGGTAGACTATTTGGAAACATTTTCCCCTACTGCTAAACTCACTACTATGCGGTGCCTCCTAGCTGTTGCTTCTTCTCGAAATTGGTTCCTCCATCAAATGGATGTCCAAAATGCGTTCCTTCACGGCGATCTCGATGAAGAAGTTTATATGGACGTTCCCCTTGGACTTCGCCGACAGGGGGAGAATATTGTATGTCGGCTCAATAAATCCATCTACGGTTTAAAACAGGCTTCACGTAATTGGTTTGCCAAATTCTCTCATGCCATTCAAAAGGCCGGATTTGATCAATCAGAAGCTGATTATTCCTTATTCACAAAATCTGAAGGGAACTCATTTACCGCAGTTCTTATTTACGTGGACGACATCATTGTCACCGGGAATAATGAGCAAGCCATTAAGTCTCTCAAGGAGTTTCTCCATCGACAATTTCGCATCAAAGATCTTGGTGACTTAAAATATTTCCTAGGAATTGAAGTTTCTCGATCTCATAAAGGAATATTCATTTCTCAAAGGAAATACGCATTAGATGTTTTAAAGGATGTTGGTTTACTAGGATCTCGACCTCATTCATTTCCGATGGAGGAACATTTGAAGTTAAACTCGGATGAGGGTGATTTACTACATGATCCTACAAAATACCGTAGGCTTGTAGGAAAATTGATTTATCTTACGGTGACGAGGCCTAATATATTGTATTCCGTACAAATTCTAAGTCAATTTATACAAAGCCCTCGAAAGCCACATTGGGAAGCTGCCTTAAGGATATTGAGATTTCTTAAAGGGAATCCTGGTCAAGGGCTGCTCTTTTCATCATCCAGTGATCTTACATTAAAAGCCTATTGCGATTCAGATTGGGCAGGGTGTACGATGACTCGACGATCTGTTTCGGGGTATTGTATTTTTTTAGGAAACTCTTTAATTTCATGGAAGTCAAAGAAACAGACAAGTGTGGCACGTTCATCCGCAGAAGCAGAATATCGGGCAATGGCGACGACGTGCTTGGAAATTACATGGATACGATATATCTTGCAAGACCTGAAGATCATACAAAATCAGCCAGCTATCTTATTTTGTGACAATCAAGCAGCTCTCCACATCGCCAGAAATCCTGTCTTCCACGAACGAACTAAACATATAGAAATCGATTGTCACATTGTTCGAGAAAAACTACGAACTGGCGTCATCTCTACATCCTATGTACCATCACGTTCTCAACTCGCAGATATCTTTACTAAGCCTTTAGGAAGCGAGCAATTCCGCTTCTTAAGAGACAAGTTGGGACTTCATGATATTCACTCGCCAACTTGAGGGGGAGTGTTGGAACAAATCCCACAATTTGTGCCGTGATATGCATATATTAATTGCTGTATATTTGCCATGTAATTAACCTTGATTATAGCATAGAATATTGAGGTCAATATCATTCCTAGAATAGATTGTCGTATGTATCTATATATTGATCTTTGTAATCACAAAATATATATACAAAAAATCCATTCTTATTATTCTTATCATTTGTGACTTGAAGTGCTTCAATTTAGCCATCCCCACAAAGTAAGCTTGCCAAGTTCTTACGGAGCCTCACACGCTCTTATCGTGACTCCTAATTTTTTTAAATACTTTCCACACGGAGATTTATTCTCGTCTAACAATGTTGGTTCTCGACCGTCAACAACTTGGAGAAGTATCTTTGCGGCAATTCCTATCTAGAATTATTACTCGAAGACTCATTCGGCTTTTCCGAACAAGGTTGCTGATATTATAGATCAAACTAATGACACTTGGGATGTATCGCTAATTGATGAAACATTTTGGCCGGTTAATAAAGATGGGATCCTTGCGCGTCCAGTGGGCGGATCTCTCTCGATGGATAAAACTATTAGGAACCGTACCACAAATGGAACTTCTCAGTAAAATCATGCTATCTTTGGATTTTTCACATGTTGACTCTGATTGTATTGATTCAAATTGCGATTAAAAAATCGGGTTTTTATTTATAAATACCTATCTCAATGTTTCAAATGCTATTCAGTTCCCATGTCTTTACTTTAATTATGGACTCCCCCTTTTAAGTTTCACTTACAAATAGCTTCCTATCCCCTTGAAATGTCTGTAATGTCCTTCATTAAATGATTTTGTATTTTATTTTTCTTCTACCGTAACCAAACACCCCATATTTATAATCCAACAAAAAAAGAAAATGTAAGTTTTATTCAACAATGATTTTCTACATAATGAATCATCTCATATATTTTTATTTATTAACTATTCAATTTTATTTTTTCCAACTGTGGTCTGGGTGATCGGAACTCCGGTTAGCTGATTCAGCATTATTTAACTTCAACATTATTTGAAATTCAATTTTTTTCTTTTAAATTTTTTTATTATTTTGATTTTTTTTTGGCGGCATGTTGTCGGAGCTCTGATTAGTTGACTTGCATTAACTGACGTCCATTTTTTTTTCTTTAGCAACAGGACGTTGAAACTCTGATTAGCTGACTTTGTATTAACTGACATACAGTTTTTTTTCTTTTCCTTTTAACTCTTTTTCTTAACGGCGCGTCTTTAGGCTCTGATTAGCTGACTAAGTATTGGCTGACACCCGACTTTTTTAGCGTTAATGTCAGCTAATCGTAGCTTCAATGATCTGTCATAGGAGAAAAAAAAGATCGGATGTCAACTAATGTTGAAGTGAGCTAATGCAAACTCAATTAATGCAAGTCATCTATTAAAAGCTCCGACGACCCACCGCCGGAGAAAAAAAAAAGAATAAAAAGGAGATATAGGCTAATGTTGAAGTTAATTGATGCTGAATCAGCTAACTGTGACTCTGATAACCCACCGTCAGAAAATAAAAAAAGAAAAAATATGAAATGACAGCTAATGTCGAGTCAGCTAATCGAAGCTCCAAAGCCCCAGCCACCATCGAAAAAAAAATCTAAAAAAGAAAAAAAGAAAATGTCAAATAGGACTGGACCTGTTGGACGAAATGAAATGAAATTAAATGAAGGTGGGTTGGGCTTATCTGAAATAAAATTATGTAGAATTATTTTAAAAGTTTATGTTTTTGTGAATTTATTAGAAATAAAAATAAAAGAGTGAATTTTATTTGTAAAACTTCATTGCATATAGACCTAGCTCAATTCACCCGTAGAATAAGGAGAAAACAATACGTATAGTTTCTTATCTTTTTTTTTTTTTTTTTTTTTTTTTTAATCAGGATCAGGATCAGGATGTATAGTTCCTTATCTGATAGAAATGAAGATATAGAAATGAGATCACATTCATATGGACTAATAGAAACAAAGATATAGTCAAACCTCCAATCGACTTCACTACTCCCATCTCCATCGCTCCCTCCTAAGCTGTAAGTATTATTACCTCTCTCTCTCTCTCTATATATATAGAGATAAAATATATATATATTTATCCTTTTGTTTGAACAGAGTGTATTAATAAAATAAACTGAAGAAAATGGATGCTTCTAATGGAGATTGCTGCCTTGGATGGGCTGCCAGAGATCCCTCTGGTTTTCTCTCACCTTACAAATTCTCCCGCAGGTTTCCATCCAATCAAATCTTCATTCTTGATTTTATCCATCTGGGTTTTTTTTTAATTAATTAATAAAAGCATATTCTTGATTCGTTTCCTCTACTTTTATTCCACAGTTGCTCAAACTTTCGAATTAAAAAATAAAATAAAATAAAATAAATGATGATTTTAATTTCTACGCAGGCCTGTTGGTAGTGACGATGTTTCGATAAGTATACAGTACTGCGGTGTGTGTTTTGCTGACGTCATTTGGACAAGAAACAAACTTGGCCATTCTAATTATCCTCTAGTACCCGGGTAATTTATTTTACATAGAATAAATTAACCGAATTTTAAATATCTCCACCAATTTGTATAATTTTGAACTCTTACTGCTAATTTTAATTTGTAGGCACGAGATTGTTGGGATCGTGACGGAGGTCGGATCGAACGTTGGCCGCTTCAAAATCGGCGACCATGTCGGAGTCGGAACATACGTTAATTCTTGCAGAGAGTGCGATTACTGCGATAGTAAATTAGAAGTCCATTGCTCTAAAGGTGCAGTCTTTACATTCGACGGTGTCGATGCTGACGGTACTATTACTAAGGGCGGATATTCGAACTACATTGTCGTTCACGAAAGGCACGTAACCCTTAAAACTTATTTCTCGTAATTTTAGTGAATCATATTAAGTGGATCGGAAGAATCTTTTTTTTTTTTCTTATCTATTTTTGTTTTTTAATGATCAATAGGTACTGCTACACGATACCCGAAAACTACCCTCCACAATTAGCAGCACCGTTGCTATGTGCAGGAATTACCGTTTATACCCCTATGATACGGCATAACATGAACCAACCCGGAAAGTCGTTAGGTGTGGTTGGTCTAGGTGGGCTCGGCCACTTGGCCGTGAAATTCGGAAAAGCGTTTGGATTGAAAGTGACGGTTTTTAGTACAAGTATATCCAAGAGGGAAGAGGCGTTGAATCTTTTAGGGGCGGACAATTTCGTCATTTCTTCCGACGAAAAGCAGATGAGGGTAATTTCTTTAGCTTCTCAATGTTTAAAGTGCCAAATAATGTTAGTTTAAAGAACTGTTGTAGTTTTTTTAAGGGTTTATTGCACGGCATACATGTGTTTACTCTAATTGTTAAAAGAGTTCTCGTGTTATTAATATTAGCAAACTCCCCCTAAAAAGTTACCGTTTAGGGGGTTGTTGCTAATATTAATAACACATAAGAGTTTTTTTTCGCATTTCAATATAACACATGGCACCAACTGCAATAAACAGCTGTTTTAAATACGCTGATTGTTAAAAAAATTCCTCGTGTTATTGCTATTTGCAAACACCTCCCACGCTTCAATTTATCTAGCTAACTATGCCCTAAAAATTTCACCGTTTAGGGAGTTGTACGCTTTAAAAAAATCATCATACGTTTTTTTTTTGGCTAATGTTAAAAACACGAAGAGTTTTTTTAGAAATTTGATATAGTGTAGGGTGCTAAATGCAATAAACTCTTGTTTTAAACTTGGTAATAATATGTATTGCTTGGTGCAGGGTTTGGAGAAATCGTTTGATTTCATCATAAACACAGCATCGGGAGATATCTCGTTCGATTTATACTTGTCGTTGTTGAAGACAGCTGGCGTGCTTGCATTGGTTGGATTTCCTAGTGAAGTTAAGTTCAGTCCGGGAAGCCTTTCTCTAGGTATGATGATGTCACTTTTTTTGTCCAAATATGTTTATAATACATTAATTGTGAATCTGTCGATTAATTGCTCGGGTTATTGAGGCGAATACTCGTTATTTTTTTTTTTTTTATTTTTTTTTTTTTGCGTAGGTGCGAAAACAATTACAGGAAGTATAACGGGTGGAACGAAGCAGACACAGGAGATGCTGGATTTTTGTGCTGCCCACAAGATTTATCCTGAAATAGAATTGATCCCTATTCAGTACTCAAACGAGGCGCTCGAGAGGCTGATAAAGAAGGATGTGAAATATCGGTTTGTGATTGATATTGCCAATTCTCTAAAGGGAGATTTATAGTTCTTTTTTTTTTTTTTTTTAATCGCAGAGAGAAGAAAGTCCGTTTGGACACTATTTGCTTAAATAAGTAGCCGGTTCTTGTTACTGCTACATAATCTCATCTAGTTCGAGGACAAAAGACGCTGAACCATATATTCCACAGATATACCGAGAAATTTATATTGCGCTTTTTACCGTCTAAACGGTTGATATCTATGTATTTTACTATCATTAGGCAGCAGTAGTCTTATCTTTGCTAAAAACCGGAGAATTTTGAATAATAATGCTTATTATTGACTTACTGTGTTGCGCTTTGTTTTGTTGTTAATTTGCATTTTTGAATGGAATTTATTTATTCCGGTAACTGAATTTTCTTGCGGGCGCTAGTAGATTTGGGGGGTTGCCTTCGATAACACGCACGATGAAATTGTTATCTGGCTGATGAAAGAATACAGAGATGCAAAATCGTGGACGAAGGAATTTGTTATTAGAAAAAGTTGGAGTATGTTTGCGGTGGTTGTGACGACTGTTGCAAAGATGTTTACCCTACGAGAGTTTTCGAAGATGGAAATATGCAATCAGATTTAGAAAAGGTGACACAACACTTGATCATAAAATTAAAATGACAAAAATATTCATACATATTACATCCATTCATAGAAGGATTACACTACTCTATCTCGATCGGGAAAGCAGAATAAAACTCGGTCCAAAATTGTTTTTATTTTTTATTTTTTATTTTTTATTTTTATAATCATGTTTAGAAGGATCGGAGGATGAATGGCGTTCCCAAGTACGATCCATAAAACTTGATTCAGAGGTTGAATATTTTCAATCTTTATCAACATCATGTACTCAGCATCGAGAAGAAACATCTTTCTGCAAATCAAATTTCACCAACTCCAAAATACGTCAGCTTGTTTCGAAAAGACAATAGCACAAGTGCTTACATGTTCATGTCATAAGTGAGATTAACTTTTTCTCCTCACCAATATTGAATCAGTAATTCATAATGCTCCCAAATTCTTACTATAAACTCAAGACTTCGAAACAAAGAAAAAAAAAAAAAAAAAAAAAAAAAAAAAAAAAAAAGGAGCACCAAATTACCAGGACTAGTGATGCAGAATCCAGTGGCGTACGTCATTCCTAAGCACTTGGCCAAACTTGCCAACCGTAAAAAACTCGGAGCGATCAGTAGTGCCGTATTGTCTATACTGGCTATTAGGTCCACTCGGCCTCATCATCATTGAAATAGTGGGAAAGGGTTTAGGCCAAACGTTTCTTGCAGTAAAAAAATGCCTATCCGATTCCTTATTATCGATACTTCTCCCATTATTTTTTGTGAGGCCGCTCTTACTACTATTATTATTATCGAGGTGTGACGGGCCCTTCAATTGCTTTGTCATGTTAGTGTTTGCATTTGCGGGAGGCACTCTGATTTGCGCCTCGGGCTTCAGTTTGTCAAGCCAACGAAGAATCCAGTTCCCTACATTCCGACCAACTTCAATGTCTCTTTCTTGTACCTTGAGATGAACTTTGAGCGCCACATCGAATATATTTCGTGTTCGTCTGAAAAATGCAGATCAAAGCATAATAAGGATTATGTACTAAATCGGAGAGCTTTTTGTTCATTTTCACCTCGATGGTAATATAGACGTAAAACATGTTGCGATCACTCGATGAAAAAAAGATGGAAAGCAATAAACGAAATCGCGACTCGACAGGGCAGAGTAGCATCCACAAACAAGCATAAAGTTATAGTTCTACAACGAACCTTCTGTTATATTCAACGGCAACAACTATATATTAGAGCATACATTACGCTAACCAAGCCTGATCATCTTCAAATACAGTTTCCGGGTAACCCCAACACACGATATTACTATGGCAAAGATGTTGGAGTTATGTGCTCGACGGAATAATTGATTATTTGCCCTTTTTTTGTTTTCCTTTATTACGTAAGTTGGGATAGTAAATTAACAATTGTTATTTACCTAGTTTCTGCAAGTGAAAGTAGGGTTGATTTTCGTTGTTTAAATAGAAGTAGGGTTATTGAGTTAACAAATTTATTACTCAAGTTTTGCGTGGAAAGAGTACTTAATTTGCGCAGATTGACCAAAAAAGGCGACAATGGTGAGATCATTCAGAAGCAATTAGGATAGAAAAACACGAGCTGGCACAGAGTGGATAGGTTATGCAATAATATGACTAATTCCAAAAAAATAATGAAATAAAAGCATTGATTAGAAGAAATAATTACTTTAGTCGTGTTGAATCAATTGAGCTCAATTGGAAGATTCTCTTTAACTCAAACATTTGTCGTTAAGTACTATAATTTCTCGTAAGAATCAAATTCATGAGACTTTCGCAAAGTGAAACTCGTGGTGAATGCAACGAGTTTAAGGTTAATATACGTTTGTCTACCTCTTGCAGGCGTCCAGACCCTAAAAACGACTAATTATTCAACTACCAATCTAATAAGATTAGAAAAGGCTTAAACTAACTAAAAGTTGTCGATTACAACAATTGACTTTGTATCTCAAACATCATCGGAAGTCAGTTTACATGTATTAATGTGGAAATAAACTATTCAAAAGAAAACGAGAAAATTCCGAAGACTCGAATTAATTGGAAATAAGAGATTACTACCTCAAAGATTAAGGAACCACATTTATCCCTTGATCACCCAATTCTTCGAGCTTTTAATTAATTGCCCCAGTCTTATTCTATCATTCCTATCTAGGTTTAAGAACGAATTTCTTACAACCTAACGAATATCGCCATTCCATGTGTAATCGACGTATAGTTAGACCTCTACAAATTAATACAGTCGGGACTAGCAAAATTCTATTAATTCAGCGAAACATTAAATCATCGAACTGATAATTTTGTATGTGCTTACCGAGTCGGGATCGGAAGAAATTATTATTTAAGCGATGTTATTATTTATTGAGCACTAAACCATATTGACTATGCACCACCATATTTGAAGTATTCACACACACACACACACACACACACACACACACACACACAAAAGAAGCCAGTCTTCCACAAATTGAATACCAATTACATGAACTAAGGAGAAAACTTGATCCCCAATACAATAAAAATGAAAATAATAAAAATAAAATAGAGATCCCCAAACAACAACCTCAGAATGAGATGATGATAACGAAATCAAGGAAATTGTAAAATAATAAAGGGGGAGATGATGAATCAAAAAATGGAGAAATGATGGAGAAACGAAATACCTTTGAACAAATTGGCGAATCTTAGGGTGTTTAGGGGTGATTAGCTTCCGCTGAATTTTGAGAGCAAGTTTATAAGTTCTTTTCAGACCTAGGAAATACGCCGTTCCCAATGTTATCTCCCATAGCACCATTTTTACCACTGCTCCTCTCTCTCTCTCTTCGATCTTCTCTCTCTGGATTCAATTTCAATGGCAATTTATTTACAAAAAGGGATTTCGTTTTTCGCAAATCATTTGAAGATGCTGGGAGAATTTTCGTGTCGAAGGGGATTTCAATTTGCCGCTGTGTGCGAGTGTGTGAGGTATGTGGTATTGTCACGTGGAGTATTTTCAGAGACTTCATCCACACCGTTGATTGCCCTCTCTTCCACTTTGAAGAAGAAATTTGGAGAAGTCGATTTTATCCTTTTTATTCCAAACAAAAGAAAAATTAAGAATATTAAATTTTGATACTGCTATAAGCTATTACTGAAACTCCCTCTACCATTTTTTTTTAATTAGGATAGGTCCAGTCCCTTTTCACTTATTGCTGAGAAGTCCAGTTTTTATCTAATTCTAAATTTACCCTCTTTACTATCCACTATCCCTATTTTAATGCATCTTTTTTATTTGTTTTAATTATAATTTTCCGTTATTTTTTTAATATTTATTTTTTAAACATTTTTTTTAATTTTCATTTTTTTTTAATTGTCAGTTATTGGGTTTTCAAATCAACTATTAAATTTTCGAATACAACTATAAAATTTCTCGAATCAACTACAATATTTCTTAAACAACTACAATTTCATTTTTTTTCTTGACTTATTTTTCATAATCAGTTACAAAATTACTTAAAACAACTATTTTTTTTTTTCGTTTTCCCCCCAAATCGACTATTATAAGATAACTCTAAGACAACCACAAAAAATAGTGGTTTAAATATAGCAAGTTTACCAAAAATAAAAATGACTACAAATTAACGAGATCTACTATAAAAACATAAAAATCAACTACAAAATTGAAGAAATCCACTACAATAAATCGACACAACTATAAACTATCGAAAACAACTATAAACTATCAAAAATAACTATAACATGTTGAAATCAACTATTAAACTGCTCCTCAATTACCCTGTAATAAGCTACGAATTCATGCAAAAAATAATTGAAAAGACATAAAAAATAGTCTGAAATAAAAAATGCAAAACGTATTTGGGATGCTCTGCAACCCTAGGCACGAGATCCATTATTAACATTTTCTATTCCTTCACTTTTTCGTTTGCACTTTTGTAGAGATCCGTCGTCTGCGTCGAATCTAAACTGACACGGAGGAGTGTTGGTGGTGGGCCGATAAAAGGGCAACGATGGCGGCGCGGTTGTGGCTTTTGGTTGAGAGCAACGGCGCCAGTGACTTAGATAGGGAACCACGGGGCTACGGTGGTTGGGTAGAGAGCGGCGAAGCGGCTGTGGCTAAGGTAGAGAGCGGTGGAGGACGAGCAATTCTAAATCTCTGGTGGAAGACATGGAGAAGCAGCTGTGAAGAGAGAATAGAGAAGGAAGAATAAGGGGATAATAAAATTAGGATTTCACGTAATAAAATATTTGAAAATATATGGCATTTGAGGATAAATTAGGTATATTAGATTATTAGTTTGTTGGATGTTTATTTAATTAAATAACAAGGGGGTTTTCACTAATAAGGGAAAAGGGACTGGATCAATTCTTATTATACCTAATAAGTTAGGGGATTTTCACTAATAATCCCTAAAATAATCATAAATGTAGAGTAAAAAACATTTGCTCAATAAATTTATAAAGGGCAAATTGCACTTGACCCCCTCAAGAAAATACATTTTTGCACTTTCCCCTTAAAAATATAAAATTAGACTGTCTCTCTTCGAAATATACAACTCGGTGCACTTTGCCGCAAATGTGTATTTTTGGTCTAATTCTCGCCGGATTATGGGTATATATGTCATTTTGCTTTTTCCACTTTTAAAATCCACCTTTCATAGTTACTTAAGATTCCCAAATTAACAAAAACTTTTTCCCAAATTGATGAAATTCTCTTGCAAACTAGACGGAATTCTCTTCCAAGTTCGACAAAATTTGTTCTTTGCTCTTCAAAATCACGGTAATATGTGGTGAAAAAAGGTCAAATGACATTTATAGCCTTAAAGGACGAAATCACCCTTCCAATTTACTCAAACCCGACGAGAATTAGACGGGAAATACACATTTGGAGCAAAGTGCACCGAGTTGTATATTTTGAAAGGGAACAGTCTCATTGTAGCATTGAGGGGGAAAATGAAAGAAATACATTTTTTTAGGGGACGAAGTGCAATTTACCCAATTATAAATTTCGTACGAAAGGGTGGTTTACATGGTAGGTTAAAATCGTCATTTTGATAGTTGATGGATATTGCTTGAAGCACCTTTCTATGAGGTAGTGTCAAGTGTTTGGTATAAAACATTTATCATCTAAATCACAATTAGCAAAATATATTTATTATCCCTTCAAACAATTTGTGGAGCCCCCGGGTAGACCGGTCAGAAACCCGACCCACCAGTTCGATCAATATGACCATTGGCAAACGGCCAACAAATCGCGACCCTTCATCTTCAACAAATCGTGGCATTTTTATAATATTCGTAAGCCTGGGGTCTCGATTGCAATCAATGGAATGTGATAATAAGACACTTGCCTTTAGAACAAAAAAAAAAACTATAATGAAACAAGTGCTTACACAAGGAAATATCCTGCAAATACATCACCAAAGGAACAAAATACGCGCCCCTAAAAGGAAACCATTTCCAATTAATAACCTGACCTCTCGAATTCTGTGTCCTCGATTACACTGACATCATCTTCGTTTAAGGCGCAAAAAGAGAAACAAAAAGAAAAGGGAGAAAATTATCGTGATTTTCTCTTATTCTTATTCTGTGAAGGTTTTTGACTCCTTGGCTTGACGACTTCCATGGAGGTGTTTGGCAGGTTCGGTTGAGGTTCTTCAGGAAGAGTGGTGATCAGAAATTTCTTGTTAGAGCCAACGATGTTACATATTTGCTTCAGCATACTCCTACCCCTCATCCACTTCAGCATCAATTTCATGTGCGTTTTGCTGCTTAGTCCACTTATCCCAGCATCCTGCATTATTCGAATAATTGTATTTTCATGACCGATATGCAACTTTTTATGCAGAAAGAAAGAAAAAAAACATGTCTGAGAGTAAGTTTAAATCTAGCCATGCAGATGAAAGTTTTCGACACATATAGACATTTTGATCTGATGGTCACTCAATGAAGAATCGAGAACAACGCCATATCCGTCATTAATAAAGATGTCACATGTGCATAGACTACGTGTTTAAGAGAATCGGAGAAGGGGAAGAAAAAACCCCTAATTATAATGAGATTAAATGGTGGCTTATGAAGATTAACAATGTAAAAGCCGTAGTCATATGTTGTTATTATCGCAGTGGTGACTCAGTTCTTGGCCATTTAAAGAATCAATGACAAAGTTTTAACTCACATAAGTGTTGCATCAAAAATGAATGGTCAAAAGATAAGCATGAGGAGCAACGACCTTGTTCTATATATATATATATATATATATATATATATATATATATATATATATATATATATATATCAATTGATGACAGAAAGAGGGGGCAAACTTACATGCATGGAACAAGAATGCAACAAAAAAACTACCAAATTGTTCACACGATAATGCAATGCCCGTACAGCGTACTGTTTTATGAGTGACTACTGCTTATAATTGATGGAAGATTTATCCATACTATCTTAGTTCTCGAAAAATGTTCCAACTTTTAGCAAACTAACCCAAAAGACAAGAGCCGTGTAGTAATAAATTGCAGAAGTGAGCACTATGCCAGTTGAATGGTGTGAGTTTTTCAGTAAGACTAAAATTAGCACATGCCAATCGCCAAGCATATAAAAGACTGTCCTCATTCCGACAAAACACATATGAACTAAATTAGGATTCATCTCGTGAGTCATGCCAGCTAAACTTCAAATAACTATGTTTAACTGAAGGAATGATGAGTTAAAGCTTTAAAACCCTCTGCGATACATAATACTTGGGGCATCATAAGAACGAGAAAAAAGAGTCGAAGTATGCAAATCTGGACAAATTTAGTAGACATTTGAAGGCCATAGGAAATCTCAACAAAAGAATCTTACACTCTATCTCAGATACACGTCTCAATCAAAACCCCAAGTTATATACAAGATAACGAAATTTCGCAGACTTGGGTATGAAACATAGCCAGAATTTCACTTTAGCACATTATTCGTATTTCGAGATACTGAACCGTGATTATGAAACATTTCCTTCATCCAAAACAAGATCAGAAGTGATACGAAAATCACTCGGCGACAAAAGTGTAACACTGTTATAAATTTCAATCAAGAGATGATTTTTTTCTCGAATCCATTCGGACCTAAAATTTTTGAACTTCAATCAATATCACTTTTCAATTCAAACCCATTTCCTAACAGAGATCTTACAACACGGATCCAAAATCACTCGCCCAAAAAAAAAAAATAGGGCAAATCTAAGCGAAAACCCCATAAATAAGGCACTAAATCAAAACATTAAATTAAATGATGCAAACCTTGGCGTGATTCCAGGCGTTGCCTATGGAGAGAGGGCCATGGCTTTTGATAACGCCGTAGAGATCTTCGGCGATGGAGGCGGCCTCGACAAAAGGGACCCTAGGGTTTATTTTTCTCAAATTGGGGGCCCGCTTCCTCGAATTCGTAGTGAAATACCGCAGCATCGTCGTCGTCATCTTCATCATCCCGTTTCCATTAGCGTTCCACATTTTTCAGTTTGTCCAAAACCAGCGAATATTTGCTAGCTCACTCAAATTGGGGGTTTCGGAGAAATGAAAAAACCCTTCTTAAATCTTTGGGGCTTATAATTCTTTTGCAATGTTATTTTAATAATAGTCTTTGTCAAAAATAACCCTGCAATTTTGTTGATTGAAATCATTGAGAAAAAAAAAAAAAATGTTTCAATTTTTTATGGGGCGTGCTAAATCCTATACTAAAATTTACTAAATCCCAACATAAATTAAAAAACAAAAATCTCTCTCTATTCATATTCTCTCTACTTTCTCTCTAAAATGATTTTATTCAAGTCACTGAAAATTCATTAATTTTTTAGGTGAATAATCATAAAAAATGAGTTTAGTTTTATTTAATATTTATTCAATTTCATTAAGCCTTTTTAATTATTCAAATTCATATCAGTTCGATTTTTTTCCTCAAATTCTAACTTTATTTTAGTTTGAACATGTGAAGATTTTTGTCAAATTCAAACCTGGAATGCTAGGGACGTTTTTAGTGTATGATTTTGTGAAAAAAAAATTAGAGAAAAAGAAGAGTGGGAAAGGAGAAGAGAAGATTTTATATAAAATATTTTTAATTATGTGCATGATTTGGTAAAATCAGTGTGGAATTTAACATTTCAGTTTTTTAAGATAGTTGTGGCTTTTTGTTCACTTTTTTATTTCAACTTGAATCACTGAATTTTGTATAAAAAAATATATGATCAAAATGGTACACTATAATTGTTTCAATTTATTATCCATCTTAAGATGTTTACTCTAAATTAATTTCAAAACAGAAAATAGAATATATCCAAACACAAAATTTATAGATCTAATTGTTGTCTTTACGTCCTAATTTGAATTGTTTAAATTAGATGAAAATCATTTTTTTTTTTTTTGAACAAGATGAAAAATCATTACGATCAAATAAAAATGATGTATTGGTACGCAGTTTTTGTTCAGCTTCTTAATTACTTTGATTTTCGACACTATTTTCAATTTGAACTTAAAAGCATCGGAATTGAAAATTATATTTGCATGAACATTTGTAACCAAAGCTGAAATCGCAAGTGATGATGCTAATTACTTAGATCACCTGGGGTAGTGTATAAAATGAACTGGGAGAGCAAAGCAGATCAGTAGCTTGACAACTTGATGATCCTGAGGTACCTGCGATCACAGAACACATGAACTAAGCCGGGGGTTGATCCGGCGGAAACCCTTCCGACGCTCAAGTCAGACGTGCTGATAGTAGAAATAGTCCAGAGAATACAATTAATAATATTGCTCAGATAATATGACGTACCTTAAGGAATGAGTTCAAACATTTATTTATAGCTTAGTTGAGATTGTCGGACCCAAACCTTACTTAAAGGTGATTGGGCCTCGGTGATAGTGGTCTTCGACATTGGGCTCGTGGCCCAGTAGGTAAATAATTTGTAGGCCCATTGGGTTGGGCCAATTAGGCATATCATTAAGCCCCCCACTCTCGAGTCGATGTGGGGGCCATGTTGAAATGGGTGACATATCGTGTCGAGAGTAAAACTTGTAGTAGTCGATGGTGTGCGATAACGCGTTGGAGCGTGTGTCGGAGGGGCGTGAATGCGCATTGGTGCATAGCGCGACCAAGTTGTCGCGATGTAAGTTAATTGAGTCGTCGGTTTTGTCCCGCGACGATGTAGCAGCGAATTATCTCCTCGTGGGAGTTGTCTCGTCGTGGGGTAATAGTGTTGATCAAGTTATCTCCTCGTAGGAGTTGTCTCACGATAATGTAGTAGCACGGATCAAGTAATCTCCTCGTGGGAGTTGTCTCTGGGGTAATAGAGTTGATCGAGTTATCTCCTCGTGGGAGTTGTCTCGTGATAATGTAGTAGCACGGAACTAGTATTCTCCTCGTGGGAGTTGTTATTTATCGACATTGTCAATGTTTTGACGCGTTGCTTGTATGTATTTACATATAGCTTTGTGCGTGATGTACTTGAAGAGGGGATCAGGCTCTCAAGAGTTTTTTTATGGGGATCGTGCCCCTTGTTAGACCTCGTGGGTCGTAAGTATGTTTGGACCGTGGCCACGTTTTAATGAAGGACCCGTCGAAAACAAGTAGATAAATTTTGAGTAATCAAGCTGGCCAGGCTATATAGATTCTCATAATATCTCTAAGTGTTTCTAGGGTTGTAATCGTGCTAACTTGAGCTTGCGATTATGTAGTGCATTGCGAGCGAGTTTTCTCTTCAAGAGAGTTGTCTTGCAGCGAAGTTGTAGGAGCATTGGATGACGCGCGATTGAGGAGCGTGCGGATTGAGGTTGCTCTGAGCGAGTTGTCTCCTCGTGGGAGTTGTCTCGCAGCGAGTCTTATTATCGAGCGAGGTGGTTGTACGTGGGAGTTGCCTTGCAACGGATTTGTAGTATCGAGCGTGTTGGCTCCTCGTGGGAGTTGTCTCGCTGCGGGTTGTGGTACCGAGCGAGTTGGCTCCTCGTGGGAGTTGTCTCGCAACGGGTTTGTAGGACCGAGCGAGTTGTCTCCTCGTGGGAGTTATCTCGCTGTGAGTTGTGGTACCGAGCGAGTTGGCTCCTCGTGGGAGTTGTCTCGCTGCGGGTTCGTAGTACCGAGCGAGTTGTCTCCTCGTGGGAGTTGTCTCGCGGTGGGTTTGTCTCGCAAGCCCCCCACTCTCGATTCGATGTGGGAGCCTAGTCAAAAATGATACCGGATCGTGTCGAGAGTAGATCGGTGCTGTAGTGTTTCGTTAATCGTTGGCGTGGCATGGAGAAATAATATTTTTTATTTATCCGTTTGATAGCGAGCGCGATTTGGTAGGCGCGTTGAAGAGCTCGCACAATTTGGTTAAGCGAGGTGAAACTATCAAGCGATTTGGTGGAGCGCACAGAAATTCTTGCGCGATTAAGTAAAGTGCGTCAAAATTTTCACGTGATTTGAGGTAGAATTTTGAGAGTTGCGCGCGACCTCAGGTATGCGCGTGCTACGAGGTAGGAAAGGCGGTACGCATTGCAGAACTCTGATGTGCAAGAGTTCGCGCGCACTTGGGGTCCGTGTGCGCTCTAGCCAATATGGGGGGGGCACGCGCGCATGTCGTGCATGGAGAGAGAGAGAGTGTGGAGCTGTTAAGCATTTTATGAGGAGCTGATATGGGACTTCCTCGGGAGTGACGCATCATGTTGCTTTATTCACCTTTTCCATTTTATTTTTTTTTATTTTTGTCTTGGGAAGCGTGCCGGATGCGCGCCTCGGGAATCGTGCTCATTTTTTTTCCTCGGGAACCGTGTCTGTTTTTTTTGCCTCGGGAATCGTGCCTTTTTTTTTGCCTCGGGAAACGTGTCGGATACGCGCCTCGGGAAGCATGTCGCGCGCACCTCGGGAATCGTGCCCGTGCGCGCCTCGTGAATCGTGCCCAAAATTTTTTTCTCAGGAATCGTGCCCGTTTTTTTTGCCTCGGGATTCGTGCCCGTGTTTTTTTTCCTTGCTTCGGGAAGGTGCCGGATACGCGCCTCGGGAAGCATGCCGGATGTGCGCCTCGGGAAGCGTGCCGCGCGTACCTCGGGAATCGTGCCCGTGCGCGCCTCGGGAATCATGCCCGAGTTTTTTTTTTTTTTTTCTTCTCTTTATTTTATTCTTTTTTCTTTTTCTTCTTTTTCGTTTTCCTTTATCTTCTTCTTTTTTCTTCTTCTTTTTCATTTTTTTTTCTTCTTCTTCTTCCTTCTTGTTTCTTTTTTCTTCATCTTCTTATTTTTTCTTCTTCTTCTTCTTCTTTTTCTTGTTTTTTTTTTCTCCATCTTCTTTTTTCTTCTATTTTTTCATCTTCTTCTTTTTTCTTCTATTTTTTCATGTTCTTCTTTTTTCTTCTATTTTATCATCATCTTCTTCTTTTTTCTTCTTCTTGTTTTTTCTTCTTTTTTCTTCATCTTCTTCTGGGGTCTCCCGTGCGTGATTTTACCCCCCCCCCCCCCCCCCCTTTTTTTTTTGGTGGTTTATGTTCACCCCTTGGGATGTTCTATTTTTTGAATAGGAAGATTATACTCGTCTCTTGCGATGTGATGTGAACCCACTTGGGGTTGAAAGGTAAGAGTGATGCCCAATCTTGGGATGAGTTAACCACCCAGTGTAGGATGAGGCGCTCGAGACCTATGGTCTGAGGTGAATGCACACGGTTGTGTCGTTGCTTCAGTGACAACACGAGTTGAAGCTTTCGCGGTCGTATGCTGAAGGTCCTTGTCGGTTATCTGAACCGTTAGAGGAGCAAGTAGAAGTTGATATTGTTGAAGTTTCGGCGATCATACGCTGAAGGTCCTCTTCGGTTATCTGAACTGTTCGAGGAGGGGCGGAAGTAGGCCCCTAGAGAGTCGATGACCCATGGCGAGCAAAATATTTTGGGGGCGCTATAAACCCCCAGGGAGTCGATAACCCTTGGCGAGCGAAATATTTTGGGGGCAGATGTAAGCCCCCAGGGAGTCGATAACCCTTGGTGAGCGAAATGTTTTGGGGGCACTGTATACCCCCAGGGAGTCGATAACCCTTGGCGAGCGAGATATTTTGGGGGCAGAGGTAAGCCCCCAGGGAGTCGATGGCGATGGTGCCATAGGTGGCTCCACATGTGGAGCAGGTGCTGGTATCGCTTTGGGAGCATTTGCTCCCATCGTGGCGATATATTGGGTCACGGCCTCTGTGGCAGCACGAGTTGAAGCTTCTGCTATCATGCGTTGAAGCGGATCCTCGGTTATTTGAACCATTCGAGGAGCAGGGAGTGGTGTATCGGCGAGTGGTGGGTCCCGAGGGGGGATCACCTGAACCTCGCGAGGTGGATCTGCAGCACGTGGAGGAGCTGGCTCCGCGGCACGTGGAGGAAGTGGCTCCGCAGCACGTGGAGGAGGTGGCATGCCAGATCCTCCACGGACTGGGAGGTTATTAGCTGTGTCATTTTCTCTCCGAGCTGACGCCTCAGGAGGATCTTGATTAGCTGTGTCATTTTCTCTCCGAGCTGACGCCTAAGGAGGATCTTGTTGGCTACGTGATCTGGTTTGCATCGTTCCCACAGACGGCGACAAAATGATGATGCTAATTACTTAGATAACCTGGGGTAGTGTAGAAAATGAATTGGGAGAGCAAAGCAGATCAGTAGCTTGACAACTTGATGATCCTGAGGTACCTGCGATCACAGAACACATGAACTAAGCCGGGGTTGATCCGGCGGAAACCCCTCCGACGCTCAAGTCAGATGTGCTGATAGTAGAAATAGTCCAGAGAATACAATTAATAGTATTGCTCAGATAATAGGACGTACCTTAAGGAATGAGTTCAAACCTTTATTTATAGCTTAGTTGAGATTGTCGGACCCAAACCTTACTTGAAGATGATTAGGCCTCGGTGATAGTGGTCTTCGACATTGGGCTCGTGACCCAATAGGTAAATAATTTGTAGGCCCATTGGGTTGGGCCAATTAGGCATATCAGCAAGGTTCGTTGCACTTAAAATATTTATCTTATTTGAAAATATTGGTTCTCCTATTTCACAACCCATCTAAAAGATTTTGATAAAATCGACCATAAATAGAGCAATATATTCCTTAAAACATTTTATAGGACTTTTGTAAATTAATAATTTATTAATCAATGTATAATTTAATGGTTAATAATTTATCGATTAGTTAGTATTCCGTTAAGTTAATATTCCGTCTGTCTAATCTATATTAATTTATAAAGGTTTCATTGTTTAAAATTTTGTTATAAACTATATAATTTCTTTTATATGCTATTTTATAATTTAATATAGGTTGCGGCTATATGCAAGAGTAACTCCACTTGTGTAAGACTAAATTAAAATTTTCAATGTATAAATACTATAATACCCTTATTTATTAAAAAATAAAAAATTCCAAACATGCAAGACCAAAAATTCAAAAACACAAAAAAACCTATCACAAGACCACAAAACCACAAGACCAACTCTCATCTTCTTCATCTTCCAAAACCCACAAGACCTTTCTCCTTCCTCCTCCATTAACCCACAAAACCTAGAAATTCAAAATCATCAAAACTCAACAAATCTTATAAAGATGGCAAGTATGGAATCAGAAGACATCAAAATAGAAGATTCTACGATGGAAGAACCCAAGAATGTATGAATTTATGGGTTTTTTAGCTAGAATATCGATTTTCTAAAAAAAATCCCGCGCAAACGAATTCGACATGTACAGGTCGAATTTTACAGGTAAAAATCGACATTTAGATGTCGATTTTGAGGTATAAAATTCGATATTTAGATGTCTATTTTGAGGTATAAAATTCGACATTTGAATTTGTGCTATAAATTCGACATGTCAATGTCGATTTTTATCTATGAAATTCGACGCTTAAGTGTCGATTTGTAGAATAGTTTTTCGACACCTTGGTGTCAATTTTTGTTTTTTTCTCATTATTTGTATTTGGTCTTACATGAGAAAAAAAAGCCAATTTAATTTATGGGCATACTTGTTATTCCATCTTAATAAAATAGAATCTTTTGGAATCTTTCTTTAATTTGGTCTTGCACAAGTGGAATGAGTATTGCATATAGCCGCAGCCTTTAATATATTGATATATATATATTTTTACAGGTCGAATGAGATTTGGCTTTAATATTTACAGTGGAATGAGATTTGACATTAGATCGAATATATATTTTTGGAATCTTTCTTTAATTTGGTCTTGCACAAGTGGAATTAGTATTGCATATAGCCGCAGTCATAGAATTATTAGTGAGATTTGACATTTTTATTTTATATATATTCTTGAAAAATAAAAATGTCAAATCTCACTAATAATTCTATGGCTGCGGCTATATGCAATACTAATTCCACTTGTGCAAGACCAAATTAAAGAAAGATTCCAAAAAATACCATTTTATTAAGATGAAACGACGAATATACCCATAAATTAAATTGGCTTTTGTTTGCTCATGCAAGACCAAATAACAAATAATAAAAAAATATGAAACAACTAAATTTCGACATTAATGTGTCGAATATATGTCCATAAATTCGACACTTTAATGTTGAAATTTAGTATATTTGGACTACTTTGCTAACAGTTAAATTTCGACACTAAGGTGTCGATTTTGTACTAAAAAATCGACATCTCAATGTCAATTTTTGCTTATAAAATTCGACATGTTCATGTCGACTGCGTCTGCGTGGGATTGTTTTTGAAAAAACGATGTTCTAGCTAAAAAAAACACATAAATGCATATTTTCTTGGGTTATTCCACCGTAGATTCTTCTGTTTTGATGTCTTATGACTCTATACTTTCCATCTTTGTAAGATTTGTTGAGTTTTGATGATTTTGAATGTTTAGGTTTTGTGGGTTTATAGATGAGAAAGGAGAAATGATGTGATGGAGAAGACGAGAGTTGGTCTTGTGGTTTTGTGATAGGATTTTTTTTGTTTTTGAATTTTCGGTATTGCACATTTGAAATTTTCTATTCTTTTTAACAAGTAAGGATATTATAGCATTTGTACATTGAAAATTTAATTTGGTCTTGCACAAGTGGAATTAGTCTTGCATGTAGCCGCAGCCTAATTCTATTTCTTAGTATATAGTTCTACTTTAGTCCATCATATTTCTACGTTATCATCTTTCAACTCTACAATCTATTTCAATATAGTCCTTCGATGCAAAATTTAGTTAACTTTAACAGAATCTTTTATTTATTCGATGAAATATTCTGTTCTCATAATTATTTGTAATAAACTAATAGCAAAATAATAATTACTAGAAAAATATACATAATTGAATTAGTTATTTTAAAATATAACATAAAATCATAAAATATATAAATAATTTTTTGGGATAATTATAGTTTTTGTCCCTATACTTAACATTGAAATGATTTTCGTCCTCAAACTTTCTCACCTGCGAAATTAGTCTCCAAAATCATCATTTTTTGATACTTTTAGTTCGGCCGTTAAGTTTTCAGGTTAAATTGGACGGAATGGTCATGTGTGGCACATATGATGTCCATTTGGTTGTTTAATGCCGAGTTGGGACATTCCCTCGTCTACTTGCCGATTAAATATGAGGTGGAGTGACACATCAGTCACCCCCCCATTTCTAGTTTGAACTCCCTAATTCCCAATAATTTTCTATAAACCCGTAAACCGTATCTCTAAATTCCCTTTATGAATCCTCCAATTGAGGTGTAATTAGGTAATAGCAGAATCACTCAATCCTAATTTCGCAAATTAATTTTCAAATGTTTTCTGGAGTTTTTTTTTTTTTTAGAAGAATCGATCGATATTATTGGGCGATATCTGCCAAGTCCGAAGGAAGGGTTGCTCCCTCGCTACAAGAATGACCATAGATCGACACTAACATATGTGTCAATTTATTACCAGATCGTCTAAAAGAATCAAACGTACAAGATACAAAGACTCTAGATAAAGACAGACTTTGTTCAATGAATGCTCCAAACGGAAGAACCTAATGATTCTTGTCCCGAAGCGTTGTTATCATCTGTAAATTGTCCCCTTCCACAATAATGTTCGGCCACTCCTTTTCTTGTGTTGTGATTAATGCCCTGAGAATAGCATGGGCTTCTCCATCTACCACCGTTGGCCGACCGTCGAACTTGTGAACCATCCAAAACATGCACTTGCCCCTAGAATTGCGAGCGACAAGTGAAGTAGCATAATATGTCTCACCTCGCGGAAAGCTTGCATCCACATTAATTTGATCACTCCATCGTCCGGTGGCTTCCACTTCATAGGGAGTCGTTGAGGTTGTCTAAGAGACGAACGCAGTTGATGTTCTGACTGAATGCTCCTTGAGGTAGTCTCTACACCAACTCAAAGATTGCGACCGCTTGTAGACTGTTCTACCCGTGCATTTCTTTGTTCCGTTGGTCCCAACACTTCCACATAACCGTAGGGGCCAAGTTTAGCGAATCCTTGTCTAGGTTGGTTACTGGAAGCTCAAATAATTGCAAATGAAATTGGATTGAATGTAGTTTTAGTTGATCAAACGGCGGGCAGACCCAAATATCGCCCACATCTCGACAAGATAGGAGAACATGTAATGCTGATTCAACCCTAACTCCACATCTCATGCATTGTGGAGAGAAATATATTTTACGACGACAAAGATTCTCATTCGTGGGCAATATACCTGAACAGAAACGCCAGAGAAAGATTTTTATTTTTGGGGGAATTTGAAGTTTCTAGATGTATTTCCACCACTCCCAGGCCTCACCACTTCGTCCAGCTTCCCGCTTCGACGGTCTCTTGTTTTTCGTGATCTCCATATTTAGTGCATTGTGGTAGCACCAACGGATAGTAAAATTGCCGTGTTGAGAGAGCCTCTATATCCATTTTCTGGAGTTGAAACATCACAACTGCGCAATAATCTTCAATTTTGGTAAGTTTCTCAAAAAAGGGGTGGTTATCTATGAGCTTTGATTTCGTATGGATTTGCGGATTTATGGGATTACGAACTAAGGTTTACGGATTGAGAGAGAAATGTGGCAAATTTTGGAATATGTTTGCTAGGGCTTACAGGATTGAGAGATTGAATGTAAACTGGGTCTACGGGATAGAGAGAGTGAACAAAAAAATTGGGAATTTGAGTTAGATAAGTTAGGGAAGAGTGTGAGGTGGATTGTTGGTGTGTTCCAACTAGACCTTGACTGCCAAATAGACATCACGTGCGCCAACGTGACAATTCCGTCCAACTTAATATGTAAACTTAACGACATAACACAAAATGTTAAAAAATGGTGAGTTTGGGGACTAATTTCGTGGGTGCCAAAATTTGAGGACGAAAAATCGTTATAATTTTAAAGTATAGGGATGTAAATTGTAATTATCGCTAAATATTTGATAGAGAATATATATAGATGACTATTTATAATAATTTAAATACGTTTCTAAGTTCGAATCATTTATCCACAAAAATAAATGATTCGTTTTATAATAATATAAATCAATATTTCGTAAAAATATTATTTTTTAGTTATATTTTTACAAGTTATATTTTCTTGGTTGCAAATATAATTTTCAAATTATAAATTTTATTATTTATTGAAAAAATCATGATTTATCAAAAATAATTCTAAAAAGATTCTTAAAAAGACTTAAATTTAACAAGTTTATACACCGAGGGATCATAGTGAAATGGGTTATAGAAATGAAGGATGAAAATGAGATAATTGAGACATGAGGGCCTAAAATGGAACAAAATATAAAGATGAGGGGTCAATTATGAGATTTGGCAAAATAAAAATATATTATGATGCCACGAGACCCCGGAATTAATGGTGAGTAGTTTAATCCTAGGAAAAGAGCAAAGGTTGGGAGATAATTGATGCCCTTGTGTCGGAAACTTGGAGCTATGAATTGTCCCCAGATGTTGATTTCTTCTTCTTACTCTTTTTTAAGGTTTTTTCTTCTCTCTCTCTCACTCTCACTAAATAATATTAATCACTAATTAATTATCAATAATCAATAATCAAGTGTTTAATTTCTTCTTCCCTATTTAAGGGCTTCTTCTCTTTGATCTCTACTTTTGCTCTGTTCTACTTCAGATGGATACAGTTGGCCTTCAGCCATGACTAACCCCTTTTGATTATTACTTTGTATGTATGTATGTATATTTCTTGAAGGTATATATATACACACACTCACCGCACGTTTTTATGTGTGTTATTTGTAACAGAAATATAAAAAATAAAAAGGAGAAAAGATTCAATTTTTAAGCACCCCATTTGCTTCTGATAGTGAATTGGTTGTGTTTTGGTGTTTTTTCGCAGGAAAAGGAAAAAGCTATAAATAACACGTGCTTATCAAGAATGCGTGTAAGCAAAAGTTGTCTTATTTACACTTGTATTAGTGGTAATAAATTTTGCTTACCCTTTGTTCTTTTGTCCATTTTATTTGATGTGCTTGGGAATATTTATTACATAGTTGATTTTCTGATTTTGCAGATGGGGTGTTATTTTCGTCGTGATTGAATGCCGTAAAGTCCATTCTTCGATAAAACTCCGTGATTCAAGGCGTAGGTAGAGAGATAATAAGGAGAGAAGCCTGTGCATTTTCCCTTTTTTTCTAAGGTAGTTGTTTTTTCAGTTAGAGTGTTAATTTTAAATGATCTTGATTAAACTCAAATTGTATTTGATTTATACATTCCAGATTCTAAAAAAAATAATGGCGAAAGACGGATCTCCGAAGCCGCATCAACTAAACATGAGGCGCAAGCGCCTCACGTACATCCTAGGCGTGAGCGGCCTCTGCGTAATCTTCTACGTATTCGGCGCATGGCAAGGGAGAGCCTCTCTCCCCTCCGGCCAATCAGAGCTCTCGAGAGTTGGATGTGACGAAACTTCAAATCGAAACTCCGAACTCCCATCCTCCACCGGAATCTCCGATCCGCTCGACTTCGAGAGCCACCACCAACTATCCGTCAACAGCTCCGAGGAAATCGAGAAGTTCCCGCCGTGCGACATGGCGTACAGCGAGTACACGCCGTGCCAGGACAATCTGCGCGGCCGCAAATTCCCCCGGGACATGTTGAAGTATAGGGAGAGGCATTGCCCTAGTAAGGAAGAACTTCTACGGTGCCTTGTCCCCGCGCCGCCGAACTATAAGAGCCCCTTCAAATGGCCTCAGAGTAGGGATTACGCGTGGTACGCGAATATTCCGCACAAGGAGCTTAGTATTGAGAAGGCCGTTCAGAATTGGATCCAAGTCGAAGGGGATCGATTTAGATTCCCCGGTGGTGGTACCATGTTTCCGCGTGGGGCCGACGCTTATATTGATGACATTAACGCCCTTATACCTATTACCGACGGGACCGTTCGAACGGCCGTCGACACGGGATGTGGGGTAAGGAAATTACCTTTTTTTTTTCGCCGTTGTTGAAATTTTGAGTTTGTTGCATTCAGTATTCCCGTGTTATATCGAATTGCTGAAAAACTCCTCGTGTTATAAATATTAGCCAAAAAAAAAAAGAAATCCCGTGATGCAATTTTTTTAGCGCACGATCCCATAAATGATGGTTTTTAGGGGGTAGTTTACTGATAAAACTGTCATAGTTTGGATTTTGCTAATATTTTATAACACGGGGGTGTTTTTTTGACAATTAGAGTAAACACGGGGTGTTGAAAGCAATAAACCCGTGAAATTTTCGTTGTCTTTATAGAAGAGAATGCATTTTGATTCATTACATCTTATCGTGTTTTTTCTTTTTTCCTTTTTTTTAGGTAGCTAGTTGGGGTGCTTACCTACTGAAGAGGGATATTATGGCAATGTCTTTTGCTCCGAGAGATACGCACGAAGCGCAGGTGTGGTTCGCACTCGAACGTGGTGTTCCTGCAATGATCGGCCTCTTAGGCTCGATGAGGCTACCGTATCCCGCTCGGGCTTTCGATATGGCCCACTGTTCTCGTTGCTTGATCCCTTGGTTCAGTTTCGGTAATATGATTATCACGAATCATAGTAATTATGTTGTGTTCTATATAAGTCGGTCAACACATTCCATTTTTTGAATTTTGTTGCAGACGGGCTTTATCTGATCGAAGTGGATAGGATTCTTAGGCCCGGCGGGTACTGGATACTCTCGGGCCCTCCGATCCGATGGAAGACGTACTGGAGAGGGTGGGAGAGAACCGAAGAAGACTTGAAGCAAGAGCAAGACTCGATCGAGGAAGTAGCTAATCGCCTCTGCTGGAAAAAAGTCGTCGAAAAGGGCGATCTCGCCATTTGGCAGAAGCCCATAAACCACATGGAATGCCTCGAGAGAAAATCCAACCAAGAGAAACCGCACATGTGCAAATCGGATAGCGCCGATGCAGCTTGGTATTTCATACTCCCTCTCTTCCACAATAACTGTCTCTTTTTAGTTCCATTTTATCTGTCACTTTACATTTCCAATACTGCATTTTTCCTGTTTTAACCTTATTAACTCAACTCTAAGCATTAATTATCTCTTATAAATAATTAATGATAAAGGTTGTTTTAGTAATTTTTATGTATTTTTCCTAAAATCAAGATACATTTATTGAGTTTCTTAATCTTTGTGAAAATTGAAAAGAGACACTTATTTAGAAACGGAGGGAGTATTAGACAATAACTATTTAATATAATAAATTCCTAATTATATTCTAACACATATACAATATATACACACAAGGTACAAAGACATGGAAGCTTGTATAACCCCACTACCGGAGGTCAGCAATCCGAACGAGGTTGCGGGAGGTGCGTTGAAGAAATGGCCCGAACGGGCTTTCACAGTCCCGCCAAGAATCACGAGCGGCTCAATCCAAGGAATTACTGCCAAGAAATTCCTAGAGGACAACGCGATGTGGAAGGAGCGGATATCGTATTACAAGAACCTCGTCAGTCAGTTATCGAGGGGGCTAATACGGAACGTGATGGACATGAACGCCAACTTAGGAGGATTCGCCGCAGCGCTCTCAAAGTACCCAGTTTGGGTTATGAACGTGGTCCCCGCGAATTCGGATCCCGACACGCTGGGCGTGATTTACGAACGGGGTTTCATCGGGGCGTACCAAGATTGGTGCGAGGCGTTCTCGACTTATCCGAGGACTTACGATCTCATCCATGCGGGCGGTGTATTTAGCATTTATCAGGACAGGTATAACTGTAAACTCACTTTTTTTTCTTTTTTTCTTTTTTCCGTAAAAAGTTTCGTGCGGTTGAAGATGAATGTTGTTTGATGAAGGTGCGATATTACATACATTCTACTCGAGATGGATAGAATCCTACGGCCAGAAGGGACGGTGATATTTAGAGATGTTGTCGAAGTGTTGGTGAAGATAAAGAGTATAACAGATGGAATGAGATGGGAGAGTAAGATAGTTGACCACGAAAGCGGACCGTTTAATGTCGAGAAAATTCTTTTGGCCACAAAGACTTACTGGACTGCTGAATCCAACCCTCAAGGATAGCACTGAAATTTTTGAGTCTTCAATAATTCACCTTAGATTTCTTTGTCTTGGGGGATTTTTTGTTTTTTGTTTTATTGTTTTTTTAGACAATTAGTTTGCTGGTAGAATGAATTTTTTGTCATGTTTCTAGAATAATTTGGTTAGCAACATTCATATTAAAAGCGCTTCGCTCGATTTAATACAATTTTTTCAAAAAAATGCAGTCGTGAACTAGGCCGAAATGCAAGACCGGCGACGAAAATAAGGCCATTGCAACGAAATCTATGGCTTTGCGCAAGATATGCGACGGAACAAATAAATCGTGGCAAGCTTAGTATTTTATGCAAATAGAATGAATAATTGCTTTTTAATAATGAAAATAAAGGCAACAAATCAAAGGTGAAGTTAAAGAATAACCAATTCAATTTGCTGAGGTACTTGTTCTTTAAGGCGTTTCACAACTTGTTCCTTAGTAGATTCCTCAGTGCTATATAATTTATCGTAACGTGCCTCGATGATTACTTTCTCAAGCGCGACACATTTCTCAATCATGTACTTGAGTACTTCAACGTGATCCGGGACACCACAATAGCCACAAAACTTGAACACTTTTAGGTGCTTGTGAAAAAAGCTTCGAACTTTAAGAAGCCGGTGAGAAAATCTTTTCATTTTATCGTATCTTATAAAAGTAAACTTCAAAGCATCCGAGTACTGCATCTGAGAAAAAAGAAAATACGAGTGTGAGATTTTTTCTTGCAAAATTATTCACAAAAATCAAGTAGAAACATACATTTAAAACGAATTCTTGTAAGTTGGGAGCCGTCTTCATCAAATTTGTCAGTCCCGTATCACTTGCATAACTTTTTCGAAAAATAAAACTTTCATCGCCTATTACGAATACCACCAACTTCTTCAGTTTAGGGAGTTGAAGAATTGTGGAGAGAAATGTTTCCTGTGAAATCAACCAAGTAAATATTAATAAGCGCTACGGCATCTCTAATTCTAAATAAAAGAAAATAAAACACAATATAATTCTATCGTCTAACCTCAAACGGTTTCATCTCCAGTGTAAGAATCTCCAATTGGAAATCGCAGCAAGCAAAAGCAGAAAATACGTCTTTGGCAGAAACATCACTATATACCCGACAAATAGACACCTCAACAAGCCTTGGGACGTTCTCAAGGAAGAGACTTTCTACTTTTTGAACAGTAAGTGAGGTGAGATTCGGGGCGGAAATCTTAACCGATTTCAAACAACTATGGCTGCCGTGAATAGAAAGTAAGGTGAGGTTTGGGGCGGAAACCTTAATCGATTTCAAATTGTAGCAGCGGGTTAACTCCAAGTGTTTTAAGACAAGGGACGGACCACCACAAGCTTCAACGTTTAATAATTCCAACGAGCGATCAACAACCAATTCTTCGAGCATCGGACATTTACTTTGGAAAAACTTAATATCCTCCTCTGTCACATCAACAGATTTCAAAGACAATACTCTGAGAGACTTGAACTTGAGGTCAATTTCGGAACTAGTATTTCGAGTGAGCAACTCTTGGGGTAAAGAACAATTAATTAGGCTCGAGTCGCCTGTGGTAAGATCCAACTCTAACCTCTGCACGTGCCTCACAATTGCAAAGTTAATCCATCGGTTAACGTCCTTCTGGAATGTTTTGCTCAACCTCAGACGGATTATGAAATCTTTCAAGATGGCTGCTTTGTGTTTTCTGAGGACACAATTCACCCATTTCACGTACTTTTCCCTCTTCTCTTTGCATGATTCGAATCCTTGTTGAGTCCGTTTTTGTAAAGAAGAGTGTGGATCAAAGTTTAGACGGTAAATATGTTTCCACAAGTTATGCCAGCGAGATGAGAGAACACTAGTGCATACAGCTTCCTTGAGCGATAGTAAAGATAGTATATCGACGAGAATGTCGTCGGGCAAATGAGTTATCCGATCATCATCACCGTAAACTATCTTGGCACACTATAGGGAAAGAAAAAAAAAAGAAAGTTATAACACTCCGGGGCTTTTGTGATTCTACACCTGGTGAAATACACCATATAATTTCACACCATAGATCTGCACACAAACTATTTACGGTCCAATTTTGAGAAGCCATGAAGAAACGGCGTAACACAAGCACATACACGTGCATGTGAAAATTAGATGGTACACCTGGTTATTTATATTGGTTGGATTTGATCTGTAGATGTACATATAGTCACCCACTCATTCATGTGTTTCTGTGCTTACAAGATACTTATTCAATCAGATTCACCCGGTGTAAATAACCAGGTGTAGCATACCCACGCCCTGGCAGGTGTGTGTATATCCAGATTGAAGAAACGGATAAATAATTCTGATAATTCCCCAAAAAAGAAACACACAATCGGTTGGTTCAGATCGAAGAAAAGAATAATACCTAGCAATGAAGGAATAAATAATTTTATTTGGTTTGTTGAGAGAACTCACCTTCTTGGTTTGAAACTTGGCGACTCGCTTCTCTGCCATCAGTGATTCGATCTTTGGATGATTAAAATTATTGAATTATTTAATCAGTGAGTCATAATAATTATTTAATCAGTGAATCATAACTGTTGGACTCCGATTAGGACTCTGTTTCCGAAAAAACACATGAAATTCTGTTTCCATGTTTTAAGAGACTCCTGTAGATTTCTTTCTTGTAGAGGAAGACACTTATTTTCCATGCTTAAATTCACATAGCAGGGTGGAAATTAGAATGAAATTTCTGAATTTCGCCAAATTTGATCTGAAAATATTTGAATTTGGAACTGTGTTTTTTCATTCCAATTACCGAAGTTCTGATTTTTCGAATTTATTTGGAACGGAATTGGAATTATATATAAAATTATCGGAAATTTCGATTTTCGATCCGATTTTAATTCCAAATATTTCTATGGTTTTTCAAAACATATAGTATAATTTTATGATATATTTTGTAATTCCATAATATTACTTACATTACATGTTATATGAAAAATGATATATGAAAAATAAAAGGGGTTATTTTACATACCATTGGCCACTAAATAAATTGGGGATAAACCCAAGCCCAAATCATCTTTTGACATACCTTTGGAGAAGCAAAAGTACAATACTACCCTTATATGCAATTTTCGGCTAAACTGTATTCAGCATTTCTGGTCCTGCATTTATCATTTTCACTGATTTATTTATTTATTATTATTATTATTATTATTATTATTATTATTATTATTATTATTATTATTATTATTATTATTATTTTAATAATAAACCTGTTTGTTAAATTTATATATATATATATATATATATATATATATATATATATTATTTTTTATTTATTAATTTTTTTTTTTAATTTTCAAAACAATATATTTACTGTACTGAAAATAACTACATGTAACTATAGTACCTATAGTAATTCGTAGTTATGTTCGTTTTTTACCCCATATTTTTAGTCGATCAATTGTATACACACACGAATACTGGCTTATACAAAAGAAATTCATAAACTCCAACAAAAATTTACAAATTTCAATATTTTTATTATAAATCAGCTCAGAACAAAAAAAGTACAAATTGAAAATACACAAATATATGCATATGTAACTACATGTTACTATATGTATTAGGGCTGGGCAAAAATTACCAAATACCGATTACCACGGTATACCTACCAACAATTACCGAATAAATACCGAACTATCGGTTACCACTACATTTGGTACGGTATCGGTACCGTACCATTATCTTACGGTACGGTAGCGGTATTGTATCTTCAATACCATGGTAATACCGTACCGTACCGTAACTTTGTATTTTAAAAATTAGTTAATATATTTTACCCTTTATATTGTAAATATAAAAAATATAGTCAACAAATATTATAAAATAAAAATAAAAAACAAGAATAAAGATATGATACATCCTATATATATTATATATACATAATTCTATTTTTTTATTATTTTCATATATTTATGCAAACTCAATATTTAATTTGGTTCTCGTTAAAGTTGTTTATTTCACGTACTTCTTTAGTTTTAAAGTCCAACTAATCTCTTATTGGTGGAATATTTTTTGCCATAATTTTCTTCTCCCTTTCTTTCCCCCCTAATTTCTCACCCTTTTGTTTCATTTGCATTATTACAACATAATTTTTTTTTATTTATCTTACTTAAACCATGAAACTTTTTGCTCATTAGTTTCTACAATTTTTCTATACATATCTTAGTAATCATTAGTTAATTGAAGCAACATACGCTATTACGGTCGTATAATGTATATTCATGTAAATTGTTTGATTACCATATTCATTTGCTTAATTTGTTGTATTTATGCATTTAATTAGTATTCATCTTAATTATTGTATCATCCGAGTTCATCAACAAAATGACGTACGGTAGATTACCACGTACCAATCATACCGTACCGAAACTAACGGTATACCGAATAACGGTATACCGCAATTGTTGGTACGGTAACGGTATAGAATTTTTCAATACCGAAAGATACGGTAGGTACACGGTATTGAACAAAATGTTCGGTAACCGTACCGAAACCACCCCTAATATGTATAGTAATGTATAATAATGTATAGTAATGTATACAGTTTGCTGAACACTGTAACTTGAAGCAGATGTAACTTTAACCAAATTTTTGACACTTTCAAGGAGAGGATCAATGGCTTTCATAAAGCTGCAATTGGAAAATCAAAAAAAAAAAAAAAAATTACTTTAGTGCAAATCAACAAAATATGAAGAAACATCAAAATACTCAAAAATTAACAAACACTAAGAGATCGAGAGATAGAGAGAGAGGATATTGCTGGGAAATGCTACAGATTTTAAATCAAACAGACAATGACTCCTCCATCCCCTCGCCTCCTACCAAAACCCTAGCCGCCGCTAATAACCACCCACGGTTCCGCGCGCCCACAAATGCAAAAAATTATAGAAAAAAATCTGAAAATATAAAAATAAACGAAATTACCATCAAAATATAGATCTCGACGAGATGAGTCCAACGGTGGCAAGCCCGTCAAATTTCAACTGGTGGAACACAAAATACACCTCCGGCAAGACCACCATCGTCGAATGAAAAAAAAATTGCAGAAACAGATCAGCGCTCCAAACTGAATGAAATCACCACCAGAAGAAAGAGCTCGACGAGAGGAATCCAACGGTAGTTAAACCATCGAATTCCGACAACCGGAGAGAGAGTTATGACTCCGGGAAGCAATTTCGCCGATTGGAGATATATGGATGCGGGATTTGAATCTGGTAGAGGAAGAGAGAGACGATTGTGAGTGGCTCTAGGGTTTAAACCTGATTTTAAATGGGTATTATAGGGACTTTAGGGTGGCCGAGGGGGGTATGTCAAAATATTTTCGAAATGAAGGGGGGGTTTCCCCTAGAGTGTAATCCACTTGAAAGTTAGTTCTAGAAATGATGGGGGTCTACAAAATAATCCCAAAATATAAATACCGAAGGGTCAAGTAAATTAAAACCTTAAAAAATATTAGTTAGTATAAAAAAAAATCATAAGTTGCATTTTTCCTTATAAGAAAATCTATGTTTCAATTTGTTGCTCCGACATTTGTTTTTATTTATTGCGTTTTGTCGAACTCTTTTGAGTTTTCTTGCATTTTCCTGCAAAATATAAAAAAGATAGAAAAATATTGTGAAAGTAGTCATTATATCTGAATTTAGAACAATAGATTACAAACTAATGTAATTTTCGAAATTTTCGAAATTCCGCCGGTTCCGAAGTATGCCGAAATTGAAATGAATTTTTGCATTACGATTTTTCGGAACGAAAACTGGAACTCATTTTTTACTTCCAATTTTTTTGAAAAGTTTCCGAAAAAGTCCTTTCCAATCTATTCCGTGCGATTTCCAAAGTCATATACGTGACACGTCGTGTATATGCACTTATGTGAGATACTGAAAAATATATTATTTCCAAAGTTCACAAACTCTTATGAATTTAATGAATTATTAAATTTTATTAATAAAAGTAAGGTTGCTCTTCCTAAACCCTAGAAATTTTTTCCCGCTCATTTGATAGTTATAATTTTCATTTATTTATTTAATTATTTATTTATATTATTTTATTTTATTTAATATAATCAAGGTTAATAAATCCACTAAGTATCCAGATTTTTTGACCCCATCTTATTAATAAAAGTAAAGTTCCTCCTGCTAAACTCTATAAAATTTTTTCTGCTCATTTGATAGTTATAAATTATAAATTTTTATTTATTTAATTAATTAATTTTATTGTTTTATTATATTTATTATAACCAAGTTTAATAAATCCGTTTAGTATCTACTTTATGGCCCCAAATCTACGTATTTTTCTCACTAAAATTATCATTTTACTTAATATTAATTTGATGGAAAAATTATTTAGTTGTTTGTATAAACATTTGACCTTATCTAATAAAAGTAATCTTTTCCGTCTAAAATTGTAGTTTTACTTAATATTAATTTGATGGGAAAATTATTTAATTGTTTAAAAAAATATTTGGTTCTTATCTTATCTTATTAAGAAAAGTAAAGTTGTTCTCTTATTAATAAATGTAAGGTTGTTCCTGGTAAACACTATGAATTTTTTTCCGCTCATTGGATAGTTATAAATTATAATTGTCATTTATTTAATTAATTAGTTTTTTGTTTTACTTTATTTAATATAATCAAGTTTAATAAATCCGTCAAGTATCCAGAATTTTTCGCAAAAAACTTACGTATCTTTTCCCGCCAAAATTGTTATTTTTACTCAATGTTAGTTTGATGGAAAAATTATTTAA
This sequence comes from Erythranthe guttata, assembly GCF_056151865.1. Lineage (NCBI taxonomy): Eukaryota > Viridiplantae > Streptophyta > Magnoliopsida > Lamiales > Phrymaceae > Erythranthe > Erythranthe guttata. The sequence continues at coordinate 5,069,177 of NC_142537.1, read as the reverse complement.
TTGGTTACAAAAATATTTGGTTCTTATCTTATCTTATTAATAAAAGTAAAGTTGTTCTCTTATTAATAAAGGTGAGATTGTTCCTGCTACACAATTGAAATTTTTCCTGCTCATTTGATAGTTATAAATTATAATTGTCATTTATTTAATTAATTAGTTTATTGTTTTACTATATTTAATATAATCAAGTTTAATAAATCCGTTAAGTATTCATAATTCTTTCGCAAAAAAATTACGTATCTTTTCCCGCCAAAATTGTCATTTTTACTTAATATTAATTTGATGGAAAAATTATTTAATTGTTTAGAAAAATATTTGGTTTTTATCTTATTAATAAAAGTAAGGTTGCTCCTGATAAACTCTTGAGATTTAATGGCATCATTGATTTACAGTAAATTTACTGAGGTATGTTATAGGTATAAAGAAGAAGATTCATCAAGCTTCAACATTAACTGAAATAAGACAAATATACAACTATATTACATCAAAAATATAAAGTTAAATTAATAAATATCGCAAAAAAAGTTTATGGGTGGGGGATTATCAACAATAAATATATATACATATATATATATATATATATATATATATATATATATATATATATATATATATATATATATATATATATATATATATATTAAAATATCAAAATGAATTGAAACTTCAATTTTTGTCGTTTAAATTGAACTTTACTTTGTATTAATTTTACTTCAATCCCGTGCATCGCACGGACGAAAAATCTAGTAATTGATAAGTTAATAGTTATTAATTTATACAACCTAGATAAAACATTAGATAGTTTTTTTGGATCAAACATTAGATATTGAGATGTTAAAAATAGTTTACAACATGTTTAAGAGCTTATAAGCTTTTCAAAGTGTTTGGAAACTTTTTTTTATAAAAAATCTTATTTTTTTGGTCATATGACAAATAGGCCCATGATAATGAATTTAAATGCACATAGGTCCAGACAAAAAACAGTCTCGCAAATAAATTCATCACCATGTCTTTTGTCTAAAATGCCCTCCATAATATTATTTTTACCAATTCATTACACTCTAACCTCATCAATATTGCACATTAACCCCGCATTTGAACAAATATATTATTAAACCCATTTTCATAATTTTTTGAAAAAATATATTTTTTTTCAGAAAATAATTTTTTTTGAATTTGTTTTGCCTGCCAGATACTAGGGTTGAATTTTTTTCTTTTCGTTTTTTTTTTGAAATTTTCCAGCTCCGGTCTCTTGACTTTTTCTTTTTGAAACTTTTTTCTCTCTCTAAATTAGTGTGTTAACAACGTATTTATTGTCTAGGATAATAATATTGAATCCAAAAGAGTAATATTAATAATATTATTGTTTACTGTCCCGAACTGTAATATTACGAATATTACTTTTCCAAACAATATTAATAATATTACTGCCCCAAACAGTAATATTATTGCATGAGAGAGTAATATTACAGTCGAAGACAGCAAAATTGCAGGCCAAGACGATAAAATGAATTAATACAGTAAAATTACTGACTTAGACAGTAATATTATAGTCTCACACACAGTTAAATTACTGTCTCCGACAGTAATGTTAATTAACATAATTTTTCAAAAAAAAAAAAGTCAACGCCGGAGACCGGTGGTTGACCTGCCGGAAAACAAAAGTCATTGAAAAAGAAAAAGAAAAAGAAAAAGTCAACGCCAAAGACCGGCGATTAACGTCCGTTTCCGGCGGTGGCGGTCAAAATTGGAATAAGGGGTCAAAATTGGTTAATGTGTGAATTTCTAAATTGTGGTGTAATGATATCATGAAATTGAAGTTTACCGTTTCAAGTAGTGAGGGTAATTTTGGTATATATAAAAGTGTTTTCCTTATTTGCAAATAAGTTTGAATGAGGTGGAGTTACTTGCAAGACAAAAAAGTTGGATGTCTCATTTTTTAATTAAGTGCTCTTTTCATGGGCCTATTTGTCATTTGCCCTAATTTGTTTTAAAAAAATAAGTTGTTGTAGAGAAAATACTAAGCTATTTTTAAAAATACCTCTAACCCACCTTTTTATTTGAGATCATATAATAAGAAAAAAATAGCAGATAAACTCGTTACCTGAACCATGGTTATCGGATCGTAAATATATCTCTTATTGTTTTGCTCCACATCTCTTATCGTATCTGATGATGCTAGAATTAGATTACCTTAAAGGGTCGAAGTAGGATGAGGTGGAAGAGCAGAGTGGATCACTGACTCACGAGCTTGATAACCTTGAGATACCTGCGATCATAGAACACGTAAACTAAGCCGGGGGTTGATCCGGCGGAAACTCCTCTGACGCTCAAGTCTGACGTGCGGATAGTAGAAATAGTCCAGAGAATACATGTTGTTGTAGGGCTGGAAAATAATTACCGCCTGCTGAATACCACGGTATACCTACCAAACAATACCGAAAAATTTCCGAAACTTCGGTAACCATTACATTTGGTATGATATTGGTACCGTACCACTATTATACGGTACGGTAGCGATATTGTATTTTCACTACCATGGTACCGCAAATTTGAATTTTATAATTTAATTAATATATATTTATTTTATATTGGTTAATAATTAACTAAAATTAAAATTACTACATAAAATAAATATGTCAAAACTTAAAAAAGTTAAAATGCAGTTCTTAAAAAAATATTATGCAACAAACAAGGCGTACATCCCATTTGGTTTTCACTGAAATAGTAGGGTGCAAATTGTGATTGAAAAAAAAATCACGACTCTAGTAATCTTATTTTGCAAGGTGTGACTAAATCAATGAAAGTTAAAGTTTGATAAATATTGAAGGAGTTTTGAAAAATTGAATAAGATCATATAAATAGCCAATGTTCTTGTTTAAAGTGTTTTGTTTTTATAAAGATCGTCTTCAAAGTATAACAAATTAAATTAACGGTAGAGTACCATGTACCTATATACCGTATCGAAAGTAACGGTATACCAAATAACGGTATATCACACTTGTCGGTTCGGTAACAATATCGAATTTTTCAATACCATATAATTAGTTAGGTACACGGTATTGATCAAAATATTCGGTAACCGTACCAAAACCACCCCTATATTGTAGTATTGCTCAGATAATAGGACGTACTTTATGGAATGAGTTCAGACCTTTATTTATACCTCATTGATTGGGCAGAAGTTTAATTAGTTGAGATTGTCGGACCAAAACCTAATTTGAAGGTGATTGAGCCTCGATAATAGTGGTTTTCAATATAAGGCTCACGGCCCAGTAATTAAAGAAATTGTAGGCCTATTGAGTTGGCCCAATTAGGCATATCGGTATCGCTTATCGTATCGTATCGTAAGATATTTAACCAACTACTAAAATGGTAAAATGTATATACCTACATAATACAAATATTATAAACATGTAAAATTTAATATTTTAACGTTGAACACTCATTAAAAAATTATATCTGAAATCCAAATTCAAGTTTCAACATCACATTATAAAATATGACAAAAAACATAATTGTTCATCAAATAACATAGGTTCAAATTCAAATCCCTAATTTATAAAATAATCATCACTCGCAATCTTAAAGATCAATATCACTTAAATCTTCTTTATCCACCAATTTCAAACTATTGCCTTCATCTTCATCAATCTCTTCAACTTCCTCAACTCGAATTTTTCCTTTTCCTTTTTATTTTCTTCTCTTATCAATCTCAAACTATATATATATATTGAATGGTATTATATTTTACAACAAAAAAAAAAGAATATATATATATATATGTACCTCTTTTCCGTTTTGAGCTTGGAGCTCCTTCATTAAAGCTAAAATTTTTGTGTACATCCATCCATGAGCTATCTTCAGGTAAGCAAGGGTTCTCCTTTTCAATGATCCACTCTTCATCAGACTCAATATCCGATGAGCATATTAGGTAATAAGCTTCTCCATTCTCTACTAGAATTTTTTGTCTCACATCAAGTTGGAGATTGTACTTAACATAGACAAGTGATACTCAAAATTCTGATAGCAATCTTCTTTTTGTATCCACTTTTTCAAATATACTCCAATTCCTCTCACATCCGGTAGCACTACATGTGAGACTCCAAATTCTCATAGCAATCTTCTGTAACTCCTTTACTTCTCCATCATAACTTTCCCACCAAAGAGATATTAAAAGAAAAATAGACATAAAATATAATTAACACATTAAATATATTTAGTAAGTGTATAGTAATATTTAATTAAAAAACTATAATTATTAAAAGTAAAACCATAAGCAAAAAATACCAAGTTGTTTTTTATCCCTAATTTCCTTAGCCAGCGTGCTCGTTTGAATTTTTCAAGTTGTGAATCAATCAAAATCTTGTCCTAGTATCATCCGCAATCATCATCTCAATGGTTCAATGTAAACCATAAATGACGTCGTTATTTGGCTCGAACCCCTCGACATAGTGACCAAATAAAAATATAAAATAAATTAATAACAAAAAAAATTATTAATGAATTTCAAATTTAAAAACAAATAAAAATTATTCAACAGATTAAATAAATACTTAGTACTTACTAAGGATTAAGATAATATGCTGCCACATGAAGTGGTCTATGAAGTTACGGGTTCCAACGGAGATAAAATATTTTCCATATCTTCTTGTACCTCGACTCCACATTATTAAAGTTGTGAGATATTTGATATGTGGCTCTATTCATCGCTTCATAAATATATGGCATTGCTGGTTTTGAGTAACCATCTACAAGCCTCAATATTTTAACAATTGGACCCTCACATTGCAAACAATATTTGATAGAACTGCAAAATTTGGCATTACACGAAACAAGGTCCACTACTTTTTTACCATCATTCTTACGAGCATAAGAACTTGAAGTACATTCATCTGAAACGAACATGAACTTAAGAGCATTTTTTTGATTCAAGATGCAACTTAAAGTAAGAAAAGAAGTGGCAAACCTTGTTACAGCCGGTCTTGCCAATTCCCTTCCTTGAGAACAATCTCTGAATAATGCTAGCACCCATTGCAAGTGGTGATCCTTTTGAAATTTGTAATGGTGGAATGGAAGATCGGAATTTTTTCAATATTTTCAAGCACTAAGTCAAGGCAATGGGCGGTACAAGGAGACCAACCTAAGCTCGTGTACTTCTCTTCCAGCTTCTCCCCACAAGATTAGAAGCACCATCAGTTACAACTTGAACAACATTTTCAACCCCAATTTCTAGAATCATCTTACAATAACTCAAACATTATTTAACCATTACTAGTGTCGATGGATTTCAAAAATACCGTCCCACTTGGACTATTGACTACGAAATTTTTCATCGGTCCAACCATCGCACAACAATGTGCATCCTCTTCTTTTTCGTTCATCTTTATATTTCTCCATGGAGTTTTTGACATGCTTAACTTCATCCATAAGGTAGAAACTTTTACCTCATGATAAGAAGGAAGCTTCAAACATTTACCATATTCCCCAACCGACTTCAACATTTGAGTAAATAAGGGGCTTCTCACCAAGTTGAAAGGTAGATCATTACCATATATGCATCTAAATATGTCACGAATCATTGACTCTCTATCTTTCAGTGCTCTATTCATCGTTGTTTGTTTCAAAGTAGCTACATTTTTAGAGAAAAATGGATGTAACCCTCCTCTTTCTTTGCCGACATCTTCGACTATTTCTTCATCCAAAAAATATTTGCCTTATTCTTCATTTTTTTGCTATTTAACAGTTTAGCAAATATTTCCCTTACTTCATCTGGAACCTTCTCACAAATGATACACTCAGTACGTATTCCGGCAAAATGATGTTTCATTCGTGAACGCCACCCCAATAATCTTAATTACAATAATTACATCGAGAATGTTTCGTTTCTAAAGATCAACGACTGGACAATGGTTCCATGCAATATCCTTACTTCCTCATTTTTTAGGAGCCATTACAATCCAAAACACACAAAAGTCAATACAACCATAAAATATATTTTTTTATGAAAAAGTATGGGTGAAAAATGCACAAACCACCAAAAATATGCTGGAAAATACAAGATTCATCGCAACAATGCTGAAAATTGCACAAACAAACCACAATTAATGCCGAAAGTTGCAAAAAAAAAAAAAAAAAAAAACAACCCAACCAATGCTGAAAATAGCACAAAAACCCCCAACTAAGCTGAAATGTGAACCAATCACCACAAATCAATGAGCCCATCTCGAATTGAACAAACCCATGACAAAATCGAACAAACCCAACCCCAATTGGACGGAAATATAAAGAAATAAGGCTCTAGGTCGCAAGCTCGTTCCAATTCCGCGAAACCCAGTCAAAATCGTCCTTTGAGCTGGTCTTGAATCTCAAACAAATTGCAAGATTGAATCAATAGAAATTGAATTTTAGAGTAGAGATATTGTGAGGATTGTTGAAAAAATTGTAGAGAAAAGTGTGAATCATGGTTCGGATGTGTTACTTAGAAGCACCATCAGTGTTTGGAAACTTTTTAGAAAAAAATCTTAATTTTTAAAAGGTTTATGAGGCATAACCCCATTACAAAAAACATTAGGACTAGCCACCTATCATTATTTTAAATAGGTCAAATCCCCTCATATTTTCTAATAGCAATGACCCCCACCGTTTTCTCCCAAATCAACAAATCTTCAACCATTTATTCAATGTAATATCTCCCCAAATTTCCGCTAGTATGCTATATTTCTTCCAAGAAAATCGCAAAACAATCTGCAAAAGATATACGATCCTTTCCCGATTCTAACAATACCCTAGTTTGTTACATTTTTTCACAAAAAGAAAAAAACTGACATTTGTGCGAATTGCAGAGAAATAAATGTCGACAACAATGGTGAAAACTGGCAAATCGAAGACATGTAGTTTCCTATACATTTATGGCTCCCCTCCACTTCTATTAAACTAATTTCTGTAGTTTTACAACATAATTTATGTTTTTTCACCATTCTCAGCGACTTCGAAGGACAAATTGAAGTCTCCAACAAAAACTTTATGCAACGGTAAGTTTGAAATGGACAATCGATTTCACTTAGATTTGTTGCAGATTTAATAGTTTTTTTGATTAATTATGTTATTTTTCATACACGAATCACTAAAAATTTTCCTAATATCAGTGACGCAGAACTCGAAGAAACGTGATGCCATATGCGACGGTTCGAAATTCTTCCATGTTTGATTACTCAAGAATGGAGTTTGTAAACAAGCTTGTTTTATAGATCTACAAATTCATGGTGGCACTATTTGTTGACTCGTAAATATTTATTTTCTATGAAATTTATTTTATTAGAGTTCACAACAAAGAAGAGATCATTGTTGTGCCGAAAAACATAAAATACTGTAGTCATCTACACCCAAAGTCAACTATAAAAACCAGGTAGTTCACTATATTGTTCCCAAAGTTAACTATAAAAATTAGATAGTCAGTTATGTCAACCATAAAAAAATGGTAATGAACTATTTCTTCCGTTCCTAAATAAGTGTCGTTTTTCACTTTTCACAAAGATTAAGAAATTCAATTAATGTATCTTGATTTTAGGAAAATCACATAAAATGACTAAAACAACCTTTATCATTTAATGATTTATAAGAGATAATTAATGTTTAGAGATGCATTAATAAGGTTAAAACAGTAAAAATGCATTTAATGCAATATTGAAAGTCTAAAGTGACAGATAATATGGAACAAAAATATTTTTAAAAAGAGAAAGTTATTTTGGAACAGAGGGAGTATAAAATATGGGTAGAAACTATATTGCTGCCAGAGTCAACTACAAAAATTAGATAGTCAACTAATTTTGTTCCGATGTCAACTATAAATTTTTCATTAATTCACTATATTATATTTCAATTTAAGATACCATGGTATTCTAAAATTGAATATTGACGATAAAAATTTCATCTCCGGTGAAAACATGAAAATTTCATAGAGTAGAAAATACATTGATTTCAAAGACCGAAAAATGAGATGTAGAAGAAAAGTTAAAGTAGTGAGAATAAATAGAGAAAAATAAGAAACAAACGAGAAGAGAGGAAATGGTGAGGGAGGGAGAGAGAGAGAGAGAGAGAGAGAGAGAGAGAGAGAGAGAGAGAGAGAGAGAGAGAGAGAGAGAGAGAGACGTCAAAAGTGAGGAAAAAAGAAAGAGAGAGAAATGAATGAAAAATATAAAATGTTGGATAGGAGAGAAATAAGGAGAAGAGAGAAAAAACAGGAGAAAAATATGGACAAAAAGGGCATAATGGGCATTAATATAAGCTTAAGGGATCACACAATTCAGAAAATATTATATGGGTTTGTTTACAAAGTGTCAATTATAAATTGGGTCAGACTCTATTGTTTTACCTAATGAGGGGGTTATCCCATATTTTTCCTTTTTAAAACATAAGTTGTTGGAGAGAAAATAGGAAAATTACAATTTATATCCCTAAACTTTACAACTAAAACGATTTATGTCCTCAATTTTTTTCATCCAAAATATATGTCCTCAAACTTGGCATTTTTTAACAATTTATGTTCTGCCGTCAACTCCGTCAGTCAACTTGGACGGAAATATCACGTGTAGCGCACGTGATGTCGATCTGGCTGACACTCCGAGATAATGTGGCCGAAAAACATGACGTGGAGTGACATGTGGTTCTCTTCCTCTATTTCAACTTTAAAATTCCCAATTTGTTATAATAATCCCCAATTTCTCATTCCCCTATTTCATTGAACCGAAAGCAGAAACCCTAACCCCCAAATTGTACTCATATTCTACAACACATAATTTGATTGAAATCGAAACTACCACCTCCCAAATTCCCAAAACGAAGTTCAAAGATATCAGCTTTGATGAAATTTACCAAAATCAAAAATCGTTGCTCTATTGCGATGTTCCAGCTCCACAAATATTTGAAATTTACGAAATTACGGTCGGACAATCTTTTTGTTGCGGAATTTCACCTCAATTTAGGAGGTATGGTTTATGCATTCGCATCAATGAAATAGGGGGATGAAAAATTGAGAATTTTAAAATTGAAATAGAGGGAAAAACACCACATGTCACTCCACGTAATTTTTTTGGCCATATCATCTTAGTGTGTCAGCCATATCACCATCTAACAGTCACATCGATATCACGTACGCCACACGTGATATTTCCGTCCAAGCTGACTGAGGGAGTTAACGGCAGAACATAAGTTTGTTAAAAAATGGCAAATTTGAGGACATAAATTGTTTTATTGGTAAGGTATAGGGACATCAGCTGTAATTTTTCCAGAGAAAATACAATATTTTTTTAAAATTACCTCTACCTCATATTTTTATTTAAGTCTTATAATGAGTAAAAAGACAGATAAACTCATAACTCTAACATTTTAAAAATTAATTCTCAAAATAAGATGTAATAACTTATCAACTCTTAAAACACATTATCTAATATAAGGGCTTTATCAGTTATTTAAAATAATTTTAGCCAAACGGATCTTAAATTTATGGTTTGAACGATCCTCCATTTATTGAACGTAATATTCATATTATCACATATGAATATCTCAAATTTGATATCTTCCCTTCTGAATTGAATATTTGAATTGATATATCAAATAGACTATGGCCATGCAAACAAGACTAACAGACACCGAAAATAAGCGCTTACTTCGCCATGAAAAAAATGCTACTAATGAATAGTGCCATATACTAATCAAATGGAACTTCTTTCTTTCATATCCATTAAAATACAATTCAAGGAGAACTCGTTCGTCTTCGTAGTGTAAGCTCATAAATAAAACAAACATATATTTATTCTTTTTTTACTGAATTCAATGAAGTAACCCGCAGCCAATCATATAGGTGCACTGGGTAACCTACACTCTCGTATAATAGCTTGCAAACCATACGAGAGATGTAAACCACACTAGGTTAACCGTGTGTGACAAGCTCGACCTAGCGACCGTTGACAAAGGAATTCGAACCTGAGTCAATTGACAATGCTCACTTGCTCCAACCGTAAGGCCATCCCTTGCAGGACAAATATAATACATCTCCAGGATAGTTAAGTTAGAGAATAATCAATTCAATTTGTTGAGATACATGTGCTTCAAGCCTTTGTTTCACGTAATTCTTTACAACTTGTTTCTTTGATTGATGGGCATTGTGGTACACGGTTAACTGTCTAGTTGTACCAAGATTGGTGCTAGGCGTTCTCGACTTATCCGCGGACTTACGATCATATCCATGCGGGCGGTGTATTTAGCATATATCAGGACAGGTATAATTATAAACTCACTTTTTTTTTTTCTTCCGTAAAGTTTTGTGCGGTTGAAGATGAATGTTGTTTGATGAAGGTGCGATATTACGTACATTTTACTTGAGATGGATAGAATCCTACGGCCAGAAGGGACGGTGATATTTAGAGATGTGGTGGAAGTATTGGTGAAGATAAAGAGTATAACAGATGGAATGAGATGGGAGAGTAAGATAGTTGACCACGAAAGCGGACCGTTTAACGTCGAGAAAATTCTTTTGGCCACAAAGACTTACTGGACTGCTGAATCCAACCCTCAAGGATAGCAGTGAAAATTTCGAGTCTTCAATAATTCACCTTAGATTTCTTTGTCTTGGGGGACTTTTATTTTTTTGTTTTATTGTTTTTTAAGACAATTAGTTTGCTGGTAGAATGATTTTTTTGTCATGTTTCTAGAATAATTTCGTTAGCAACATTCATATTAAAAGCGCTTACATGATTCGATTTAATACAATTTTTACAACAAAATGTAGTCGTGAACTAGGCCAAAATGCAAGACTGCCGACGAAAATAAGGCCATTGCAACAAAATCTATGGCTTTGCGACTAAAGAAAATGGTCGAAAACTTGATCCAAAACAGTCCCATGGGCTGCGACAAACACCATCTTTCAACGCAAGATATGCGACGGAACAAATAAATCATCGCAAGCTTAGCATTTTTGGAAAAAAAAATTCTTTTTTTTTTTACTCAGTTGCGACAAATTATAGCGTAAACATAATAGAATAAATAATTGCTTTTTAATGAAGAAAATAAATGCAACAAATCAAAGGTGAAGTTAAAGAATAAGAATAACCAATTCAATTTGCTAGTTAAAGAATAACCAATTCAATTTGCTGAGGTACTAGTTCTCTAAGGGGTTTCTCCTCAGAGTATAATTTATCGAACAATGATGCAGAGCTATATAATTTATCGTAACATGTCTCGATTAATACTTTCTCAAGCGCGACACAGTTCTCAATCATGTACTCGAGTACTGCAAACTGATTCCAGACACCACAATAGCCACAAAACTTGAACACTTTAAGGTGGTGGTGGTGAGAAAAACTATGAAGTTTAAGATGCCGGTTAGCAAGACTTAGAATATAATAATCGTATCCTCCAAAATTAAACTTCGAAGCATCCCAGTACTGCATCTGAAAAAAGAAAATATGAGTGTGAGATTTTTCTTGAAAATTATTCACAAAAAATCAAGTAGAAACATACATTTAAAACGAATTCTTGTAAGTTGGGAGCCGCCTCCATCAAATTTGTCAGTCCCATATCACTTGCATAAGTATTTCCAAAATTAAAACTTTCATCGCCTGTTACGAACACCACCAACTTCTTCAGTTTAGGGAGTTGAATTGTGGAGGAAACTATTTCCTGTGAAATCAATCAAGTAAATATTAATAAGCCTTGCGCATCTCTATTTCTAAATAAAAGAAAACAAAACATGATAAAATTCTATCGTCTAACCTCAAACCCTTTCATCTCCAGCGTAAGAATCTCCAATTGGAAATCGCAGCAAGCAAAAGCAGAAAGTGCGACTGTGGTAGAAACTTTACTATATGCCCGACAAACAGATACCTCAACAAGCCTTGGAACATTCTCAAGCAATAGACATTCTACTTTCTGAAGAGTAAGTGAGGTGAGGTTTGGGGCGCAAACCTTAACCGATTTCAAATTGTAGCAGCGGGTTAACTCCAAGTGTTTTAAGACAAGGGATGGACCACCACAAACTTCAACGTTTAATAATTTCAACGAGCGATCAACAACCAATTCTTCGAGCATCGGACATTTACTTTGGAAAAACTTAATATCTTCCTCTGTCACATCAACAGATTTCAAACACAATACTTTGAGGGGCTTGAAATCAATTTCGGAACTAGTATTTTTAGTGAGCAACTCTTGGGGTAAAGAGCAATTATATCGGCTCGAGTGGCCTGTGGTAAGATCCAATTCTAACCTCTGCACGTGCCTCACAATTGCAAAATTAATCCATCGGTTAACGTCCTTCTGGAATTTTCTGCTCAACCTCAGACGGATTATGAAATCTTTCAAGATGGCGGCCTTGTGTTTTTTGATGACGGAATTCACCCATTTCACGTACTTTTTTCTCTTCTCTTTGCATGATTCGAATCCTTGTTGAGTCCCTTTTTGTAAAGAAACATGTGGATCAAAGTTTAGACGGTAAATATGTTTCCACAAGTTATGCCAGCGAGATGACAGAACACTAGTGCATACAGCTTCCTTGAGCGACAATAAAGATAGTATATCGACGAGAATGTCGTCCGGCAAACGACTTATCCGATCATCGTCACCGTAAACTATCTCGGCACACTATAGGGAAAAAAAATAAAGAAAGATATAAAAGTTATAACACTCTGGGGCTTTTGTGATTCTACACCTGGTGAAATAGACCACATAATCTCACACCATAGATCTGCACACACTGTTTACGGACCAATTTTGAGAAGCCATGAAGAAACGGCGTAACACAAGCACACACATACACGTGCTTGTGGAAATTAGATGGTACGTACAGCTGGTTACTTACGTTGGTTGGATTTGATCCATAGATGTACATATAATCACACACCCATTCATGTGTTTGTGTGCTAACAAGATACTTATTCAATCAAATTCACCCGGTGTAAATAACCAGGTGTAGCATACCACGCTCTGGCAGGTGTGTGTAGGGACGAGTGGATTAGAAAACAATGTGTATATCTAGATTGAAGAAACAAATAAATAATTCCCCAAAAAAGAAACACACAATCAGTTGGTTCAAATCGAAGAAAAAAAATAATAGCTAGCAATGAAGGAATAAATAATTAATTTGGTTTGTGGAGAGAAGTCACCTTCTTGGTTTGAAACTTGGCGACTCGCTTCCCTGCCATTATGATTCAATCTTTCGGATAATTAAAATTAATTACTCAGCGAGTCATAATTATTTATTCAGTGAATCACAACTATTGGACTCCGATTAGGAGTTTGTTTCCGAAAAACATGGAAATTCTGTTTCCATGTGTAAGAGAGAGAAACTCGTGTGGATTTCTTTCTTCTAGAGAAAGACACCTATTTTCCATGCTTAAATTCACATCGCATTGGTGGAATTTTGGAATGGAATTTTCGAATTTCGCCAATTTCGAACTGAAAATATTCCAATTTGAAACTGTTTTTTCATTCCAATTTTCGAAGTTCCGATTTCTGATTCTTCGAATTTATTTGGAAGAGTATTGGAATGATATATAAAATTATCGGAAATTTCGATTTCTGATTCGATTTTAATTCCAAATATTTCTATGGTTTTTCAAAACGGTAAATCTTGTTGGCCAGATTCTGGCCAACCAGAATAAATCAATTTACTGATATACCCTTAAATTATACTTAATTATAATTTATTTATTTTCTCTCTATCTAGTATAATCCATGCATATTTGCCGTAACTTAGGCAATAAATTGTGTTTGGAGAACAGAGGAGCCACCCAACCCTAAGCTCTTTCTCCTTCTCGACTTTTAATGGAATTCTCTATAATAATAATAATAATAATAATAATAATAATAATAATAATAATAATAATAATAATAATAATAATAATAATAATAATAATAATAATAATAATAATAATAATAATAATAATAATAATAATAATAATAATAATAATAATAATAATAATAATAATAATAATAATAATAATAATAATAATAATAATAATAATAATAATAATAATAATAATAATAATAATAATAATAATAATAATAATAATAATAATAATAATAATAATAATAATAATAATAATAATAATAATAATAATAATAATAATAATAATAATAATAATAATAATAATAATAATAATAATAATAATAATAATAATAATAATAATAATAATAATAATAATAATAATAATAATAATAATAATAATAATAATAATAATAATAATAATAATAATAATAATAATAATAATAATAATAATAATAATAATAATAATAATAATAATAATAATAATAATAATAATAATAATAATAATAATAATAATAATAATAATAATAATAATAATAATAATAATAATAATAATAATAATAATAATAATAATAATAATAATAATAATAATAATAATAATAATAATAATAATAATAATAATAATAATAATAATAATAATAATAATAATAATAATAATAATAATAATAATAATAATAATAATAATAATAATAATAATAATAATAATAATAATAATAATAATAATAATAATAATAATAATAATAATAATAATAATAATAATAATAATAATAATAATAATAATAATAATAATAATAATAATAATAATAATAATAATAATAATAATAATAATAATAATAATAATAATAATAATAATAATAATAATAATAATAATAATAATAATAATAATAATAATAATAATAATAATAATAATAATAATAATAATAATAATAATAATAATAATAATAATAATAATAATAATAATAATAATAATAATAATAATAATAATAATAATAATAATAATAATAATAATAATAATAATAATAATAATAATAATAATAATAATAATAATAATAATAATAATAATAATAATAATAATAATAATAATAATAATATATAATAATAATAATAATAATAATAATAATAATAATAATAATAATAATAATAATAATAATAATAATAATAATAATAATAATAATAATAATAATAATAATAATAATAATAATAATAATAATAATAATAATAATAATAATAATAATAATAATAATAATAATAATAATAATAATAATAATAATAATAATAATAATAATAATAATAATAATAATAATAATAATAATAATAATAATAATAATAATAATAATAATAATAATAATAATAATAATAATAATAATAATAATAATAATAATAATAATAATAATAATAATAATAATAATAATAATAATAATAATAATAATAATAATAATAATAATAATAATAATAATAATAATAATAATAATAATAATAATAATAATAATAATAATAATAATAATAATAATAATAATAATAATAATAATAATAATAATAATAATAATAATAATAATAATAATAATAATAATAATAATAATAATAATAATAATAATAATAATAATAATAATAATAATAATAATAATAATAATAATAATAATAATAATAATAATAATAATAATAATAATAATAATAATAATAATAATAATAATAATAATAATAATAATAATAATAATAATAATAATAATAATAATAATAATAATAATAATAATAATAATAATAATAATAATAATAATAATAATAATAATAATAATAATAATAATAATAATAATAATAATAATAATAATAATAATAATAATAATAATAATAATAATAATAATAATAATAATAATAATAATAATAATAATAATAATAATAATAATAATAATAATAATAATAATAATAATAATAATAATAATAATAATAATAATAATAATAATAATAATAATAATAATAATAATAATAATAATAATAATAATAATAATAATAATAATAATAATAATAATAATAATAATAATAATAATAATAATAATAATAATAATAATAATAATAATAATAATAATAATAATAATAATAATAATAATAATAATAATAATAATAATAATAATAATAATAATAATAATAATAATAATAATAATAATAATAATAATAATAATAATAATAATAATAATAATAATAATAATAATAATAATAATAATAATAATAATAATAATAATAATAATAATAATAATAATAATAATAATAATAATAATAATAATAATAATAATAATAATAATAATAATAATAATAATAATAATAATAATAATAATAATAATAATAATAATAATAATAATAATAATAATAATAATAATAATAATAATAATAATAATAATAATAATAATAATAATAATAATAATAATAATAATAATAATAATAATAATAATAATAATAATAATAATAATAATAATAATAATAATAATAATAATAATAATAATAATAATAATAATAATAATAATAATAATAATAATAATAATAATAATAATAATAATAATAATAATAATAATAATAATAATAATAATAATAATAATAATAATAATAATAATAATAATAATAATAATAATAATAATAATAATAATAATAATAATAATATCCCACCGTCTCATTATCCCACTCTCCACTCCAAACGTTCCACTTTCCAAGCAAACCATTAATTTGACAACTTCTATAATACTAACGGATTGGGAGATAAATTAGGGAGATAAATTAAGCATTAAATTTGGAGTTAACACTATAAAGGGCATAAATGGTATAAATTATAAATAAAAAATGAAAAACAAAAAAAACTCCTATTCTGGCCTGCCAGATTCTGGCCATTTAGCATTGTCCTTTTCAAAATACATAGTATAATTTTACAATATATCTTGTAATTCCATAATATTACTTAGGTTACATTTTATATGAAAAATATAAATATCGAATGGTCAGGTAAATTTAAACCTTAGAAAATATTCAGGTTTATAACCGATACCGTTATGGCGGCCGATATATCGACCGCCACGACCGCTATTTCGAACACTGGAAAATATTAGTTGCTATCAAGAAAAATTATGTTGCATTTTTCCTTATAAGAAAATCTATGTTTCAATTTGTTGTTCCGACATTTGTTTTTATTTATTGCATTTTGTCGAACCCTTTTTTGAATTTTCTTGCATTTTCCTGCAAAATATAAAAAAAAAATAGAAATATATTGCGAAAGTATTCATTATATCCGAATTTAGAACAATA
The DNA here is from genome assembly GCF_056151865.1 of Erythranthe guttata. Lineage (NCBI taxonomy): Eukaryota > Viridiplantae > Streptophyta > Magnoliopsida > Lamiales > Phrymaceae > Erythranthe > Erythranthe guttata. The sequence continues at coordinate 5,052,076 of NC_142537.1, read as the reverse complement.
GGTTACAAACTAATGTAATTTCCGAAATTTTCGAAATTCCGCCGATTCCAAGGTATTTCGAAATCGGAATGAATTTTTGCATTCCGATTTTTTGAAACGAAAACTGGAACTCATTTTATACTTCCAAAAAGTTTTGGAAATTTTCCTCCTTGGACGCCTCAGATCCAAACCATAAATTGCCTCCTTGGACGACTCAGACCAACGTTATAGTGCAGTTGTGGAAATAGAGAGAAACAAGGTCAATTTTTTCAGACAGTTACAAAGATACATCAATTGTTCGATTTGGCTAAGAAATCGAACAGGGGTTTGCTTCTTTTCATCAACGAAGCAGATGCATTCTTGTGTGAGTAAGTAAAAAATATTTTAATTAATCATACACATAATAAATATTAATAATTAATATAAATAAGAATGGATGAATGGAATACAATACACATAATACAATAATACAATACACATAATACAATAATTTTGAGTGATGAATAGACGATCGAAATAGAACAAGGATAAAATTGACCTTGTTTCCTTCGATTCTTACTTAATGTGGATGTTTCCCTAATGACGTCGTGGTATATTTTACCATGTAGAAAAATATTACCATCAATACCCATCCTTTTGAGCAAATTGAGTTATGATTGAATGTCTTACATAGTATTATAATTCATTATTGATTTTTTTATTTCTCTGTTTTTCAATCATAAAAATGGGGATATCTTGTGTACAAGAGATGCATTACTTGGATTTTTGAAGACAATTAAATATCTCCATTAATTGGTCAGTTTGATGATTTTTTTTTGATAAAATTGCTAAAGGGGAGAAAAAAATTTCGGATTTTCAGCGAACCAGGAACCAAAAGTGAATTAAAAGAGTGGGTTAACATTTTTTGTAATTATTTTTTATTTGTGATTAGTAGTGGATTATACTAATTTGTTGTGGAATATGAACATTTTTAGTATTTTTTCGTTACGTTTGTAGCGGATTATATTAATATTAAAGTGAATTACGTTAATTTTATAGTGATTTTTGATAATTTATTAGTGATTTTGAATTAGTATATAGTGGTTTTCAATATCTACGAGTGTGTAGAAGATTTTATTTTTTCGATGTTTTGTTTTCTATAATTTCAGGGAGGCGTCGGTGGCCATGGGAGATGGAAGACGATATAGGGTCGGGAATAGTGGATTTCATTTTTCTGTGTTTTTGATAATTTAATAGTGATTTTGAATGAGTATATAGTGGTTTTCAATATCTACTAGTGTGTAGAGGGTTTTATTTTTTCGATGTTCTGTTTTCTGTAATTTCAGGGAGGCGTCGGTGGCCATGGGAGATGGAAGACGATACAGGGTCGGGAATAGTGAAGTTCGTTTTTTGTGTGTTTTTAGTGGATTACGTTAATTTGTAGTGCATTATGTATTTTTCGGTAAGTTTGTAGTGTATTACATTAATATTAATGTAGATTACGTTAGTTTTATATTACTATTTACTTCAATTTCATAGTGGTTTTTGATAAATTTGTAGTGGTTTTGGATAAGTTAATTCGTAGTGCATTACGTAGATTTTGGTAAGTTTGTAGTATATTATATTAATATTGATGTAGATTACGTTAGTTTTATATTAATATTTACTTCAATTTCATAGTAGTTTTCGATAAATTTATAGTGGTTTTTGATAAGTACGAAGTGGATTTCAAAATTTAAAAAATTGAAAGAAGATAAAAAAAATTAAAAATAACCAATTTTTGTTTAATTCGAAGTAAAGAAAGTCTTTTAAAAAAAATTAAAAAGAAAAAAGAAAAAGAAGAAGAAAAACTAGAATGACGTGAGATGGAGATGAGATGGAGAGAAATTTGGGGGATTTGAATATTTAAAATTGATTTTCCTTAATGATATATGATAACTTTTAGTAATCTTAAATAGGGGTATTTTAGATAATTGAAATCAATTGGATTTATCACAAATATCAATAAAAAAATATGAATTTATCATGAATTCAAAATTCAATGAGGGGTTTTGGCAAATAGCCCCTATTAATTAATACAACCTAGATAAAACACTACATTTTTTTTTTGGGAGAAAACATTAGATATTGGGTTGTTAAAAATAGTTTATAACATGATTAAGAGCTTATAAGCTTTTAACAGTGTTTGGAAACTATTTTTTTCATAAAAAATCTTAATTTTTTGGGCAGATGGCAAATAGGCCCATGACAAGAAACTTAAATGCACATAGGTCCAGATAAAATAAACTTAATTAGAGATGCGTGATGCAAATAAATCCATTCACATGTCTTTTGTCTAAAATACCCTCCATAATATAATTTTTATCAATTCCGTTCATTGCACTCTAACTTTATCAATATTGCACATTGACCACACATTTCAACAAATATATTATTAACCCCATTTTCATAATTTTTGAAAAAATATTTTTTTTAAGAAAATAATATTTTTTTTAAGAAAATAATATTTTTTTTCTGAATTTTTTTACCGGCTAAATTCGGGAGTTGATTTTTTTTTTTTGAAAACCTTTTTTAGTCTGAAATATTCCGGCCGGTCAACCGCCGTTGACCGCAGGTCTCCGGTATTGACTTTCTCTTTTTGAAACTTTTTTCTCTCTCTAAATTACCGTGTTAACAACAAATTTATTATCTGAGATAGTAATATTGAATCCAAAAGAGTAATATTACTAATATTACTGTTTACTGTCTCGAACAGTAATATTACGAATATTACTTTCCCAAAAAATAACATTACTAATATTACTGCCCCAAACACTAATATTATTGCATGAGAGAGTAATAATACGGTCGAAGTCCACAAAATTGTAGGCCAAGACGATAAAATTAATTAATACAGTAAAAATTACCGACTCAGACAGTAATATTATAGTCTCACAAAGTTAAGTTACTGTCTCCAACAGTAATACTAATTAAAATAATTTTTCAAAAAAGAAAAAAAGTCAACGCCAGAGACCGGTGGTTGACCTGCCGTAAAAACAATTAATAAAATAAAAGTCAACGCCGGAGACCAGCGGTTGACCTGCCAAGAAAAAAAAGTTATCAAAAAAAAATTAATAATAATAAAAAGTTAACGCTAAAGACCGACGATTAACGACAGCTAACTGGCGGTCTCCGACGGTGGATGTCAAAATTGGTGTCAAAATTGGAACAAGGGGTTAAAATTGGTTAATGTGTGAAATTCTAAATTGTGGTGTAATGATGTCATGAAATTGGAGTTAAATTACGGTTTCTAGTAGTTGGGGGTAACTTTGGTATATATAAAAGTATTTTCCTTATTTGCAAATAAGTTTGAATGAGGTGGATTTACTGGCAAGTCAAAAAAGTTGGATGCCCCATTTTCTAATTAAGTGCTCTTGTCATGGGCCTATTTGTCATTTGCCCTAATTTAAAAAAAAAATTGTTGGAGAGAAAATACGACTTTATTTTAAAAATACCTCTAACCCATATTTTTATTTACGATCATATAATGAGAAAAAATAGCAGATAAACGCGTTACCCGAACCATGGTTATCGGATCGTAAATATATCTCGTACTGTTTTGCTCCACATCTCGTATCGTATCTGATGATGCTAGAGTTAGATCATCTTAGAGAGTCGAAGTAGGATGAGCTGGAAGAGTAGAGTAGATCACTGGCTCACAAGCTTGATGACCTTGAGATACCTGCGATCATAGAACACGTAAACTAAGGCGGGGTTTGATCCGAGGGGAAACCCCTCCGACGCTGAAGTCAGACGTGCGGATAGTAGAAATACTCCAGATAATACATGTTGTAGTATTGCTCAAATAATAGGACGTATTTTAAGGAATGAGCTCAAACATTTATTTATACCTCATTGATTGGGCTGAAGTCTAATAAGTTGAAATTGTCGGGCCAAAACCTTATTTGAAGGTGATTGGGCCTCGGTAATAGTGGTCTTCAATACTGGACTCGTGACCCAATAAGTAAAGAAATTGTAGGCCTATTGTGTTGGACCAATTAGGCATATCGATATCGTTTATCATATCGTATCGTATTGTATCATAAGATATTTAACCAACTACTAAAATGCTAAAATGTATATATCTACATAATACAAATATTACAAACATTTAAAATTTAATATTTTAAAGTTTAACACTCATTAAAAAATAGATCCAAATTCCAAATTCAAGTTTCAGCATCACATTATAAAATAGGACAAAAAACATAATTGTTCATCAAATAAAATCATCGAGGTTGAAATTCAATTCCCTAATTTATAAAAATAATAATCACCACTCTCAGTCTTGAAGATCAACATTACTTAAATATTTTTTATCCACCAATTTCATACGGTTGCCTATATCTATATCTTCATCTTCATCTTCATCTTCATGAATCTCTTCAACTTCCTCAACTCGAACTTTTCATTTTCCTTTTCCTTTTCTTCTCTTGTCAATCTCAAACTTGGCATATATATATATATATATATATATATATATATATATATATATATATATATATATATATATATATATATATATATATATATATATATATATATATATATATATATATATATATATATATATATATTCCGTTTTGAGCTTGGAGCTCCTTCATTAAAGGTAAAATCTTCATGTACATCCATCCATGAACTATCTTCAAGTAAGCAAGGGTTCTCTTTTTCAGTGATCCACTCGTCATCAGATTCAGTATCCGATAAGCATATTAGGTCATAAGCGTCTCCATTCTCTACTCAATTTTTTTGCCTCGCATCAAGTTGGAGATTGTACTTAACATAGACAAGTGCATTAAGCTTTGTTGCTCCAAGTGGTTTCTTCTTTTTGTATCCACTTGTTCAAATATACTCCAATTCCTCTCACATCCGGTAGCACTATGTGAGACTCAAAATTCTCACAACAATCTTGTGTAACTCCTTTACTTCTCCATCATAACTTTCCCACCGAAGAGCTATTAAAAAAATAGATATAAAATATAATTAGCACATTAGATTTAGTAAGTATATAGTAATATTTAATTGAAAAACTACAATTCTTAAAAGTAAAACCATAAGAAAAAAATATCAGGTTATTGTTTATCCCTAATTTCCTTAGCCATTTTTAATTCAAGTAGCCAGTGTGCTCTTTTAAATTTTTCAAGTTGTGAATCAATCAAAATCTTGTCCTAGTATCATCGGCAATCATCATCTCAATTGTTCTATGTAAACCATAAATAACGTCGCTATTTGGTTCGAACCCCTCGGCATAGTGACCTAATATAAATATAATATAAATTAATAACAAAAAAAAATATTAATGAAATTCAAATTTAAAAACAAATAAAAATTGTTCAATAGATTAAATAAATACTTAGTACTTACTAAGAATTAAGATAATATGCTGCCACATGAAGTGTAAGTTACCGGTTCCAATGGAGATAAAATATTTTCCATATCTTCTTATACCTCGACTCCACATTATTAAAGTTGAGAGATATTTGATATGTGGCTTTATTTATTGCTTCATAAATATATGGCATTGCTGGTTTTGAGTAACCATCGACAAGCCTTAATATTTTAACAATTGGACCCTCACATTGCAAACAAAATTTGGAAGAACTCCAAAAGTTGGCATTACACGAAACAAGGTCCACTACTTTTTTACCATCATTCTTACAAGTATAAGAACTTGAAGTCCATTCATTTGAAACGAACATGAACTTAAGAGCATTTTTTTATTCAAGATGCAAATTAAAGTAAGAAAATAAGTTACAAACCTTGTTACAGCCGGTCTTGCCAATTCCCTTCCTTGAAAACAATCTCTAAATAATACTAGCACCCATTGCAAGTGGTGATCCTTTTTGCATTTGTAATGGTGGAATGGAAGATCGGATTTTTTTCAATATATTCAAGCACTAAGTCAAGGCAATAGGTGGTACAAGGAGACCAACATAAGCTCGTGTACTTCTCTTCCAACTTCTCCCCACAAGATTAGAAGCACCATCAGTTACAAGTTGAACAACATTTTCAACCCCAATTTCTACTATTATTTTACAATAATTCAGACATTGTTTAACCATTACTAGTGTCGATGGATTTCAAAAATACCGTCCCACTTGGACTATTGACTACAAAAACATTCATCCGTCCAACCATCGCACATCAATGTGCATCCTCTTCTTTTTCATTCATCTTTATATTTCTTCATTGAGTTTTGACATGTTTAACTTCATCCATAAGGTAGAAACTCTTACCTCATGATAAGAAGGAGGCTTCAAAAATTTACCATATCCCCCAACCGACTTCAACATTTGAGTAAATAAGGGGCTTCTCACCAAGTTGAAAGGTACATCATTACCATATATGCATCTAAATATGTCACAAATCATTAACTCTCTATCTTCCAGTGCTTCATTCATCATTGTTTGTTTCAATGTAGCTCCCTTTTTAGAGAAAAAAATGGATGTAACCCTCCTCTTTCTTTGCCAACATCTTCGACTATTTCTTCATCCAAAAAATATTTGCCTTATTCTTCATTTTTTTGCTATTTAACAATTTAGCAAATATTTCTCTTACTTCATCTGGAACATTCTCACAAATGGTACACTCATTACGTATTATGGCAAAATGATGTTTCATTCCCGTAGAGCCACCCAAATAATCTTAACTACATAAATTACATCGAAAATGTTGCGTTTCTAAAGGATCAACGACCGCACAATGGTTTCATGCAAAATCCTTACCTCCTTTTCTAGGAACCATTACAATCCAAAACACCCAAAAGTCAATACAACCACAATGTATTTTTTTTTATGGAAAAGTAAGTGGTGAAAAATGCACAAACCACCAAAAATAAGCTCGAAAATGCAAGATCCACCCCAACAATGCTGAAAATTGCACAAACAAACCTCAATTAATGCTGAAAGTTGCAAAAAAAACAAAAAAAACCCCTACCAATGCTGAAAATAGCACAAAAACCCCCAACTAAGCTGAAATTTGAACCAATCACCACAAATCAATGAGTCCACCTTAAATTGAGCAAACACATGACAAAATCGAACAAACCCAACCCCAATTGAACGAAAATTTGAAGAAATAAGGCTCTAGAACGCAAGCTTGTTCCAATTGTGCGAAACCCAGTCAAAATCGTCCGTTGAGTTGGTCTTGAATCTCAAACAAATTGCAAGATCGAATCAATAGAAATTGAATTTTAGAGTTGAAATATTGTGAGGATTGTTGAAAAAATTGAAGAGAAAAGTGTGAATTATGGTTGGGATGTGCTACTTAGAAGCACCATCAGTTACAACTTGAACAACATTCTCAACCCCAATTTCTACAATCATCTTACAATAACTCAAACATTATTTGACCATTACTAGTGTCGATGAATTTCAAAAATACCGTCCCACTTAGACTATTGACTACGAAAATTTTCGTTGGTCCAACCATCGCACATCAATGTGCATCCTCTTCTTTTTCATTCATCTTTATATTTCTCCATTGAGTTTTTGACATGTTTAACTTCATCCATAAGGTAGAAACTCTTACCTCATGATAAGAAGGAGGCTTTAAACATTTACCATATTCCCCAACCGACTTCAACATTTGAGTAAATAAGGGGCTTCTCACCAAGTTGAACGGTAGATCATTACCATATATGCATCTAAATATGTCACGAATCATTAACTCTCTATCTTCGAGTGCTCCATTCATCGTTGTTTGTTTCAAAGTAGCTCCCTTTATTAGAGAAAAATGGATGTAACCCTCCTCTTTCTTTGCCAACATCTTCGACTATTTCTTCATCAAAAAATATTTGCCTTATTCTTCATTTTTTTGCTATTTAACAATTTAGCAAATATTTCCCTTACTTCATCTGGAACATTCTCACAAATGGTACACTCATTACGTATTATGGCAAAATGATGTTTCATTCCCGTAGAGCCACCCAAATAATCTTAACTACATTAATTACATCGAAAATGTTGCGTTTCTAAAGGATCAACGACTGCACAATGGTTTCATGCAATATCATTACCTCCTCATTTTCTAGGAACCATGACAATCCAAAACACCCAAAAGTTAATACAACCACAAGGTATTTTTTTTATGGAAAAGTAAGTGGTGAAAAATGCACAAACCACCAAAAATAAGCTGGGAAATGCAAGATCCACCCTAACAATGCTGAAAATTGCACAAACAAACCTCAATTAATGCAAAGTTGCAAAAAAAAAAAAAAAAAAAAAAAACCCTACCAATGCTAAAAATAGCACAAAAACCCCCCAACTAAGCTGAAATTTGAACAAATCACCACAAATCAATGAGCCCACCTTAAATTGAACAAACCCATAACAAAATCGAATAAACCCAACCCCAATTGAACGAAAATTTGAAGAAATAAGGCTCTAGATCGCAAGCTTGTTCCAACTGTGCGAAACCCAGTCAAAATCGTCCTTTGAGCTGGTCTTGAATCTCAAACAAATTGCAAGATCGAATCAATAGAAATTGAATTTTAGAGTTGAGATATTGTGAGGATTGTTGAAAAAATTGAAAAGAAAAGTGTGAATTATGGTTGGGATTTGTTACTTAGAAGCACCATCAGTGTTTGGAAACTTTTTGGAAAAACATCTTAATTTTTAAAGGGTTTATGAGGCATAACCCCATTACAAAAAATATTAGAACTAGCCACCTATCATTATTTTAAATGGGTCAGACTCCTTCAGATTTTCCAATTACTAAATTACCCCCATATTTTCTAATAGCAATGACCGCCACTGTTTTCCCCTAAATCAACGAATCTTCAACCATTTCTTCAATGTAATATCTCCCCAAATTTCCGCTAGTATGCTATATTTCTTCCAAGAAAATCGCAAAACAATCTGCAAAAGATATACGATCCTTTCCCGATTCCAACAATACCCTAGTTTGTTACATTTGTTCACAAAAAGAAAAAAAAAGCTGACCTTTGTGCGAATTGCAGACAAAAAAATGCCGACAACAATGGTGAAAGCTAGCAAACCGAAGACATGTAGTTTCCTATACATTTATGGCTCCCCTGCACTTCTATTAACCTAATTTCTGTAGTTTTACAACATAATTTATGTTTTTTTACCATTCTCAACGACTTTGAAGGACAAATCGAAGTCTGCAACAGAAACTTTATGCAACGGTAAGCTTGAAATTGACAATCAATTTCTTTTAGATTTGTTGCAGATTTAATAGTTTTTTTTTATTAATTATATTATTTTTCATACATGAATCACTAAAAATTTTTCTAATATCAGTGACGCTAAAATCGAAGAAACGTAATGCCATATGCGACAGATCGGAATTCTCATGTTTGATTACTTAAAATGGAGTTTGTAAATAAGCTTGTTATATAGATCTACAAATTCATGGTCGCACTATTTGTTGACTCGTAAATATTTATTTTCTATGAAATTTATTTTATCAGGGTTCACAACAAAGAAGAATCATTTTGTGCCGAAAAACATGAAATATTGTAGTCATCTACACCCAAAGTCAACTATAAAAACCAGGTAGTTCACTATATTGTTCCCAAAGTCAACTATACAAAATTAGATAGTCAACTATGTTTTTACGATATCAAGTATAAAAAATCGGTAATGAACTATAAAAAAATGGTAGTTAACTACGTTGTTGTCAGAGTCAACTACAAAAATTAGATTGTCAACTATAATTGTTCTGATGTCAACTATACAAAATTGGTAGTCAACAATAAAACTTTCATTAATTCAGTATATTATATTTCAATTTAAGATACCATGGTGTTCTAAAATTGAATATTGAAGATAAAAATCTCATCTCCGGTGAAAACATGACAATTTCATAGAGTAGAAAATACATTGATTTCAACGACTGAAGAATGAGATGTAGAAGAAAAGTTAAATTAGTGAGAATAAATAAAGAAAAATAAAGAGAAAAATAAAGAGAAAAATAAGAAACAAACGAGAAGAGAGGAAATGGGGGAAGAGAGAGAGAGAGAGAGAGAGAGAGAGAGAGAGAGAGAGAGAGAGAGAGAGAGAGAGAGAGAGAGAGAGATGAGTGGAAATAAAAGAAAAACACGTCAAAAGTGAACAATAAAAGAAAGAGAGAGAAATGAATGAAAAATATAAAATGTCGAATAAGAGAGAAATAAGGAGAAGAGAGAAAAAAACAGCAGAAAAATATGGACAAAAAGGGCATAATGGGCATTAATATAAGCTTAGGGGATCACACAATTCAGAAAATATTATATGAGTTTGTTTACACAGGGTCAATTATAAATTGGGCTCAGACTCTATTATTTTACCTATTGAGGGGGTTATCCCTTATTTTTCCTTTTCAAAACATAAGTTGTTGGAGAGAAAATAGGGAAAATTACAATTTATGTCCCTAAACTTTACCGCTAAAACGATATATGTCCTCAAACTTTTTCATCCACGATATATGTCCTCAAATTTGGAACTTTTTAATAATTTATGTTCTGCCGTCAACTTGGATGGAAATATCACGTGTAGCGCACGTGATGTCGATCTGGCTGACACCCCCGAGATGATGTGGTCGAAAAACATGACGTGGAGTGACATGTGGTTCTCTCCCTCTATTTCAATTTTAAAATTTCCAAATTGTTATTAAAATCCCCAACTTCTCATTCCCCTATTTCATTGAACCGAACGCAGAAACCCTAACTCCAAAATTGTACTCATATTCTACACTACAATACATAATTTGATTGAAATCGAAACTACCACCTCCCAAATTCCCAAAACAAAGTTCAAAGATATCAACTTTGAAGAAACTTACCAAAATCGAAAATCGTTGCTCTGTTGTGATGTTCCAGCTCCACAAACGTTTGAAATTTACGAAATTATGGCAGGGCAATCTTGTTGTTGCAGAATTTCACCTCAATTAGATGCTTCGTACAAAGAATTTAGGAGGTATGGTTTATGCATTCGCTTCAATAAAATAGTGGGAATGAAAAATTGAAAAAAATTAAAATTGAAATAGAGGGAAAACCACAAGTCACTCCACATAATTTTCTTTGCCACATCATCTCAGTGTGTCAGCCATACCGGCATGTAACATTCAAACCGAAATCACGTGCGCCATACGTGATATTTCCGTCCAAGCTGACTGACGGAGTTGGCGGCAGAATATAAGTTGTTAAAAAGTGGCAAGTTTGAGAACATAAATTGTTTTATTGGTAAGGTATAGGGGACATAAACTGTAATTTTTCCTGTGGAAATACGATTTTTTTTTTTTTAAAGTACCTCTATCCAACCTTTTTATTTAAGATCTTATAATGAGTAAAAATAGTAGATAAACTCGTAACTCAAACACTTTAAATGTTAATTCTTTAAAAAAGATGTAATAGCTTATCAACTCTTAAAACACATTATTAAACATAAGAGCCGGCTCGCGAGCTGCCTTCTTTTTTTTTTTTTTTTTTTTCTCTTTATATATATATATATATATATATATATATATATATATATATATATACTATTCTTATTCCTATTATTATTATTAGGGGCTCTTTGACATAAACCCCCATTACTTTTTTTAATGGGGATAGGCCCAAAATATTTTAGACCATTTGAGAAAAGCCTAATTTCAATTTCAGCTATTATGCTTTCCAGCTTTACTTCCGCCCGCCACCTCATCACTAGGTCACGCCCTCTGCGTTTTTTTTTTCCCCCATTTTTTTAATCGACTATAAAGCATAGTCGACTAATCTTAAATCGACTTTGCTTCATAGTCGATTAAGGAAATTCTTTATTTTTTAACTTTTTTTTTGTTTCCAATTTTGTTTTTAATTTTTTTTTTTTTTAATTTTTTTCTCTATCAGGTTTATTAGTGGATAGTCAATTAAAAATTTAACTATTAAAAATAACTAATCACAATTACAAAAAAATACAAAATCAATTATATTTAAAAGCAAATACAAACATTGTAATTGATTTATACATTGGAATCAATAAACAAAAACTCAAAAAAAAAATTAACAACTAGAGTCGGTTAACCTTAATCGACTACTGAACATAGTCGATTAAGCCTTAATCGACTATTGAACATAGTCGATTATACCACGTAGTCGATTAAGGGTCATGCCTGCGCGAATTTTTTTTTTTGCGCCGTCTCCGCCACAATCCACGAAAAAACCCAAGATTTGTTCTTCATTGTCACCACGTCGTCGCCACACAAAAGCATCACCACCCCACTTCCATATTCTAACTGTTTTTTATCCAAACAATCAAAACAGAACCATGTACTACGATCAAAATCACCAAAACAAAGCCACCAACCAAAGTAGAACCACCACCCATCAAAATCCGATTCCAATCGACAATTTTACCTCTTTTCGCCGTCGATGTAGCAATCGTGGCATTCGAACTCAGAATCGCTATCAAATTAGAGTTCGATACGAGGTTTTCTTTTGATAGGCGCCGACGGTTAGACTCTATGCATTTCTTCATCTTGCGACGGCGGCGGCGGCGAGGAGAAGATTTGTCGGAGAAAGCAAAAAAAAAACAAAGAAGAAAGAACAGAGAATAGAGAAAAGGATAGAAACGAAAAACGAGAAAGGAAAATGGTAAATGAAAAATGAGATAGGGGTTTGAGAGAGTATAGTGAACAATTAAGGGTAGTTTTGGAATTATGAAAGTAGTATTTGGATGGAATATTAACTAGGGGGTTTTCTCTAATTATTTTTAGGAGGGGGTGTTTTCTTAACTACATTTCCTAGATGAAGAGGGTCTTGCTAATTATCCCTTATTATTATTATTATTAACTAAATAATAAATAGTCTATAATAATAAATATATCTAGTATTTAAATAGAAACAAATCTATATTACTTAAATAATTCATAATAATATAAAATATCATATTAATAATAATAGAAAAAATAAAAAATATATATAACTAGAGTTCATTATTTATTTTATAATTTTTTTTTATTTTCCTATGAATAATTTTGAATAAAAAATAAAATAATTTTAATAAAAAATTAAATAATAATAATAAAAAAAATTAAATAAGCTCGAGCTCGCCAAAATTGGCTCGAGCTCGTGCTCGAGCCAAAAAAAATTGGCTCGATGAGCTCGAGCTCGGCAACATGGACTCGAGCTCGAGCTCGAGCTGGCTAAAAGAGCCGAGCTCGGCTCGAGCTCGGCTCGTTCCCATCCCTAGTTGAGATACATGTGCTTCAAGTTAACTGTCGAGTCGTACCAAGATTGGTGCTAGGCGTTCTCGACTTATCCGAGGACTGACGATCTTATCCATGCGGGCGGTGTATTTAGCATTTATCAGGACAGGTATAAACTCACTTTTTTTTTCTTTTTTTTCTTTTTTTCTTTTTTCTGTAAAGTGTTGTGCGGTTGAAGATGAATGTTGTTTGATGAAGGTGCGATATTACATACATTTTACTCGAGATGGATAGAATCCTACGGCCAGAAGGGACGGTGATATTTAGAGATGTTGTCGAAGTGTTGGTGAAGATAAAGAGTATAACAGATGGAATGAGATGGAAGAGTAAGATAGTTGACCACGAAAGCGGACCGTTTAACGTCGAGAAAATTCTTTTGGCCACAAAGACTTACTGGACTGCTGAATTCAACCCTCAAGATAGCAGTGAGAATTTCGAGTCTTCAATAATTCACCTTAGATTTCTTGGAATTTTTTGTTTTTTGTTTTATTGTTTTTTTAGACAATTAGTTTGCTGGTAGAATGATTTTTTTGTCATGTTTCTAGAATAATTTCGTTTGCAACATTCATATTAAAAGCGCTTGAATCGTTCGATTAAATACAATTTTTACAACAAAATGTAATCGTGAACTAGGCCAAAATGCAAGATTGGCGACGAAAATAAGGCCATTGCAACGAAGTCTATGGCTTTGCACAAGATATGAGATGGAACAAATAAATCATCACAAGCTTAGTATATTCGAAAAAAAAACTTTTTTTTTCTCAGTTGCGACAAATTATAGCGTAAACATATTAAAATATCTATTTGATTATGCAAATAGAAGAAACAATTGTTTTTTACAAATGAAAATAAAGGCAACAATTCAAAGGTCAAGTTACAGAATAACCAATTCAATTTGCTGAGGTACTTGTTCTTTAAGGCGTTTCACAACTTGTTCCTTAATAAATTCCTCAGTGTATATTGGTTCAGAGCTATATAATCTATCGTAACGTGGCTCGATGATTACTTTCTCAAGCGCGACACATTTCTCAATCACGTTCTTGAGTACTTCAACCTGATTCGGGACACCACAATAGCCACAAAACTTGAACACTTTAAGCTGCTGGTGAATAAAACTTTGAACTTGAAGATGATGCCGGTGAGAAAATCTTTGAATATTATCGTATCGAATAAAATTAAACATCAAAGTATCCGGGTACTGCATCTGAAAAAAGAAAAGAAAATATGAGTGTGAGATTTTTCTTGAAAATTATTCACAAAAATCAAGTAGGAACATACGTTTAAAACGAATTCTCGCAAGTTGGGAGCCGCCTTCATCAAATTTGTCAGTCCCGTATCACTTGGGTATCTATTTCGAGAATCAAAAAGTTCATCGCCCATTACGAACACCACCAACTTCTTCAGTTTAGGGAGTTGAAGAATTGTGGGGAGAAATGTTTCCTGTGAAATCAACCAAGTAAATATTAATAAGCGCTACGGCATCTCTAATTCTAAATAAAAGAAAATAAAACACAATATAATTCTATCGTCTAACCTCAAACGATTTCATCTCCACCGTAAGAATCTCCAATTGGAAACCGCAGCAAGCAAAAGCAGAAAGTGCGACTGCGGTAGAAACTTGACTATATGCCCGACAAATAGATACCTCAACAAGCCTTAGGACATTCTCAAGGAAGAGGCTTTCTACTTTCTGAAGAGTAAGTGAGGTGAGATTCGGGGCGGTAATCTTAACCGATTTCAAACAACTCTCGCAGCCGTGAATAGAAAGTAAGGTGAGGTTTGGGGTGGAAACCTTAACCGATTTCAAATCGTAGCAGCGGGTTAACTCCAAGTGTTTCAAGACAAGGGATGGACCACCACAAACTTCAACATTTACTAATTTCAACGAGCGATCAACAACCAATTCTTCGAGCATCGGACATTTACTTTGGAAAAACTTCATATCTTCCTCTGTCACATCAACAGATTTCAAACACAATATTTTGAGGAACTTGAAGTCAATTTCGGAACTAGTATTTTGAGTGAGCAACTCTTGGGGTAAAGAACAATTAATTAGGCTCCAGTTGTCTGTGGTAAGATCCAACTCTAACCTCTGCACGTGCCTCACAATTGCAAAGTTAATCCATCGGTTAACGTCCTTCTGGAACGTTCTGCTCAACCTCAGACGGATTACGAAATCTTTCAAGATGGCGGCCTTGTGTTTTCTGAGGACGGAATTCACCCATTTCACGTACGTTTCCCTCTTCTCTTTGCATGATTCGAATCCTTGTTGAGTCCCTTTTTGTAAAGAAGAATGTGGATCAAAGTTGAGACGGTAAATATGTTTCCACAAGTTATGCCAGCGAGACGAGAGAACACTAGTGCATACGGCTTCCTTGAGCGACAGTAAAGAAATTATATCAACGAGAATGTCGTCGGGCAAGTGACTTATCCGATCATCGTCACCGTAAACTACCTCGACACGCTATAGGGAAAGAAAAAAAAAAGAAAGATATATAAGTTATAACACTCCGGGGCTTTTGTGATTCTACATCCGGTGAAATACACCATATAATCACACACCATAGATCTGCACACAAACTGTTTACGGTCCAATTTTGAGAAGGCATGAAGAAACGGCATAACACAAGAAGACACGTATGCGGTTAGATGCTACATCTCGTTATTTACATTGGGTGGATTTGATCCGTTGATCTACATATTATCGAATGTGGCCCAATTCTGCCATGGGCATAATCACAAACCCATTCATATGTATATTACAGATTGAAGAAACAAATAGTAGCAATCAAGGAATAAATAATTCTGATAATTCCCCAAAAAGAAACACTCAATCGGTTCAGATTGAAGAAAAAGAAAAGAAAAAATAATTAATTAATTTGGTTTTTGGAGAGAACTCACCTTCTTGGTTTGAAACTTGGCGACTCGCTTCCCTCCCATCTTGATTCGATCTTTCGGATAATTAAAATTATTGAATTATTTACTCAGTGAGTCATAATAATAATTATTTATTTAGTGAATCACAACTGTTGGACTCCGATTAGGACTCTGTTTCCGAAAAAACATGGAAATTCTGTTTCCATGTGTAAATTTGTATATTTTAATAAATTCGTTTTTTATTTTAATATTTTTAAATTCGTTTTTTTATTTTCAACTCTGCTAACATATTCTTGGTTAGGGTGAAAGTCGGATGGATCGGATCGGATCGGAATCACCATTTTCGGAAAATTTCCAAAAAGTTTCGGAAGTATAAAATCAATTTCAATTTCAATTCCGAAATTTTCGAAATCTAAAAATTCATTCTAATTCCAAAAGGTTCGGAAATTTCGGAATTTCGGAAAAAAATCGGAAATCACATAAGCTTAAAAATTTCAAAACTTAGTGAAATTTTTCTAAAATGTTCATAATTTTACAAAAATAAGAACATCCACGTCGATGAACGTAAAACTAATAGCTACTAAATTTCAGTTCAAAAAATAAATAAAAATAAACACAACGTAATATCTAATAAAACTTCTAACAACAATTCATTATGTCAAAATCCAAACAAAAAATTATAGGTGTATTTTTCGGAAAAATAAATATTATATAATATTTATTATTTATAGTTGTATTTTCGGAAAAAAATCGGAATTTTTCGGAATTAATTTCGGAAATCAAATCGGATCGGAAATCGGAAATTCCAAATTTATTTTATATAATTCCAATTCCAATCTAAAAAAATCAGAAAAAAATTCGGAAATCGGAATTTCGGAAGTCAGAATGGAAAAACTTGTTCAAAACTTTTCGGATCGGAACCGGTGAAAATTGGAATTTTCGTTCCAACTTGCACCCCTAATTCTTGGTATCATCTAGGAAAAAAAACTATTTTTTGGTATTGTCTCATTTGAAATTTTATCGTACTTTAAATTTAATAACTATATTTTTTATTAATACAATTTTTTCAAGACATGTTGGAATCTTTTTACAATTATTCTATTATAAGTTATGAGTTATAACTATGAGTTTTTGCAGTTTTGTATGATATTAATTTAAGAGAAAATACTAGTAGAATTTTAAAGATGAGCTTACACTTAGGGCTCGTTCGGTTACCGCTATAAGGTTCTATTGACTAAATAGTAGGGGCTAATAACATGTTCGGTTGGCAAGATTCACATTTTTTCGAACCCGCTACTAAATCAAAGCCCGCTATTACATGCTACTATTTCATTAAATTAGTAGCACCCCCTGTGATTAATTTTATAGGGGGGCGACTAAAAAGGAAAATACAATTTTATCCTTAAAATCATATTTTATTATTGTAAACTAAGTCGTTTTATAGACAATTCATATATAATAACTGATTTTAACAAATTTAATAGAAAATCTAATCTAAAAAACCGAACATGCTGCTAATTAAATAATTAATTAGTCAGTAGGACGTTAATCCAATCTCATGTAATCCAATATAGATAATCGAACGAGCCCTTAGTAGTATATTCAAGTGAATGTTTGTCGTTCTACAATCACATTATAGTGGAAGAGAATATTTATTAGAATGGTCATTTAATTGTTACTATACACAAATGAAATAATTGTTAATCAATTATTAATATCAATAAATTATGTGGGCAATGGGATATATCAATGTGTGAGAAGAAAGTGTGCTTAATGATTAAACAGATTAGTCCATAGATTAAAAAAGTTGATTTCAACAAACTCGAGGATAAAATAATCACTACATGTTTAAAAAATACTCAAGAAAATTATAAAAATAAATACAGTAAAAAGTGATGGATTGATAGTTTAAAAAAAAAGAAATCTATCCTCATTAATAATTAATTATAGAGTTTTCTTAGAAAATTATAGCTAATTTTGCCAAAATTTATATTCATGGAAATAGAAACTCGTTTGGATTTCTTTCCATGCTTAAATTTGTAGCGGTGGAAATCAGAATGGTATTTCTGAATTCTGCCAATTCCGATTCGAAAATATTCGAATTTGAAACTATACTTTTCATCCCAATTTCCGAAGTTCCAATTTCGGATTCTTTCGAATTTATTTGGAATGGTATATAAAATTATCGAAAATTCCGATTTCCAATTCGATTTTAATTCCAAATATTTCTATGGACTTTCAAAATATATAGTATAATTTTATGATATATTTTATAATTCAATAATATTACTTATGTTACATTTTATCGGAAAAATATAAATACCAAATGGTTAAGCAAATTAAAACCCTATAAAATATTAGTGGGTATCAAAAAATTTATGTTGTATTTTTCCTTATAAGAAAATATATGTCTCAATTTGTTATTCCCACATTTGTTTTTATTTATTGCATTTTGTCAAACTCTCTTTTGAGTTTTCTTGCATTTTCCTGCACAAAAAAAAAAAAAAAAAGATAGAAAAATATTGTGAAAGTATTCATTATATCCGAATTTGGAACAATAGATTACAAACTAATGTAATTTCTCAAAATTCCGTCGGTTCCGAGGTATTCCAAAATCGGAATGAATTTTTGCATTCCGATTTGGGTAAATCGGAATTATTTTTTGCCTAACTTCATACCATAAGGGGGTCATGTGCAGAATTTCAAAACCACAAGGGGGTTATATGCCTAAATTCATACCATAAGGAGGTCATGTGCAAAATATCCAAACCACAAGGGGTTTACGTGCCTAATTTCATACCATAAAGGGGTCATGTGCAAAATGTCCAAACCACAAGGTGGTTAAGTGCTATTTACCCTTCCGATTTTTTGGAACGAAAATTGGAACTCATATTTTTACTTCCAAAAATTATGAAATTTTTTCGAAAAAGTCATTTTCAATCCATTCCTTCTGAAATAGTAATATTAGCATGAGAGAGTAATATTACGGTCGAAGCCAGCAAAATTGCAGGCCAAGACGATAAAATTAATTAATACAGTAAAACTACTGATTCATACAGTAATTATTGTCTCACACAGTTAAATTACTGTCGAAGTCAGTAATATTGCAGGCCAAGACAATAATATTAATTAAAATAATTATTATAAAGAATAAACAAATTTAAAATAAAAAAATCAACGCCGGAGACTAGCTGTTGACCTGCCGAAGAAAAAAACACATTCAGAAGAAAAAAAAAATAAAAAAAAAACAGAATGTCAACGCCGGAGACCAGCGGTTGACCTGTCAGGAAAAAAAAGTTATAAAAAAAAAAGAAAAGAAAAAGAACCGGCGATTAACGGCGGCTGACCGGCGGTCTCCAACGGTGGCGGTCAAAATTGGTGTCAAAATTGGGGTCAAAATTGTCTAATGTGTGAAATTGGGCTAAATTGTGGTGTAAATCATAAAATTGAAGTTGAATTAGGATTTCAAGGAGTTGGGGATAATTTTGGTATGGGATGTGATAAATGTCGTTCGAGCTTTAATAATACTGTTTCGACTTCAAACGTGATTTTCATCATTTTTAATTCCAAATTTTGCAAAACCTGATAAATAGAATTTGTAGTATTTTGGGTTAGTTTTCTAATACAACTTGAATCACCAAAATTGGATGTCAGACGAGAAAGATATACATGAATCAATGGATACTGCCCATAATTTTGATGTATTGCGGTATCTAAAATTCAAAATGTGACTCATTCATGCATAACTTTTTCACACGGTATCCAATCTAGTGGATTTAAGTTGGATTAGAAAGTTAACCCAAAACACTACAGTTTTCGTGTTTCGAATTTTGCCAAAATCAAAATAGAAATATGTCAAAATCAAGTTCGAAGTCAAAACGACATTAGTAAAATTGAAATGACATTTAACATTTCAGTTTTGGTATATATAAAAGTGTTTTCCTTATTTGCAAATAAGTTTAAATAAAGTGGATTTATATGCAAGATAAAAAGTTGGAAATCCCCCTTTTTAATAGGGATTATTTCACAAAACCCACTCGTCACGTAACTCCAATTACAATCAGCCCAAATTTATTTCTTATTTTTATGATAAATTCAAAACATCTTTTATTAATAAAAATTAATTAAGTATCACAATTATACCCTTAGATTTATTATAACGTATCTTAGTGTTGAATATAACAACATAAATAAACGTGTATCTCTTTTTTCTCTCAGATTTGATTTTCTGCCCTTTTTTTTTCACCCCACCGGCGCCGCCTCTTTCTTCTATCCCCACCGGCGCCGCCCCAGCCTCCATGCACCTGGCGCCGCCCCTGCCCCCATTCGGCGCCGCCTCAGCCCCCATCCCTATTTCTCTCTCTTCAGCGTAAACGATGGATATCTAAGCGGTGGTAGAAGAAAAGGTAATTTTTTTTTTTTCAATCCTCTTTCAATGGTTTTAGGATTTGTGAGGAGCAGTCCCTATTTAATAACGATATTGTGGGAAAAAACTATTAATTCTTATAAATTAATATTTTTGAACAAGATGATTATTATATTAATATTTTATGTACATGTTTCTGAAAATTTTGGGGCGAACAAGATGATTTTATATATATATATATATATATATATATATATATATATATATATATATATATATATATATATATATATATATATATATATATATATATATATATCATGGTTATCGGATCGTAAAAATATCTCGTATCGTTTTGCTCCACATCTCGTACCGTATCGTTATCGTATCGTATCGTAAGATATTTAACCAACTATTAAAATAGTAAAAAATATATATCTATATTATAAAAATATTATAAACATGTAAAATTTAATACAACTATTTATTTCGAAATAAATATAAACTCAAGTTTCAACATCATATTATAAAATATGACAAAAATCATAATTATTTATGAAATAACAACATCTAAGAGGGTGTTTGGCTAGGCTTATAAGATGTTAACAATAACTTATAAGATGTTTAAGAGCTTATACGCGATTCTAGAGTATTAGGTAATTTTTTTTTAAGATCTTAAAAATTCAAAATATTATAAGCTGTTGGAGGAGAGCAAATAATCTTTTTTAAAGTATATTTACCCTGTCTATTTATTTAAGATCTTATAATGAGTAAAAATAATTTGTAAGATCACTATCCAAACACTTGACAAAAATATTTTTAAAAGTAAGATGTAACAACTTATCAACTCTTAAAACATCTTATCAGTTGTTCAAAAGAAGCTTAGCCAAATGGGCCCAAGTACAAATTCAAATAACTAATTTCTAAAATATTCGATCTCTCATAATTTTGAAGATCAATGTCACTTAAGTCATCCTCATCTACCAATTTTAAACGGTTCATCATCATCAATCGCAAAACTCAGTAAAAAGGCCTTAAAAAGGCCTTAACTATCCATATATATATTGAATTAGGGTTGCGATATTATGAAGATTGGTGAAGAAATTTGAAGAGAAAAGTGTGAAATAGGATTGGGATATTGAAAAAATTTATTCAAAACCGTTTTTCAGAACAGTTGATTGCATTTCTTCCTTTTTTTTTTCTTTTTTTCTTTTTTTTTTTAATTGTCGACTAATATCGTAAATATCGTATCGTATCATGATACGGCGATACGGTACGATATCTCGCGATATTTGACGGTATTTATCAATAAGCGATACAGAACCCGAGTTGTATCGTTTTGATTGGAACCGTACCGTATCGCGATATATATCGCGGTATATCGCGAGATTAACTACCATGATATATATAATCATCTTCCGCATTGCTTCATGGATAATATTTTTTAATACAATTTTGGCATCAGGACTATATAGTCATGGATGTATCCATGACTAGCTCCATAAAGTAGTCATATTAATGCTATATTATATAAATCTGTTGAAACGGAAAACGAATGAGGAAACAATAATTATAATTAAAAGGAATGATAGTGGTGATAAATTACATATTAGTAGGTTAGAAAAATTTTGTTTATGAAAGCTTCCCAAATTTGGTACTCACCAACGATGGTGTGACAACAAACTTTGCTTTTGGAAATTGGTTTTGATTTCCTAATTAATTTTTTTTCTTGTTCATATTGATACAGTGACCCTCGTCGGCCGTGTTGGTGGTGGTGTACTGATTTTGCACTTTTTTCCTGGATATAGTAGGGGTTTACGTTTTAAATAGTTGATTTTCGAATAGTGAATTTATGTTCTATTTTTTAGTTATGTTAGTAGTGGATTACGTATGTTTTTAGTAGATTTCGATAAGTTTGTTGTTGATTATGTTATTAATAAAGTGGATTACGTTAATTTTTCGTAATTGTTCTTGCACTTTTTTCCAGGACATAGTAGTGGTTTACGTTTCAAATAGTAGATTTTCGAATAGTGGATTTACGAATAGCGAATTTACGTTTTCTTTTTGGAGTTGTGTTAGTAGTGGATCACGTATTTTTGTAGTGAATTTCGATAAGTTTACATAGTTGTTTTGGTTAATTAATAAGTTTATAGTGAACTTTTCGTAATCAAATTCGTTAATGACATAGTGGTTTTCGTTAATTACAGAGTGGTTTTCATTAATTACAGAGTGATTTTTGTTAATTGATAAGTTTATAGTGGATTTTGTAATGAAATTTGTTAATTACATAGTGATTTTCGTTTATTACAGAGTGGGTTTTATAAATTACAGAGTGGTTTTCATTAACTGTAGAGGGTTTTTGTTAATTACATAATGATTTTCGATAAGTTTATAATGGATTTTCTTAACGAAATAATATAACTCCATAGTGGTTTTTGGTAAGTTTATATTTAGATTTTAATTTTTTTTTTTAAATTTAACGTTAAAAAACAAAAGTATAAAAAATAAAAAATTGAAATTAAAAAAAACGAAAAATAAACTTTTTGAAAAATAAAATTACATTGTTCTTAAGAAAAAATCGAAAATAAAAAAGAAGTAAAAACGAGATTTTTGGAGTTGATTTGGGAGCGTTATTTGGGGCATAAATCTTGGAGCGTGATTTGTGGCCATAATTTTGTAGGAAATTTGGGTGTAGATTTGAAGCAGGATTTGAATTTATCAACATAATTATTTTTTTAAGTTTTTGGAATAGTTAATTGGAGCATATAGGGTATTTTGTATTGATTGGACTTATGGCAAATATAAACTATTAAAGTTGGATTTATTAAGAAGTCAAAATGCTATGAAGGGTGTTTATCAAGTAGCCTCTTTTTAATAAGTGCTTTTGTTATGGGCCTACTTGCCATTTATCTTAATTTTTTTTTAAATAACTTGTTGGAGAGAAAATATGATTTTTTTTTTAAATATCTCTACCCAACTTTTTTTTATTTAAGATCTTATAATAAGAAAAAATAGCTGATAAACTCGTTACCACAACCATGGTTATCGGATCGTAAATATATCTTCTATCGTTTGGCTCCACATCTCGTATCGTATCGTTTATCGTATAGTATCGTAAAATATTTAACCAACTACTAAAATGGCAAAATGTATATATCTACATAATAAAAGTATTATAAACTTATAAAATTTAATATTTTAAAGTCAAACACTCATAAATAGATCCAAAATCCAAATTCAAGTTTCAACACCACATTATAAAATTGGACAAAAATCATTATTGTTCATCAAATAACATTATCGAGATTCAAATTCAAATCCCTAATTTATAAAAATAATATATCACTCGCAATCTTGAAGATCAATATCACTTAAATCTTTTTTATCCATCAATTTCATACAATTGCCTTCATCTTCATTTTCATCAATCTCTTTAACTTCGTCAACTCGAACTTTGACTTTTCTTCTCTTATTAATCTCAAACTTTAACATTTAAATTTCTTAGACATATCTCAAACAAGCAGCCGCTTTGGGCCCAAGTGCAACGGGGCCCAAAAAAAAGGAAAGAAACTCTTCACATTTACATATAATCTAAGTTTTAATATAAAAGTAAAATATACCTTTACTTAGACATGGCCACAGGGCGGGTCGGGTCCGGATCCGGATCGGACCCGCCGGGTCTGGGTCCGACTTTTCGGGGATCCGAAACCGACCCGCGGGGAGGCGGGTCTGGGTCTGGGGCGGGTTCACCCGGCTCCATCCGGGTCCGGTCCCGGTCCGGTCCGGGTCCACCCGGTTTTTCAATTTTTTTTTATATTTTTTTTATTATTATTTATAAGAAAGGAAAAAAAAACTTATATTGAAACTTGAAAAAACATGAGATTAACTTTAAATTCAAAATAAAAAAATAATTGAATTTAAACACTAAACAATTTTAGAAAAAAATGAAACGAATAAGACTTTGAGACATAAAGTAAATAAAATTAAAGTTGTGAAGATTGAATTATGGGTATTTATAAGTGAAGTAATAAGTGAGAAATTTTTCAAAATTTCAAAATTCAAAAAATATCAAAATTCAATCTTTCTTTTAAATTAAATCGTATTTTTTTTATATTTTTCAAAATTAAATATATATGCATTTGTTACTAGTCGAGATTTTTGATATTAATAATAGTCAACATGAAAATTAATAATTTATAAATATTAATAAGTTCTTGTCAACAATTGAGGTTAATCGATTTAAATTTGTTACTAGTCGAGATTTATATTTTTAATTAATCATCTTATGATAAGATACACAATAATATTAATAATTTCTTGTAACAATTGAGGTTAATCGATTTAAATTAATTGAAACGAGTTATAATCTATTTTTTTAAATAAACATATTATTTTATTTTTCATTCGATTTTTTCACACGGTCGATTTTAATAACATAAGTGAATTTGTAATAAGTCAACACATTTGTTTATATATTGAATTGATTCAATACTTTATATTTTTCAATAGTGGAGATTACATTGATATAGTAATTAATAATAGATGTTTTGACGTATTGAACCGTGATTCTATATATTTTTTTAAAAGTTTCTTATATTGCATTTGTTAAGTATTTAATTAAAATTATTTAATAATAATTAATATGAGAAATTTTTCATAATTTCAAAGTTAAAAAAAAATTCAAAATTCAATCTTTCTTTTAAATTAAATCTTAATTATTTATATATGCATTTGTTATTAGGGGAGATTTTTAAATATATATGTATTTGTTATTAGGTGAGATTTTTAATATTAAAGATAATGAACCTGACAATTAATAATTTATTAACATTAGTTATTCAATTGTTATAATCATTTTATAGTATTACTTATAATTATATATTTATAGTTAAGATTAATATTGCAATAAATAACTTTGCCCGAGTGGTTAGTGTTCACTAATCAAATTGGGCTACCCGGGTTCGAACCCCAGAAGCTGCATGTTTGGTGATTATTTCATTAAAAATCCGATGGACCCAACGGGTCCGGGTCTTCGGGCCCCCCCGCCGGGTAGACCCGGCTAGTCATGGCCACGGGCCGGGTCTGACCCGGACCCGGCCCGTTAACTGCCCCACCCCGGCCCCGGCCCGTTGACCATGGACCCGAACCCGGCCAAATACGGGTCGGTTTCAGGTCCCGACTTCTTGGACACGAGACCCGCCGGGTAGACGAGTGGTTTAGTGGGCACTAACCACTCGGGCAAAGTTAATAAATTATTAATTGTCAGATTCGTTATCTTTAATATTAAAAATCTCCCCTAATAACAAATGCATATATAAATAATTACGATTTAATTTAAAAGAAAGATTGAATTTTGGTTAGTGTTCACTAATCAAATTGGGCTACCCGGGTTCGAACCCCAGAAGCTGCATGTTTGGTGATTATTTCATTAAAAATCCGATGGACCCAACGGGTCCGGGTCTTCGGGCCCCCCCGCCGGGTAGACCCGGCTAGTCATGGCCACGGGCCGGGTCTGACCCGGACCCGGCCCGTTAACTGCCCCACCCCGGCCCCGGCCCGTTGACCATGGACCCGAACCCGGCCAAATACGGGTCGGTTTCAGGTCCCGACTTCTTGGACACGAGACCCGCCGGGTAGACGAGTGGTTTAGTGGGCACTAACCACTCGGGCAAAGTTAATAAATTATTAATTGTCAGATTCGTTATCTTTAATATTAAAAATCTCCCCTAATAACAAATGCATATATAAATAATTACGATTTAATTTAAAAGAAAGATTGAATTTTGAAAAAAAAATTAGTTTTGAAATTATGAAAAATTTCTCATATTAATTATTCTTAAATAATTTTAATTAAATAATTAACAAATGCAATATAAGAAAGTTTTAAAAAAATATATAGAATCACGGTTCAATACATCAAAACATATATTATTAATTACTATAGCAATATAATCTCCACTATTGAAAAATATAAAGTATTGAATCAATTCAATATATAAACAAATGCGTTGACTTATTACAAATTAACTTATGTTATTAAAATCGACCGTGTGAAAAAATCAAATGAAAAATAAAATAATATGTTTATTTAAAAAAATAGATTATAACTCATTTCAATTAATTTAAATCGATTAACCTCAATTATTGACAATAACTTATTAATATTATTGAGTATCATATCATAAGATGATTAATTAAAAATATAAATCTCGACTAGTAACAAATTTAAATCGATTAACCTCAATTGTTGACAAGAACTTATTAATATTTATAAATTATTAATATCAAAAATCTCGACTAGTAACAAATGCATATATATTTAATTTTGAAAAATATAAAAAAAATACGATTTAATTTAAAAGAAAGATTGAATTTTGATATTTTTTGAATTTTGAAATTTTGAAAAATTTCTCACTTATTACTTTCACTTATAAATACCCATAATTCAATCTTCACAACTTTAATTTTTTTTAGTTTATGTCTCAAAGTCTTAATCGTTTCATTTTTTTCTAAAATTGTTTAGTGTTTGAATTCAATTATTTTTTTTATTTTGAATTTAAAGTTAATCTCATGTTTTTTCAAGCTTCAATATAATTTTTTTTCCTTTCTCTAGAAAAAAAATAAATAAAATAAAATGAAAAACCGGGTGGACCCCGACCCGACCCGGACCCGGATGGACCCGCCTCGCCGCGGGTCGGTTTCGGGTCCCCGAAAAGTCGGACCCGGACCCGGACCCGACCCGCCCCGTGGCCATGTCTAGACCCGGCTACCCGACGGGTCTCGGGTCCAAGAAGTCGGGACCCGAAACCGACCCGTACTTGGTCGGGTCCGGGTCCATGGTCAACGGCCGGGGGCGGGGCGGGGCAGTCAACGGGTCGGGTCCGGGTCAGACTCAGCCAGTGGCCATGTCTACCTTTATTGAATAATCTACTTGTTTTGCTGATTATGAGGCAGCGACATCACAACTCCAAGAAAAAAATAAATGTGACTTATTTTTTATTTTATTTTCAAATTCTTTTATAATTTGGACATATTATGAACTTTTCATGTACGCAAAATTTAGCAAATAAAAGAAAAAAAAAACCCTTATTTTCAAATATGAAATTTCTTTTTTCCATCTTTTAGTAGAATAAAAATCCTTAAAAGTAATAAAAATATTTCGAGTAATTTTGCTTTTTCTACTTAATGTAATTTATTATTTTAATATATTACTTTTTTTTGGCAGTTTAATGAGGAAATTATTAGAAAAAAAAAAAAAAAAGAGAAAAAGAGAGATTATAATTTTCCCAAAATTTACTTAGGGCCTCGAAAGTTATAGAACCGGCCCCGAAAATGCCCCAAGTATATAAAAAATTATAGAAAATAATGCATGCTTTGTGTATGTGTACATCAGTATATGTGTAGTGTCATATGCTAAGATATACTCTAACAAATAAGCAATGACACTATTTATAGGGTTGTTATCACCTTAAGGGTCAAATATATTTTAATGTGCACAATGACCATTGAAGGGGACGTTACAACATACTAATCAAAATATTAAAAACAATTTTAACTCTTAAAAGTTTCTCAAATTTCCAACACGATCTTGCTCATAGACAAAAAACATGTGATTCCAGTTGGCTTTTATCTTGGGCTCGCGACTCATTTGTCGAGTTCGAGTTAGAGTTCGAACTTTTGTCGAGTTAGCACGACTCATTTAAACCTCTAGTATAATCAACTATTAATACCTGCACGAAAGGTGACAGTCATTCTCTTAGAAATAACTACATTGTTTTATAGAATTTAGAATAAAAATTGTTTACAGAGTTCAAAAAATTAGCTTTAATTATATGCTTAATGATTGTGTTGAAAATTGGTGTTGCCAGAATTATAACAAATTACCAATTTGTTTATATGAAAAAAAAATTACAATGAAAAGAGAGAAAATCACAAATGTCTCATCATTCTGAAATATTGTCAATGCATTATGAAAGTGAACCTATATAAGTCTGTGTAATTTATACTGTCACTGAAAATAAAAATACAAAGGTCCTATAGTGTAAACTAATAAACAAAACAAACATATTTAATATTTAATACATTAGTGCCTTTCTAGTTAGGTTAAATAATAACCAATTCAATTTGCTGAGGTACTATTGCTTTAAGACTTTGCTTCATGTGATATCTTACAGCTTGTTTGTTCATCGATTCATCAAATTGATATGGTACACGGTTATATATTTCATCGTAATTTGGCTCGATTTGTACTTTCTCAAGCGCGACACATTTCTCAATGATGTGCTCGAGTACATTAACCTGATTCGCGTAGCCACAATAGCCACATAACTTGAACACTTTAAGATGCTGGTGGGAAAAACTCGTAATATACTTCACTCTCGTAATAACAAAAATCGACGGATCCAACCACTGTACCTGCATATGAAAAAGGAGAGAAAAAAAAATTAGGAATCTAAATTAATTCCTAAAGAAAGCATATATCTAGCCAAACAGCCCCCTGCATATGTAAAGTTCTTCACAATCGCCAACATACATATATATAAATAAAAACATACCTTTAAAACAAATTCTTGCAAGTAGGGAGATGCCATTAACAAATGGGTGAGTCCCGTAATACTTGCGTAAATATTTGGACGATAAGTCGCTCGCTTTCTTATGACCACCACCAACTTCTTCAGTTTAGGCAGTTGAAGAATGGTGGAGGGAAGAATTTCCTGTGAAACCAATCAAAAGCTTAAACTATTAGTGAAATGTATTATTTAATATTAATATATCCAATACACCATCTGATTAAAGTGCAGACGAATTACATTTGAAGCCTTGCACTTGAAATATTTGAAATAGAACAAGAAACAAATAATTCTATTGTCGAACCTCATCTAATGTCACCTCCAGCGTAAGAATCTCCAATTGGAAAACGTAGCAAGAAAATGCAGAAAGCATGTCTTTGAGAGAAACTTGAAAATATACATGACAAACGGATACCTCAACAAGCATCGGAACATTCTCAAGCAAGAGATTTTCTACTTTTTGAAGAGTAAGTGAGGTGAGATTCGGGGCGGAAACCATAACGGATTTCAAATTGGTGCAGCGGGTTAACTTCAAATGTTTTAAAGCAAGGATTGGGCTACCACAAGCTTCAATGTTTAATAATTTCAACGAGCGATCAACAACCAATTCTTCGAGCAAGGGGCAGTTACTTAGCAAAAACTTAATATCTTGCTCTGTCACATCAACAGATTTCAAACACAATACTTTGAGGAACTTGAAGTCGCTTTCGGAACTAGTATTTTGAGTGAGCAACTCTTGGGGTAAAGAACAATTAATTAGGCTCCAGTTGTCTGTGGTAAGATCCAACTCTAACCTCTGCACGTGCCTCACAATTGCAAAGTTAATCCATCGGTTAACGTCCTTCTGGAATGTTCTGCTCAACCTCAGACGGATTACGAAATCTTTCAAGATGGCTGCTTTGTGTTTTCTGATGACGGAATTCACCCATTTCACATACTTTTCCTCTTTTTGTAAAGAATCGTGTGGATCGAAGTTGAGACTGTATGTATGTTTCCACAAGTTATGCCAACGAGATGAGAGAACACTAGTGCATACAGCTTCCTTGAGCGACAATAAAGAGAGTATATCAACGAGAATGTCATCGGGCAAATGACTTATCCGATCATTGTCACCGTAAATGATCTTGGCACTCTATAAGGAAATAAAAAAAAACAAAAGATTAATTAGCCACTCAAAATCCAAATTAATGCAAAAAAAGTCCCAAATTTTATTAATTAGCCCACCCAAAATTCAAATTAATGCAAAAGAAACTCTAAAATTTGATTTGTTCTTTCTTGTATTTTTTGTTTCCTCTTTTCCTATTTTCAAGAAAATCCCCGAACCATGTACCAAAATTCCTGAACTCGCCACTGTCTCTATGAGGGAATAACATACAAATCAATGTAATCACGATACTTTTCCAAGTATTCTAACACATCTCTTTTCGCTAAATCCAATTTAGTTTTAATGGAGAAGGTTTCGGGCAATTTTCAAACTCAATCGCCCCTGACCCGACCCGATCCGGTTCTTGTAGGAATGGTGATTACGAAACAAGTGGATTGTGATATTTATTACACACAACAAAAGGTATACAAATAATTAATTTGGTTTGTGGAGAGAACTCACCTTCTTGGTTTGGAACTTGTCATCATCAGATTTGACTTGCTTCCCTGCCATCAATATTCAATCTTTCGATAATAAAAATCAGTGCATAATTATTTAATCGTTGAATCATAATAATGTAGTCAGTGAATTGGACTCTGTTTCCCAAAAACATGAAATTCTGTTTCCATGTGGATTCTTTCTTGTAGAGAAAGACACTTATTTTCCATGCTTAAATTTCACGTCGTGTATTGAAATTATGTGAGGTACTTACAAATATATACGAGATTCAATTCTGAGCCGATAGCCGATATTTAATACAAGGGGCAATTTGCTTCTAGGTCCTCCTATAAGAGTTTATATATATATATATATATATATATATATATATATATATATATATATATATATACTCAATTACTAATTCCCGATTTTTATTATATTTATTATTTTTATAGTGTCTAAAATACCCCTAATAAATATAGAAAAAAACTCTCTCTACCAAATAAAATCACCGAAATCTCTGTACCAAATAAATTCCCCAAAACTCTCTACCAAATCAAATTCGCCCAAATATCTCTCTCTCTTCTCCCAATTTTAATCAAAAAACAAGTTAATTCGTGAAAATAAAAACTCTGGAAAAATTTAAACTCTCAAACTTCATCGAATACAAACATCAAATGCAAACAGCAGACACCAACTAAAAAAATATAATATGTATTATTTAAACTGCAAACAACATACTACACTCGATCAAATGCAAACAATAAAGTGGAAAGTCGAATGTGCATCATCTAAGTAAACAGTAAATTGAAAATAAATTGAAAATATGATTAACATCATCTAAATTCAAAAAAAAAAGTTAGTTTCTTTAAAAAAAAAATACACAGTACGCAAATGCAAAACACAACAACAAAATCTTCCAATGCCAAAAAATAGAATTTACAATTCTCAAAAAACTATTATTACGGATTGCTATTTGCAGTTTTCAATTTTATGTTTCAAATTTAGTTTGCCAATTTAAATTCTTTTTGGTGTTTGGTGAAGCGAAAAACAAATTAAAAATGCAACAAAAATATATAAATTCACTATACATAAATTTAGAGAGAGAGGGAGAAGCAGATAACTAACTTTTTGTAACCAATGAGGTGTTTGTTGTCGACCAAGAGATAATCTCATAATGTAAAGCTCCCTTTTTTTTTTCTATGTATTCTTATTCCTTCAAACAAATCATTTGGATTCTTGTCTATATATTTCTTCAACAAAAAACAAAAAAATAGAATTCAAAAAAAAAAAGAAAAAACGAAAGGTTTTAAAAGAAAGAGAGAGTAACGAGAGAGACCAGTAGAAAAAGAGATGTGATATTAGAAATAAATAGAGACGTGAGATTGGAGATAATGAGAGAGTAATATGTGGGATTTGTTTCCTAATTAATTGAGGGTGTTTATGTCTACATACTAATATATATATATATATATATATATGTGTGTGTGTGTGTGTGTGTGTGTATAATTCATTCTAAGAATGCCCTTTCAGTCACAAGTTCAAAATATTTTTATCTAATGTCTTTTACTTTTTTTTACGGTTAAATACAGTTTACACCTCTATACTATCATCATTGTCGCATTTACTCCTTGTAATCATCATTGTCGCATTTACCCCCTTGTATTATGAAATGCCACAAAACAACCCCTTACCTTAACAATCAACTCTCACGTTTCTAACGATGTTATTTTCTGAAGGGAAGTTACCTTTTTACCCTTAATTTTATTTAAGAGAAATACAATTTTCTGACTTGGGTAAAAAAAATTGAACACGACATAGCAAAAGCAGAGAAGAGAAAACCGAAACTTGAGAAACTTGAGAAACTTTCCTCTCTTTCGTTTCATCTTCTCCATTGCAATTGAACACAACATAGACGTTTTCGAAGCAATTCGAAGAGAACGTGGTGCAGACAAAAGTAAGTTCTCAAATTATCTCTTAATTTAGAATTACGATTTTTTGGGGGTTTTTATCCCACATAAAATTTGGGTTTAGATCTTTAACGGTTGGGTTAAAGACCTATTTTTAGAGAATTATCATCACAAAACTTATGATTTTGGATTAGTATTCACAATACAAACTCTATTTTGTATTTAAAATTATGTTCTTTTGGATTTGAATATTTCATAGTACAAGGGGGTAAATACAGTAGTGGTGATAGTACAAGGGTGCAAACTGTATTTATAAGAGAATACCCGTTTGTCTTTTTTATTTTTCTACATAATATTAAAAATTACAAAAAAAAAAAACATGTCATTTTTTTCATTTTTCTAATTCAACTTCTAGACAATTTTTTTTTTAAATTTTATTCTATCTTCTACCAATAAATATAGTAATCGTAGTCACTATCGTCGCTTGTAGGCATCTAAAACTTGAATTTTAGTTTATCGAACATTCTTTGTGATACGAACCACGTAGAACTCGTTACGCGACCCAATTACCTTACGCGGAAGCAAGATCGAAACATCCAAACAAACAAGGATTCAGATTGGCGGAATATTATGGCGCTAAGAAAATTACAAGAATCCACTAGTAAAATCCTGGAGAATGCTGTAGAACATCGAATGAGAATTGATCTCTCAAAAACTCAATTGATTCATCGAAATTCGTCCATTAAAATAAGTCAAATTGGCAACCTATTTATAAGTGCTAAAAAGACTCATTTTTCTTAAGGAAAATGACTCCTACCTAAACTATAATAAGTAAACTAATAAATAAGAAAATCCTAACCATTAAAACTCTACAATAATAAAAACATCGTAATCCTAAAATCAAAACATAAATTAATAAAATATAAACTTCAAACATCAAGTCAACGACAGGAACACTCTTCATAACTCGAGTACACTCATGGTTGCGCATGTATGTTGACTTCAAGCTCAATTTCTGACCTCTTCACTCTAAATCTGCCTCGGATCAAAACATCAAAGTTTAGATCATCCCGTTGGCTTTACGTAGCAATTCGAATTACCTAAACTGGACGTGATATGAGAGAGTTATAACCCACATGGTAAACCTGCAAGAAATAGGCGAGAATCTCGGATGCATTGAACTCTGTTAGTCCGATGAATTCTTTTTTTCTTTTCTTCCAATCCCTCACCAAGAAATCTTCAAACAACTCACTTGTACAGAATATTGTCAATTCCAACACAAACATCTCCATTAGTTTCACTCGCTTTCTCTTCTTCCAATTCTTCATCTTTGAGCTTCTATGGATCGTATCATACTCCCCCTCTTTAAAAGGATTCGTCCTCGAATCCGGACAATTCGTCTTGGAGCACGATAGGATCGTATCATACTCCCCCTCTTTAAAAGGATTCATCCTCGAATCCGGACAAATATCACAATGAGTATAAACAGAATAGGTCTCTATGTTCGGTGGCAAAATGACACATCTTTGCACCACATCGCAGATTACACCATCTAACAACCATTGAAGCGTAAACGAATGTGGGCGTTTTGTAGCTCGAAACCTCAATACGTCGAACCTCGATAAGACCATCTCATCATAATGCACAATGGGAGTTTGCACTCCGGTTAGTTCAGCGTTAACTTCACTGCATGGCTCGATCATATCATTCTCCACCTCTTCAAAAGGATTCGCCCTCGAATCCGAACCTTCTTTTTCTTCCATTGGTAGGGAGGTTTTGCACTTTTCATCCTATGTGGGATGCAACTGAACAATATCGTCTTCCATCCCTTCAATTTTTTCACCAATATTTTCCATGACATCTAGAACATTTTCCTCCATGGGAATTTCAAAGTTATCATTCCTCGGAGGTGGTGACACGTAAATAATAGTTTTCTCCTTTGTAGAATCATCCTCAATGTTGGACCACAAGTTCACGAATTGGTTGTTCGGACACTCCTCTCTCTTAGTCTTGAATTGCTGCTTGGTTTTTGATTTCTTTGTTTTAGGCTTTTGCAACGATTCTCTCACCATGCTCGCTGGAGAACTCCTTTGCGATTCCCACATCGGCGAACTCCGTGCTTCTGACTTAGTAACTTGCCTCAAGCTTTGCATCTTCAATTCCCTATAATAATGGGTAAGAACGAACCTCTTTCTCATAACTGCCTTCGTGGACTCCCAACCATCAATTGGTGGTTCGCCACAACGCCGCCTAGTTAAGAAAAATTGGTCCCACCGACTAATTGCATAGTCAATGAATGCTTCGACGACGAGCTTGACTTTTTTTTTTTCTGAATAGTAATCACAATCGAATATGTGTTCAACCTTTCTTTCCCATTGAATGTACGCCTCGGGATCACTCTTACCTTGAAAGGGTGGTATAATCAACTTCATTGAGGTACGGTTTTGATCTACGCCATCTCTTTCTCGACCAAAATATCCTCGGCTCGATCTATCCAATCCAGACCCTCGTCCCATTCTCCCTCCTTGATTTTGTAGCGTTCACACAAACAATTTCTATCACGATCTACCTCTTTACCAGGATAAGGTATAACTGGTTGGTGAACATCACGTCGTACGTATGGCCCTCGAACATGTTGATCTTTGCGTAGTTCCTTTATTTGGGTAACAATTCCTTCCATCCAATCTTGGAGTTCTTGAAGCGTTTATCCATTGCCGAGAATCTCGGATGCAAGGAATTGGGCTAGTCCGATGAATTCCCTTTTTCTTTTCTTCCAATCCCTCACCAAGAAATCTTCAGACAACTTACTTGGAAAAAATATTGTCAACTCCAACACGAACATCTCCATTAATTTCACTCGCTTTCTCTTCTTCCAATTCTTCATCTTTGAGATTGTGTGGATCGTATCATACTCCCCTTCTTTAAAAGGATTCGTCCTCGAATCCGGACAAATATTCCAATTCTTCGTCTTGGAGATCGATAGGATCGTATCATACTCCCCCTCTTTAAAATGATTCGTCCTCGAATCCGAACAAATATCACAAGGAGTATAAACAGAATTGATCTCTATGTTCGGTGGCAAACTAACACATCTTTGCACCACATCGCATAACACACCATCTAACAGTCATTGAAGCGTAAACGAATGTGTGTGTTTTGTAGCTCGAAACCTCAATACGTCAAACCTCGATACGACCATCTCATCATAATGCACAATGGGAGTTTGCACTCCGATTAGTTCAGCGTTAACTTCATTGCATGGCTGGATCATATCGTTCTCTACCTCTTCAAAAGGTTTCGCCTTTTTATCCAAACCTTATTTTTCTTCCATTGGTAGGGCGGTTTTGCATTTTTCATCCTCCGTGGGCTGCAACTCAACAATATCGTCTTGCATCTCTTCAATTTTTGGACCAATGTTTTCCATGATGTCTAGAAAATTTTCCTCCATGGGAATTTCAATGTTATCATTCCTCTGAGGTGGTGACACGTAAATAATATTTTTCTCCTTTGTAGAATCATCCTCAATGTTGGACCACAAGTTCACGAATTGGTTGCTCGGACACTCCCCTCTCTTAGTCTTGAATTGCTGCTCGGTTTTTGATTTCTCTGTTTTAGGCTTTTGCAACGATTCTCTCACCATGCTCGCTGGAGAAATCCTTTCCGATTCCCACCTCAGCGAACTCCGTGCTTCTGACTTAGTAACTTGCCTCAAGCTTTGCATCTTCAATTCCCTATAATAATGGGCAAGAACGAACTTCTTTTTCATAACTGCCTTCATGGACTCCCAATCATCAAGTGGTGGTTCGCCACAACACCGCTTAGTTAAGAAAAATTGGTTCCACCGACTAATTGCATAGTCAATGAATGCTTCGACGACGAGCTTGAATTTCTTCTTTTCTGAATAGTAATCACAATCGAATACGTGTTCAACCTTTATTTCCCATTGAATGTACTCCTCGGGATCACTCTTACCTTGAAAGGGTGGTATAATCAACTTCATTGAGCTACGGTTTTGATCTTCGCCATCTCTTTCTCGACCAAAATATCCTCGGCTCGATCTATCCAATCTAGACCCTCGTCCCATAATCTCCCTCCTTGATTTTGTAGCGTTCACACCAAAATTTCCATCACTATCTACCTCTTTATCAGGATAAGGTATAACTGGTTGGTGAACATCACGTCGTACGTATGGCCCTTGAACATGTTGATCTTTGCGTAGTTCCTTTAGTTGGGTAACAATTCATTCCATCCGATCTTGGAGTACCTGGAAGCGTTTATCCATTGGCGACATCCTACGTTGTTCAATTCTTTCTTCTTTATAACCGGCCTTCTCGGACATGATCAAAACAATTATATTCCTTTTTTTGACACTGTCAAACCCTAATTTGGGCTGGAAGAAACTCTAAACCATTAAAAAAAATCGATTTTGTTTTTGTTTTTTATTTATTTAGTACTCTAGACAAAACCTAACTTGGACTCTAAGAAACTCCAAACAAATAACAGAAATTCGAATTGTTTCTTTATTATTATTATTTTTTTACAAAGACTCTAAATAACACGACTCAAGAAAAGAAGAGATATACTAGAAGACACAACAAAAAATAAAGATAGGTGAAACCTGTTTTGGATGTTGGCTTTGATACCAATTAATACGAACCCCGTAGAACTCGTTGCGGGACCCAATTACCTTAATCGGAAGCAAGATCGAAACATCCAAAGAAACAAGGATTCAGATTTGCGGAAGCAAGGAATAATGACCCTATAGCTATAAAGAGCTAGAAACCATTATTATCAATGTGAAATATAATATTGACCCCGTGGTTATAAAGAACCAGAAACTAATATAATGGCGCTAAGAAAATTACAAGAATCCACTTGTAAAATCCCAAAGAATGCTGTAGAACAACGAATGAGAATTGATCTCTCAAAAACTCAATTGATTCATCAAAATTCGTCCATTAAAATAAGCCAAATTGGCAACCTATTTATAAGTGCTAAAAAGACTCATTTTTTCTTAAGGAAAAGGACTCCTACCTAAACTATAATAAGTAAACTAATAAATAAGAAAATTCTAACCATTAAAACTCTACAATAATAAAACATCGTAACCTAAAATCAAAACATAAATTAATAAAATATGAACTCCTAACATCAAGTCAACGACACG
Organism: Erythranthe guttata; assembly: GCF_056151865.1. Lineage (NCBI taxonomy): Eukaryota > Viridiplantae > Streptophyta > Magnoliopsida > Lamiales > Phrymaceae > Erythranthe > Erythranthe guttata. Next base: position 5,014,416 of record NC_142537.1, on the reverse strand, counting down.
AACACTCTTCATAACTCGAGTAGACTCATGGTTGTGCACGTATGTTGACTTCAAGCTCAATTTCTGACCTCTTCCACTCCAAATCTCCCTCGGATCAAACATCAAAGTTTTAGATCTTCTAGTTGGCTTTACGTATCAATTCGAATTACCTAAATTGGACGTGATATGAGAGAATTATAACCCGCATGGTAAAACTGCAAGAAATATGCGAGAATCTCAGATGCATGGAATTCGGCTAGTCCGATGAATTCCCTTTTTCTTTTCTTCCAATCCCTCACCAAGAAATTTTCAAACAACTCACTTGTACAGAATATTATCAATTCCAACACGAACATCTCCATTAATTTCACTCACTTTCTCTTCTTCAAATTCTTCATCTTTAAGCTTGTGTGGATCATATCATACTCCCCCTCTTTAAAAGGCTTCGTCCTCGAATCCGGACAAATATTCCAATTCTTCGTCTTGGAGCTCGACAGGATCGTATCACTTTGTCTTTTCATATACAATACAACAGACTTTGGTAGACTATTGTATACTACGGTGTACTATAGTATCCTACGGTGTACTATTCCAAATCCTAGCCGCCATAAAAACCTAGATTTGAATCCGTAGTTAGCTACCCTTTTTGAAAACCTGGATTTGCCATTTTGAGCTGAAAAAAATATGCTTTCAATATGTTTTATATATATATATATATATATATAACCAATTTGTTTACTAGCTTTATTTAATCTAACATTTATAGTTATATATGTTAGTATAATAATTGACTATATAATAATCTATTTATTCAACTTCGGGCCCTCATTTTTGTCATGGATTACATATTATGTTCTAAATAGTTTTATTTTTTAATTCTAATGAATTGTCATAGTGACAGTATTTGGGAATTTTTTTTTTGTACTAAAGTCTTATTTCAAAAGTATATGATTTTAAGATTGTCATTATTGTTTTAGCAAAATTTAGATGTCTCCAATTAAATTCAATAATGATTTTCAATATTTATGTGCATTATTTGAGGGAATATTTTGGTTTTCTCAATTGATTGTGATTTAATAAAAAATTGAATTTTCAATTAATAAACTATATAATAGTGATACTAGAAGAACAAAAAAAAAGGGTTAGTTCCACTTTGCAACCTCGTAATATATCGTTTTGGCATTTTGCACTCTCGAAAATATCGTATGGCAATTTGCACCCTCAAAACATATTTAATTATTCAAAGTGCACCCTAGTCTATTTTCAGGACATAATTTTCTGTCGTTTACTTATTTTATGATCGTCAACATGGTCATTTTTGTCTATTCAATTAATTTTTTTCTTCAAGGTGAATATTGCTGATGGATTTTCGATCAAAAATGACTCTGTTGACTATCAGAAATTAGTTCAACAAAGGAAATTCTGGCTGGAAAATAAACTAGGAAGCAAATTGAACGATTAAACATGTTCAAGTATGCAAAGTGACATAAATTATTTTTGAGGGTGCAAAGTGACAAAATGGTATATTTTGAAGATGCAAAGTGAGATCAAGCCACAACAAACACACCTAACCTTGATTTGCTTAATTTTCGGAAGAGTGTTACTATTTCATTATATTCTTTGAACAATCTAACCATTTTTTTTTAATGTTTTTTATATTTTTTCGTTGGTAAGTTTGACTTCTTACTGATTCTTATATTCTTTAAGAGTTTCTTTTTACATTGAATATTCACTTCGTATTTTTTTTAACCATCGATGATAATTATCTTTATTAGCACAATCATCACTTAATATTCTCGTTGTTAATTTATTTGAACTTTATAAATTTATGAAACCAAAATTTATAATGGTTTTTTTTTTTAATTTCATTAGTTCACACATTTGATTCCTCTTTTATGCAAATTTGATTTTTTGATAATTTCTTCTATCCGGTGTGCATCTGGCCAATTTGTGTTACTACTTGTTATTGTTAAAATTGAATCGCATATAGTTTTAATAAATAAAACTGTGATAGAAGAGCGTTGCAATAGTTTTCACCAGATTAATGTGTTAATTGCATGTGGTACCGTAGACATGCATATGTATCACCTTAGGTATGGATTGACGAGATCTATAATTTAATGTTTTATTTGTAATCGGCTTGCATAGACGTATAATAATCGGATTGCATAGACATATAATAATCTGTTTGTGAATAATAGAATTATAATACACGCGAAACAAGTTATAATTAATTTTGTGACTCGGGTTGATAATCAGTAATCATAATTTGCACTATCGAGGTTTAATTGGGTAAAGAATCAACACATAGGGGGAAAATAAAATTTCTAATTGATATTTTTTTCTTCTGCTTATTTTCTTTCATAGATAGTTTAATAATTTAGATCATAAAAACTTGACACCCTGGATTTCTTGAAAGGAATACATTTGGTAGAATTCGGTACGTAGGATAAGATAATTTGATTATTCGCTGTATGATCGATATTCGACTCTATTGACGTCCACTTTTACTGCTTGTTTGTAATACGTACGTGTTAGTATGTACTCCCAACTGATAGCTTAACAAGTATTGGAACATTCTGAAGCAAGAGACTTTCTACTTTCTGAACAGTAAGTGAAGTGAGATTCGGGGCGGAAACCTCAACGGATTTCAAAAAAACGCTGCAACTCTGAATAGTAAGTGAGGTGAGATTCGGGGCGGAGACCTTAATGGAATTCATACCGTAGCAACGTGTTACCTCAAAGTGTTTCAAGACAAGTGATGGACCACCACAGACTTCGACATTTAATAATTTCGGGGAGAAGTCGACAGCCAATTCTTCGAGCAAGGGGTAGTTGCTTAGCAAAAACTTAATTTCTTCATCTGTCACATTAAAAGATTTCAATGTCAGTACTTTGAGGGACTTGGTGCTCATATTTTGAGTGAGCATCTCTTCGGGTAACGAACAATTAGTAAGGCTCGAATGGTTTGTGGTAAGATCCAACTCTAGCCTCTGCACGTGCCTCACAAGCGCAAATTTAATCCATCGGGTAACGTCCTTCTGGAATGTTACGCTCAACCTTAGTCGGATTACGAAATCTTTCAAGATAGCTGCTTTGTGTTTTCTGATGACGGAATTCACCCATTTCACGTACTTTTGCCTCTTCACTTTGCATGATTCGTATAGTTGTCGAGTCCCTTTTTTTAAACAAACGTGTGGATCCAAGTTGAGACGGTATGTTTGTTTCCACAAGTTACGCCAGCGAGATGAGAGAACACTAGTGCATACGGCTTTCTTGAGCGACAGTAAAGAAATTATATCGACGAGAATGTCGTCGGGTAATTGACTTATCCGATCATTGTCACCGTAGATTATCTTGGCACGCTATAAGAAAAAAAAATTAAAAATAAAAATAAAAATTATGTATGTTATAACAGCTGGTGAAATACATCATGTAATCTCGCACGATAAATTTGCACACAAACACACACATGTATACTAGCAATTCCGTTTTTTTTTTCTTTTTTTTTTTCTGGAAAATTATGATAATCCTACTTCCAAGAAAAAAAAAAGAAAAAGAAAAATCAATCTGTTGTTTCAGATTGAAGAGAGAAATAGTAGGAATCATTGGATAAAATAATTAATTTGGTTTGTGGAGAGAATTAACTCACCTTCTTGATTTGGAACTTGTCATCATCAGATTTGACTCGCTTCCCTGCCATCAATATTCAATCTTTCGATAATAAAAATTAGTGCATAATTATTTTACGTACTCAGGGGATAATATATACTCAAATCTCTATTGGACTCCGATTAGGAGTTGTTTTGAAATCTGTTTCCATGTGCAAGGCACGTGTCGATATGTCTTGTGGAGAAAGACATTATTTTCCATGTTAAATTCAGTCGTGTATATGGATTTATGTGAGATACCGAAAAGTATATTATTTGATTATTTCCAAACTTAGCTACGGATTTTTTTTAGGGAGGAGTAATATTGAATGTCAAAATAGTAATATTACTAATATTACTATTCTAAATCATAATATTACTGCATGAGACAGTTGTATTACGGTCGGAGACAGTAATATTATGGTCGAATACATCAAAATTGTAGGCCAAGATGATAAAATTAATTAATACAATAAAACGGTTAAATAACTATATTTGATACAGTAATATTGAAGGCCAAGACGGTTAAATTAATGAAAATATTTTTTTAAGAAAAAAAAAGGGCAAAAAAAAAAAGTCAACGTCGGAGACCGACGGTGGCGGTCAAAATTGGAATAAGGTCAAAATTGGTTAATTGGTGAAATTGGGGATGTAAATTAGAGTTGAATTAAGGTTTCAAAGAGCTGAGGGTACTTTTGGATATATATATATATATATATATATATATATATATATATATATATATATATATATATATATATATATATATATATATATATATATATATTTTCCTTATTTGCAAATAAGTTTGAATGATGTAGATTTATTTGCAAGACAAAAAAGTTGAATGTCCATTTTTCAATTAAATACTCTTATAATGTTCCTATTTGTCGTTTCCGATTTTTCATATATTGGATGTAATTGTTTGACTCATCAATGTACATTAAAAATAACTATTTACTTGTAACATAAAATTTCGTACAGTTAATCCTAGATGTAAAAGGCAAGTTAAATGAAATTTGATGCTACAAATAAGGGTAAATTATTCTTGAAGTCTGCTAAAATAATTTTAAGGTCCCCTTTGTATTGGTAATTACAGTTGCACCCATGAAACAATTGCCGGAGCCAAGATTTCCTGTCCCGGGGACCGATATGCACTATATTTATTTGCCATGGGACCATTAATGCTATCATAGATGAAAATTTTATATAAAATAATAAGGATTTAGAAATGTTATGAAAGCCATGTCACCCCTAACTCTATGTTGTCTCCACCATTGCCTGAAACTATTAGATCATATATATATATATATATATATATATATATTTTTTTTTTTTTAATTTTCAAATCAATATGTTTACTGTACTGAAATTAACTACATGTAACTGTAGTAACTATGGTAATGCGTAGTTATGTTCTTTTTTTTAGCCCATATTTTTAGTCGATCAATTATGTACACATACACAAATACTGGCTAATAGAAAAGAAATTCATAAACCCTAACAACAAAAAGTTACAAATTTCAATATTTATATTATAAATCGCCTCAAAATCAATAAAGTACAAATAAAAAATACACAAATATACGCATATGTAACTACATGTTACTATAGTAATGTACAGTAATGTATACAGTTTGTTGAATAAAGCATTCAAACAAAAATTTTGACACCTTCAAGGAAAGGATCAATTGGCCTTCATTAAGCTGCAATTGCAAAATCAAAACAAAAAAAATATTTTAGTGCAAATGAACAAAAAATAAAGAAACATCCTAAAAAAAACACTAAGAGATCGAGAGAAATAAATCTGAAAATATAAAAATCAAATATAAAAATAAAATAAAGTATAAAAATATAGAAATAAATCTGAAAATATAAAAATGAATGAAATTGACATCAAAATATAGATCCGACGAGAGGAATCCAACGGTGAGTAGCCCGTCAAATTCCGACTAACGAAAAACAAATTACACCTCTTGTAAGAACACCGTCGTCGAAATACGCCGACTAAAAAAAATGCAAAAACAGATCTAGCACTCCAAACTGAATGAAATACCCAACAAAAAAAAGAGCTTGACGAAAGGAATCCAACGATAGTTGAACCATCAAATTTCGACCACCGGAGAGAAAGTTATGACTCCGAGAAGCAAAATCGCCGGTTAGAGACCTTGGGGGGCGGTATTTGGATCTGGGAATTGAGAGAGGAAGATAAACACCGATATGGGTTGGGCTAGGGTTTAAAACTGATTTAAAAGGGTATTCTGGATACTTCAGAGTGGGCTAGGAGGGTATATCAAATTATTATTCAAATGGAGGGGGTTTGCACTAGGGTGTAAACAACATGGTAGTTATATATATTTTCGAAATGAGGGGGCCTCTAAAATAATCCCTAAAAAAACTAGGTAATATTAAATTATAGGTTAAATTACGATCACCCTCATTCCTGCGGCAAATTACTAAAATATCACTCATCCCTGATTAATTATAATCACCCCTAATTATTAATCTCTACACACATCAACCCTTATGACATCAAATTAAATAAAATCTTCTAGATTATTTAGAAATATTTATAGTTTGTACACCTTTTGTACAAAAATGCAGTTTTTGATGCAATGTACTGTGACATTCACAAGTCAAGAGACACAAATCTTACGATCATCTTGCTTCAAAATGTGGAGCTCGAATGGAGTAAAAAAACGGGTACAAACTGGATAATATTCCACATAATCTAGAAGATTTCATTAAATTTGACATAATAAAGTGAGCACGTAAGAAGGTTCATAGTTGATGGGGCAAAATAGTAATTTCCTAAACATGAGAAGTTTTTTTGTAATGTGATCTTACCTTTAGGGATGGCCGTAATTTAGCCTAAATTATATATACATTTAATTATATATATGATATTCCAATTGTGAGAGAGAAAATTAATTTTGTTTTGGTTTTTCTGGCAGCTACAAAGAGGTATTTAATTATCTCGATTAATTAAAATGTCAAAAAATCTTATAAGTAGTGTAAAAAGGGTTATAAAATAAACATTATTCCTCAGGAAAAAACTCTTTAATTTAAATTAACTAATAAAAAAATAACAATCTTAAATTAAAATAATTTTAGTTAAGAGACTTTGAAATAATTTTAAAGTTACATATATGGTAAATATTTGTACGTGAGACGTACGCCACTGCCGGCACAAGCTAGCAGTTCAACCGACTACTAGCTAATAACCTAGCTCGGAAGCACTGTAATCATTCGGATGCTCAAAATCCACTCTTGCTAGTAGGAATTTGGCATCGACGCGCCAGTTGAGATGCACACATTTCCTTCGAGTGTAACAAACGCGTCAGGCATGTGCGTCGCTTCAGGCGGATTATCAGCCAAGAATAACTTTTGTTGTGGTTCAAAAGAGGCATCATACTCGTCTCTTTCCTGCTGACCATAAAAGTCGCAGTACTACGGACAAGAGTGGTAACATTTTGCCAGGTACAGATTATTTATTAATGTTTAATATAATTTATTTATTTTTTTCTTAATCTTCCCAATTTGTGTGTATAAATCATTGTGTTTTTGTGAATTAGGTACTGTGGTTGATACCAAGATTTGCCACCCCAATGAATTCGATTTCTATCTTTGCAGCCATGCTGGGATCCAGGTACAATCTTGTAGCACTTCAAATAATTCGTTGAAAATTTCAGCTTGTATTATACATATATATCTCGATCTATACTTTGCTCGTATTATAATACATTTTTTTTAATAATTCTGGTCTTGATAGGGAACTAGTCGTCCAGCACATTACCATGTGTTGTACGATGAAAATCGGTTGAGTGCAGATGCACTGCAAATTCTTACCAACAACTTGTGTTACACGTAAGTATTCGTTCGTTATAAATGTCGAATACAATCATACTTTATTTTTTATATACTTCAAATAAATTGACTTCAATTTTTTCAATTTTCCCCCTCAGATATGCAAGGTGCACTCGCTCAGTTTCCATAGGTAAGATATACAGCCTTCAATCTGATTATAATCTTTCAATTCTTTTTTGTTCTACTCAGTTACTCTTTATATTAACTTGAAATTGATTGTCTGTTGTGCAGTCCCACCAGCTTACTACGCACATCTTGCTGCATTCCGAGCCCGTTTACTACATTGAAGCGGGAGAATTCTCCGACAGTGGATCTGCTGCAGCGGGCCCTGGTGGAGCTATGAGGGAGAGGGTTGGAGAGGTTCGGGCTCTGCCTGCAATTATGGATAATGTTAAGGATGTCATGTTCTACTGCTGATTTTGGTTGACTTAAAAAACTTAACTACAGGACTACATCTTTTTGTCTAGATTCACATGTTTTGCTGATTTTCGATTGATTTAGAAAAAAAACTACATCTTTTTGTCTATGAACTTATGTTTTTCTAGATTTCTCTTTTTCGTTGCTAAAATATGCTATGATACCTAAGGTTGTTTTGTCGTCGTAGGTTGAAAAGAATTATGTGCCGTCTGGCTAATGATCCGATGGCAATGTTATTTAGAATATTTGAACTTCAATTGTGTTGGGATTAAAGGAATTTGATCGGTTTTCTTTTTGTTGAACGTATATGTTCTGGGGTTAATTGCAAATACCACCCCTGTGAAATCTCTAATTGTCAAATAACCCCCTGTCAAAAAAAAATTCGCAAATACCCCCTTGTGTAATACTTTTCGAAGCTCACCGCACCCATTATCATTTTAATGGTTGACTGAAGGTAAAAAGACAAGTATACCCCTAAGTAGTATAACATAAAATTATATTAATTTAAGAGGCTAAATTGGAATTTTGTTAAACTTTTAAAATTTAATTTGAGGGACTAAATTGCAATTTTCCAAAACTCATTCATTTTTCTGCAATTTTGCCCAGCCACAGCTCCAAATCCCCACTCTTCCTCTCAATTTTCACCATACTTATCATTCACCGTCGCCGCTCACCACGAACCACCACACCCATCCATATTTCCCACATGTTCTTTCCTGTCCCGCTATTCCTTGGTCGAGAAGAACAACAATAACACCTTTTCATTTTACCCCAAGCCGAAGCTTCTTATTTATTGATCTTGCCCAGCGTTCCATCAATTGTTTGGGCTTCTTCAAGCTCCGATTTTTTTGGTGGCGGCATAGAAGCTCGCGGCTTGATCGATTTTGTTGATTTCTGATAAAGGGTCTGTAGATGGGTTGTGTATTGCGTTTTTGCAGGTCTAAAAATGGTGGCGGGTCCGGCGATGTTGTTGTTGAAGTATGAGGGAGAATTGGAGTGGGGATGGGCCGAGGTTTGCACTCGCTTCTCCCAATTGGGGGCGCCCCATTTCGCGGCGGAGGTGAAGCGGTGGGCAGCAGGGGACGATGAAGAATGGGGACGATGAAGAATGAAGAAGAGGGAAGGAAAATGAGCTGGGGACATTTTTGATATTTCACAGTCGAAAATTGAGAAAAAACCGCAACAGTAGCGCGTGAGAGACACGATTTGCTCTCAAGGGTCTCAATGCCTTGACTTTGTTTACACAGGGGGGTATGAGCAAAAATTTTTTTTACAGGGGGGTATTTGACAATTAGAGATTTCACAGGGGTGGTATTTGCAATTAACTCATATGTTCTGTGAGTGGTCGATTTTTTATTTTTTTTTATTTTTTTTTTATTTTATGAAGACAGGTACATATTGCTGCATATAGTGATACATGTGACTTATGTATTTGATTTATGTTGATATAGTTACTTTAATGTATAATGTGTTTATTGTAATTTACGTAATATGCTAATCATGTCGGAAAAATTATCGAAAAAGAACTACTGTTATGTATATATAAACTTAAAATAATTTTGTTTAATATTCTCAAAGCACAACCAAGCAGTATATAATATAAATTCGATGATCTTGGATTACATTAAATATCTAGACAACAACAAAATTAACCGAATCTTGTAGTATTGGTTGAAATTCTTTCCGCACACGAGCGATTGTCCTCTCTCGGCTTGTGTAGCTTTTGTCGGAGCTAATTTTCACGATAAGTTCTTCAAGTGCCGTAGCTTTTCCAACAACGAGCACCCCGAGATCCAATTCATTCGGGGACGCTTCGAGTCCCGACAGTTTCACCGTTTGCGGATGATCATCATTTGAGGCCTTGTTCACCACCTTCATATGATAGTACTCTTCGTGAAAGTTTGTTGACGTAAACTGCAAAATTATAACAATATATTAATATACATATATGAATATAATCGATTCCAGTTGATCAATTTTTGGATAATATATAAAATATTAGGATATATAAAATACCTTAATCTCGAGTCTTTGCAAGCACGGACAAGCGTCGATGAAACGAACGAGGTCGTGGAAGCTACAAGTATTCCTGTATAGATGACATTCCAACTCCACATGTTTAACCTTCGCCAATTGCTCACTAATTATATTGCCTCGCGAGAGGATTTCAGTTCCGATCTCGACACAATTAGTGTCCAACTCAACAAGCCTCGGCACATTTTCTATCACGCGGAGACAATAATGCGGAATTTCATGAAACCTCATAGATTCGAGGTTCGTCATGTCTCTAATCTCCATGGTTTTGATACTCCAACACGTACTTATGCTCAAGTGCTTCAACTTTGGCGCCAAATCGCCAGATATACGCACGTCGCTTAATGCATCGTTACGCGAAATCGAGAGGCGCTCGAGAGCGACGGAATTCAAAAGCAGTAGCCTCAAACCCTCGTCGTCGAAATCAACGCCTTGTAAAGATAGTTCTTTTAGGGATTTGAAGGCCGGTAAGTTTCTTTCGAAATTACAAGGAGGAATGGGAAAACGGGCCGATGCGTGAACGGAATTTAAGTGTAGGTGGATGGTTCGGACGACTTTTTTGGAAAACGCGAAATCGAGCCACATCTCGATTGGCCATGTCGTCTCGTCCGACCACGTGTTTATCTGGAACCAAGGTAAGTAGAGTTGAATTTCTTCTAGAGCCGCACCTCCCTTGAGTGAATCCAATGTGCGATCGATTATGCTAGCGCAATTTCTTACGACCTGCTCCTCGAATACTCGATCTTCACCTTTTTTGTTGCGGCCGCGCTCCTCTTCTTGATCTTTAAATGCTTGTAGTTGTTTGGAGGTTGGAGAAAAATCGAGGCGGGTGATGTACATGTGGAGCCCACGCCAACGTGTGGATAAGACGCTCGTGCACACAGCTTCGGCCACCGTCAGCCGTGAGATTATCGATACGAGAATATCGTCCGGCAATCGGCTGATCTTGTCCACCCCATCATCATCATTATCAATATTATTAATAATCTTACAATTACTTGCTGCTGGTATTTTTTCCTACAGAAATAAATTAAACATATATATCGAAACACATTACTCTTCAATTCAATACACAAGAGAAACACAAAAAATAAACTGCATTATGCATCTTGAATGTACGATAACATAAACAGAGGAATCTATTCACAAATCACAAAAACAATAGACCAGAAGAGTCTTACATGATAAACAAGTTTTCTGAAAAACAGAGTGACATATATATGTGCATACACCTATATATATATATAATAATAAAAAATAAAATAAATTTGAGGATATAATACCGATTAGAAAATAAACAAGATGTTGAAGTACGAACTATAACATGCTCCGATGCAATGAAAAATATCACAAAAAAAAAAAAAAAATATAAACAAGAGAGATTTAATTAATAATTACCTTAAGTAGATTTTTATCTTTATTAATCTTCATGTAATTTCTCTTCCTTCTCGTCGATCTACTGTTCGTCATCTCTAATTAATTTATCTACCCAAGCAAAAGACAGAGCGTTCTTCAATATGCGTACGTAGTATGGATATTTATAATATATACATCAACATATACATATATATATATATAGAGATAGATAAAGATTAGGTTTCATATAATCTAAACAGAATCACATTAGAACTAGATTTTATGTATATTTTACCATAAATAAATAATATTAAAGGCAGATTTGCATTGTAATTAGGGTACACGTATATTTTCCTAATCTTTATATATATAAAAAGGGTTTATTAGGGATAACCCCCTTGTTCATATTTTCTAATGAGGTAGATCCAATTAATTTTTCCCTTTTTGAGATACACCCAAATTTGCCAACTTGGCAAAATATATTATGTAATTTCCCTTTAATACCCCTTTTTTATTTTGTTTTATTTTTGAACGGTATTTACTTTCTTAACTACGTGATATGAGATTGCTGATATGTTGCCTAAAATCACGGAATAAAATTACGTGAGTATATTGGCGGTTTCTATCAAATCTTGTACAACCGGTTTTGAAGAATTTATCCAGCGTTTCATCGTTTTCCATCGGATTTGAAGATAGGTTCGGATTTCATCGTTTTCATCGTTTTTCATCGTTTTCCATCGTTTTCATCATTTTCAATCGGGTTCGGATTTGAACCGGTTTTGAAGAATTTATCCAGCGTTTCATCGTTTTTCATCGTTTCCATCGTTTTTTCAACGGCGTGGAAATAGGTTCGGATTTGAGCGTTCATCGTTGTCCGTTAGAAGATGATGATGTTTGTTTGGAAAAAGGATTGACAGAGTTAGAAGAGGATGGTTCACGCAGATCGGACCAGAGTTGTTTTATATGAGCTTCGTAGTTGGTTTATGCAATAATCGGAATAATTGTCCGCTGTGGTCGAGTTCATGTTTTTTATCCCGATCGATAGTTGGTTTATTTGTTTATAACAGCCGATTTAAGTGTGTTGGGTAGTACATTAAAATATAGTTCGTAGTCTTTTTTAATTTAGCGTATGGATTTTGCATTTTAAGTTTATTTTTGATGATATTAATGTATTGTCATTCAAATGTATTTGCAGTCTATTTAATCATTTTTTAGTATTCTGCATTTTTTATTTTGTTTCATGATTTTAGGTTTTTTCGATGGCGAATTTCGTACGGATTTTGTTGAGGTTTGGTGGGTTGGTTGCTATAAAGAGGTGTTTACGATGTAATGGCTCGGTAACTTCGGTTAAGTGTTAAACCGTTGTAATACAGTAGTATACTATTATGAATATCGCATGATACTACCATTATCATTTTATTATACTATTATGAGATTATTAATGTACTAGAGTTTTTTAACTCGACATATTGGTTTGATTGTGTTATGATGTGTTTATGTATTTTATCAAAACCCTAGATTGAAATTATGAGATTATTAATGTTCTATTTTATTGGTTATGTTGGAATACTTTACGTTGGTGTTGTTCTCAATGTTCTTGTCATTTCAGTGGTATATTGTTTGTAACACAATTTCATATCACTACTATAACCGTAATATACTATCATAGCAGATTAATGTACTATATTGAAATTATTAATATACTATGTGGTTGAATAATACGGGATCCATAGTCGATTAACGAGATCCATAGTCGAATTAGATCAATAAGATAGTCTATTACACGATATAAGGAAAATTACCCTAATTGATTAGTATTTCAAACAAACATATTATTCAGTTTCCATATATATTATTATTTTTTCATATATATTATTATTTACCATAATCGTTTTCATATAATAAGGAAAATTACCCTAATTGATTAGTATTTCAAACAAACATATTATTCAGTTTCCATATATATTATTATTTTTCCAATAGTCAATTAACTAAACCCATAGTCGAATTAGATACATGGGATAGTCTATTAATTTTAAAACACAAATCCGCCGCCGTCACTTCTCAAATCTAGGGTTTTGATGATTCTTCGGCCCATAGTCGATTAACGAGATCCATAGTAAAATTATACCAGTGGGATAGTCTATTAAATGATATGGGATAGTATATTAATACAGATGTAATTCGACTATGCATCTCGTTAATCAACTATGGGCCGAAGAATTATCAAAACCCTAGATTTGAGTAACCCTAGAGCAGTGACGGCGACGGCGACGGAGGTCTTGGTCGTTTTTTGCGGTCTTGGAGGTGGAGGTGGTCGGATGTGGTGGTGGTGGAGGACTAGGCTATGGTGGAGGTGTTGCTTATGGCCAATATCGTTGTTATCGTCGTTGGCCACCGGCGACAACGGTGACGGAGGTGGCGGCGGTCGGAGGTGGAAGCGGCGAACCCGGCGGGAAAATAGGGAGGGATTTCGGAGTGCAGAAAATCGTCAATCGCCGGTGTATAAATTTCTGGTTTTCTTTGGGACGTTTTGCAGATTTTGATAGTGGTTTTGTGGGGATAGTGTTTTAACGGGAAAATAGAGAGGGATTTGATATTATTTCAATAGGTAAAGTAACGGGATTTGTGGGATTTGATTGAGGGTACTTATGTAATTTAGAAAAGTTTGGGTTTTTATCAAAATGGCAAATTTAAATTTGGATCTACCCCTATTATTTGAATGTTTAAGGGGGTTATATCTAATAGACCCATATAAAAAAGGTTTGTCCTGAAACCTAATTGGCAGTTTTTGTGAACTTTTATAACCCTAAGGATATTTTTGTCGTTTTCCTAATTAATTTTTTTAAAACTATTCTTCGAACAAAGTATTCCTCTATCTGAAATTTGTAATCGGAACACGTTCTGCTTATAGGGTGTAAAAACTTTATGACGGGTTCAAAAGAATAAAAAAAAAGATCCTAGAGTATAAATATAGATTTTTTGTGGATGATTGTACTTATATAATTTTAATTTTTAAATTCAAAAAAATAAAGAGTTCTTAGGGATAATTACAGTTTTGGTCCCCCAAATTTGCACGTTTTTCATTTTTGGTCCCCCATTTACCGTCGTCAACAAAATACACATTAATGTTGTCACATTTTAACACATTTAGTCCCTCCGTCTATTTGACCGTTAAGAAGTAACGGTCAACGGCTGAATTTGGGATTTTTCTTTGAGAAAATTGCAATAAGACCCCTGTATTGTTTCAAAATATTCTAAAAATCTCTAAATTTTTATTCAACCATAATTTAACCCCAATTTCATCAATTAACCAATTTTAACCAATGACCCCGATTCTTCAAAATTGGGTGATCCGACCTTGACTTTCTTTTTAACTCGGTTGACTCTTTTTTCGATTGATTTTTTTTGCCGCTGTTGACCGATGTTGAATGTCGGGTTAACATCGTTGATATTTTTCTCTTGATTTTTATTTTATTTTTATTTAAATTTTTGAGTAATGGAAAAATATAATTTAAAAAAAAACGGCAAGAAAAAAAAAATCATAAAAAAAAGTCAAAATAAAGAAAAAAGGAAAAAGTCAACGCATCTCAATAACGGAAAAATTTAAAGACAAAAAAAAAGATAAAAATTAACGGCCGGTGTTAGCCCCACCATTTACTAGAGTGGTTATCTCATTCCAAATTACTCCGCACATGCCTAATTCATCTTCTTCATATTTTTTTGGGAAGAAATTTGGGATGCACTGGCGGTTCCACGAAGAATAAATTGAGGGGAGCAAATTATGGATTTTAGAAATTTTTTAAATCGTAGTTAGGCCCTAGAATTTTAGATAAAAACTTTATTTGAAGTTTGTAATTTTAATATTATGATACTAGATATTAATATAGTATTATTATTGTGTTCTACGGTAAATCGGTAATTGTGTTGATTAGGAAAAAAAATGTCGCAAGAAAAAAGTTCATAAAAAATCAAGAAAACTAAAAAAAGTCAACATTGTTAACCTAGAATATATGTCGGTGAACGGCGTCAAAATTATATTAAATAAAAAAGTCAATGCCGAAAAAAAAAAAGTAAAAAAAAAAAAAACGTCGGTCAACGGTCAGCGAAATGCTGGTAAAAATCGGGGTCGTTTGTCAAAATTGAATAAATCATGAAATTGAGGTTAAATTATGGTTGAATAAAATTTTAGGGGTTTTTAGAATATTTTAAAAGAATGCAGGGGTCTGAGTGCAATTTTTATCTATGAAAAATCCCAAATTCAGCCCCAATTCAACAGTTGACCGTTACTTCTTGACGGTCAAACAGACGGAGGGACCAAATGTGTTAAAATGTGACAATATTAGTGTGTATTTTGTTGACGGCGGTAAATGGGGGACCAAAAGTGAAAAACGTGCAAACTTGGAGGGCCAAAACTGTAATTATCCCAGAGTTCTTATCATATATAAGTTTAGGTAAGATAGTTTTTTACATTAAACCAAAAGAACAAAATCTTCCCAAGAGAATTTGTTCTTCCTTTTATCAGTGAGAAGATATTAGATTTTTCTTTTCTTATTCAAGAAAGGAAAATCATATATATATATATATATATATATATATATATATATATA
Organism: Erythranthe guttata; assembly: GCF_056151865.1. NCBI lineage: Eukaryota > Viridiplantae > Streptophyta > Magnoliopsida > Lamiales > Phrymaceae > Erythranthe > Erythranthe guttata. Next base: position 4,998,503 of record NC_142537.1, on the reverse strand, counting down.
TATATATAAATAAATTTTTCACGTTACGTTTAATATTTTTGGTAATGCTCCATCGAATATTTTATGTGTCTTTCACCTTAACAGGGGGAATTTGTTGTCAGGGTAATTGGTAAAAAAGTGTCCCTGTTGTTACTTGGTTCAAGTTTGTGTTTTAAGGCTCTTCTAGATTTGTATAACTTTGAGGATGTATTTTTATCATATTTATTTGTAGGAATATTACTCTTTTATTGTAATTTAAAATTTATTATACTGTATATAGATTTTTATTGTCATGTGTTTGACTAATAATTTATTTTCTCCTTTTATTATATATTCATCTGTGCAACGCACGGGGCAAAAATACTAGTAGCGATTAATAAGGTGAATTTTGAGTATTAAGTTATATTATATTACGTAACATATAATTGAAAAATATGACTTTTTGGGCTAATTAAATTAATATTAATTTTATTAGATAAAGTGGGTCTCTCATCTAATAAGGAATTCGGACATAAGATTAGACACGGTCATGGGCCGGTTTTCGGCTCGGAACCGGCCCGTTGACAAACCGGACCGGCCCGGTTCTTGAAATAGGTGAACCGTGAACCGCCGGGCCGGCCCTGCGGTTCACCCGAAATAAGAAAAAAAAAATTAGAAAAAAGCTGAAAAGGCTTAAAAACTTGAACCGGGCCAGTGAACCGGCCGTTAATTGCTCTTTTCTTAATTTTCCCCCATTTTTTCGATAAATACCCTCACACCCTATTTTTTTTCTATAAAATTAAGTTCAAGTCATTTTATTTATTTTCTTTTGTCTTTTTCATATTTAAAAGTAATTCTTTTAATTTATTTATCCATCAAGTATTTTCGAAAAAAGATATTACCTATATAAATATAAATTTCCGGGCCAACCGGAAACCGGCCCAGATAGGCCAAGAACCGGAGTGAACCGGCGGGCCGACCCGGCCCGCCGAACCGGGTGTAGTACGGGCCGGTTCCGGTTCCGGAAAAAATGAACCGTGAACCGTACCGGAACCGGCCCGAACAGGCTCATGGCCGTGTCTACATAAGATTATACCTTTTTTGGTCTTGGGCCTATCAAAAGCCCATAGTCATTAGAGATTAAAAAAACGGCGTTATCTTACATACCCCCTCCCCCAAATAAACTAGAATAAACCCAAACTCAAATCATCATTTGACATACCCCTGGAGAAGCAAAAGTACTATACTACCTTTATAAACAAATTTTCGGCCAAACCACATTCAACATTTCTGATCATGTATTTATCATTTTCGCTAATTTATTTATTATTATTTTTCTCTCTTTTTTTTTTTCAATAAACCTGTTTGTTAAATATATATATATATATATATATATATATATATATATATATATATATATATATATATATATATATATATATATATATATATATTTATTGTAATATATATCCACTCTAAGGTACTTGTGGACTAAGTCAAAACGTGTCATCCTCTCATCTTTTTGATAAGCATGACAAATCACTTTGAAATTCTTGTATAAATAGATGGCACCATCTATGTGCCTTCAAAAGAAAAAGATGGCACCATCTATGTAAATCTATACAGAAGCTTTTGGCTTCAATAAGAATTCAGAGAATTTTTTTCTTACAGCATACAACTTCAATATACAGTTTTTATATTGCACACACCTTGTTCCATTTATTCGTATAGTTAATATACGTATTATACTAAATGATTATTCTATAACACGTTATCACCACGAGATTTTGCTCGATAAGGATTTGCTATTTTCGTATTCTTTTTTCTATTTTATTTTATGAAAATCCAAATCCTCGATTTATTGTCGAAAAGACAAACGAGAATGATTAGCGAATACTTAGGTATTTTATACGCTATCATTTCTCAAAGGATATGATGGATTCGTGTATATTAATCTATTACTTATTTATTTGTTGAATTGCTGTTGAAATTTATATTTACAAGCTTGTGGATCCCAAGCAGTGTTATATGCACGTGCTAATTTTAACAGATCTGTGGGCCGACTTAGAGGCCAAGATACTAATTCCGAGCATGATGCTCGTCGAGTAAAAGATATAATAATCTCAGTTGAATGTCGATTTAGAGAATATGAGATTAACTCCGAGCAAAAGCTCGTGGAGTTGGGGAAATAATAATCTTCCTTTAAAGCCGATATAGAGGCTATCCTTTGAACTTCGGGCATAGTACCCGTAGAGCTACACAGAGACCGTATAGAGGTCATACTATAACTCCGAGCAGATAAACACGTTGAGACAAGAAAGCCGATTTAGAGGCTAAATCTTTAATATAGCTCCGAGCTTGAAGCTCGTTGAGACAAGAAAGCCGATTTAAAGTCTAAATTGTTATTATAACTCCGAGACTAAACTCGTAGAGATAAGAAAGTCGATTTAGATGCTAAATCACAAATATAACTCCGAGCCTGAAGCTCGTTGAGTCAAGACGTGGTAGTATCCGTCAAAAGCCGATTTAAAGGCCAAATATATAAATATATCTCCGAGCCTGAAGCTCGTTGAGTCAAGACGTGATAATATCCGTCAAAAGCCGATTTAAAGGCCAAATATCTGAATATATCTCCGAGCCTGAAGCTCGTTGAGTCAAGACGTGGTAATATCTATCAAAAGTCGATTTAAAGGCCAAATATCTGAAAATATCTCCAAGCCTGAAGCTCGTAGAGTTAAGACGTGATAATATCCGTCAAAAGCCGATTTAAAGGCCAAATATATGAATATATCTCCGAGCCTGAAGCTCGTTGAGTCAAGACGTGATAATATCTGTCGAAAGCCGATTTAAAGGCCAAATATCTGAATATATCTCCGAGCCTGAAGCTCGTTGAGTCAAGACGTGATAATATCTGTCAAAAGCCGATTTAAAGGTTAAATATCTGAATATATCTCCGAGCCTGAAGCTCGTTAAGTTAAGACGTGATAATATCCGTCAAAAGCCTTAAAGGCCAAATATCTGAATATACTCCGAGCCTGAAGCTCGTAGAGTCGCTAGACGAGGTAAAACCCGTCAAGAGCCAACTTAGAGGCTATTAATCACAAGCCCAAATATAAAGGGTTTTGGGTTATTTTGTACCCAGTGTATATATATCTCTCTCGGAAGATGTGATTCCCGAGATTGAGTTATTTTGTGTGCATCCATGTTTAACCTCTCTTGGATAGTGTGATTCCCAAGATCGAGTTGTTTTGGGTAAACTCATATGTACATATCTCCCTTGGAGGATAAATACCCGATGTCGAGCTGATTGTGATACGCGTACATGAAAGACATGGACAAATATGACTATTGCCTATTCGATAGCGCAACTACGCACTCAATATTCAATAATAAAATATATTTCTCGAGTGTGAAATTGTGCAAGGCACAAGTTAAAATCATATCAGATCCCGTAGAGATATTAGATGACTCCGGGAATGCAACAATTATGTTGCCTAATGATACTACGTATGCTTATCTACCCGTAATATAGCATTTGCGCGTTTGTTGGCACATATTATTGTCCAGCTCTGGAAATAAATGTAGAGCACCTAGTAGCATACGTTCACACTCAAAATGGACTAGCGGAATCTTCGATTAAACGCGTCCAAATAATTGCTCGTACTTTGCTGACGAGATATAAACTCACTAGTGCAGCATGGGGCCATGCAGTAGTGCATGCATCAGTACTGATTAACTTATTCTCCAATGCTTATCATATGCATTCCCCAATGCAATTGGCATAAGGCTTCGAGCCCGATATTTCGCACCTTCGCACATTTGGTTGCGTTGTGCAAGTACCAATTCCTCCTCCTTAGAGGACTAAAATGGGTCCCCAACGCCGACTTGGCATTTACGTTGGGTTTGACTCACCGTCGATTGTTAGGTTCTTGGAACCAATGACGGGTGATTATTTACCGCTAGATTTGCGGATTGTCATTTTGATGAGACATTACTTATACCGATTGGTAAGGATATTCAGAATATCCGTGATAATGATAAACAAAAGGCAATCGACAATCTCACATGGTGTGAGCAACATTTATCTCATCTAGATTCATGTACCTCTGAATGTGAAAATGAGATCCATAGAATCATTCATTTACAAAATATTGCCAATAGACTTCGTGATGCATTTTATGATGCCAGTAAAGTCACGATATCTTATATTCCAGCTGTGAATGTGCCAGCTAGGATCGTTGTTCCTGAAGAACATGCGAAAATGAATGATGATCCCCACGACAAAAACGGGCTAGACCTATTGGATCAAAGGACGTTGTTCCTAGAAAAAAAAAAGAGGAAAATCAATGAATCCTCAAATAAGGTGGTTCCTAGTGAGTATGCTCCAGATAAATCTGTTGAGCCTGATATCGAAAAAGTAATATCCAATCTCGGGAGTACCGAGAATCTCATAAGTTATTTCAATAAAATATGGGATATAAATGACATAATCGTCGATTATATTTTTACATTCTTGGTTTCTCAATACATTGTGTACGATGATTATAATAATGAACAATGTTTTGTAATGTTGCAGGTACATCTTGTTGATTTACCAAATAGACATGTCCACTGCCATGATAATGTTGATTATATAGTGCAGGGAAGAGTCGGATAAATAAATATAAGAGTAAAAAGCAGTTTACCCCCTAAACTATGAGCCGTTTTGCACTTTACCCCCTAAACAAAAATTTTTTGCACGTTTTTACCTGAACTCATTAATTCGTTGTACGGTGCCCCCTAAACTTAAGTTTCCGGCAATTTTGATCGGAATGTCAAAACACATGCGTTGCACGTGATATTTGTGGGGGTAAATTCGTCACCTCACTTATATTCTATATATTATCTATGAATTAATAATTAAAAAAAAAAAAAAAAAAATTGAAAATAAAAAGAATCATCTTCCTCTTCCGTCCCAAACCACCGTCCCAAACCCATCCCAGCCAGAAAATCTCGCTGCCCCCAACCGCCGATTCACTCCGCCTCCATTCCTTCATTCTCCCAATTCGCCACCACCTGTTTTCTTGACGTTTTCCTTTACAGATTTGATCCATGGCTGTAAGAAGTAGGTCGAAATCTTTGGCCCAATTGTTTAGGGGGAGAATGCTTCTCCGATGAAAAATTTGGGGGATTTCGGTAAATATTTGGGGCTTGTTTTGATCGTAGTGAAACCTTGGGTGTGTGTTTAATGGCTTGATTTTGTAGTTGTTGAAGAGTTTGTCGGCGGGCAACGAGCTTGGCGACTGAAATCGAAGGTGAAATCGGATGAGGCGGCAAAGCTTATTGCTGCTTTGGATGTTCCTGGTTATTCTTCCCTATGCCGCCGTGGAAGTCGTGGTAGAAGACGGCGATACGGGTAGAGCTGGAGGAGGCCATGGTGGGTTTCTTCGATGAAAAATTTCAACCCCTTTTTGCCGTCCGGAAATCCATCCACTCGTTAGCCTTAATAGCTCCTTGGAGAATGGAGATGGTTTGGCTTTTTAGATTTGTGTTTTTTTTTTTAATTCTTTTGAAGAACACTTTTGGCCTCTGTAATGGCGCTCTGCCCCCAAGATTTCTTAGGGGTTGCATTTGCTGTGTCAATAATACCTTTAGTGTGTGTTTGAGAAATGTCGAGATGATTTATGATTAGTGGGAATTGAAATTTGTTTGGCCTAGAAATTGGTGCACAAAAGGGTTTTGGAGATGAAAAGAAGCAGCCATGATTCAAACCAGGGAGGTGGAGAAGAAGACCAAAATGGAAGAGAAGAGAAAAATTGAAGTCGGACAAGAATAAAAGTAAAAAGACAAATTTGCCCCTCCAAATCCCACGTGAATGGCACGTGCGTGAGATTCCGGTGACATTTGCCGGAAAATACCACCCTTAGGGTACCGTGCAACAAAAAAACGAGTTTAGGTAAAAACGTGCAAAAAAAAAATTGTTTGGGGGGCAAAGCGCAAAACGGGTCATAGTTTAGGGGGTAAACTGCTTTTTACTCTAAATATAAATGACGACCACACAAGCATATACTACAAAATTTCGTCCATACACTCTTGCCAATAGAAATTGGTATACGACATTCAATGAGAATTGCCAATATGGAGAAAGATTGATAGCTCCTCCGGAGGTTTACACTGCTCATTTTAGGGGGAGCAATAGTGCGCTGCACTCTTTTTCCCTTTTGACTGGTTTTGTCCCGTTGGGTTTTCCAGCAAAGGTTTTTAATGAGGCAACTTATGCACACGGCTTGGATTGAGTTAGCACTTTTTTTTCCTTCTGACCGGTTTTGTCCCACTGGGTTTCCGGCTTGAGGTTTTTAACGAGGCATACATATACATTTTACTCATCCAGTTTATGACCACTACTATAAATACTTAGTCCAACGGGGAGTATTGTAATATATATCCACTCTAAGATACTTGTGGACTAAGTCAAAACGTGCCATCCTCTCCTCTATCTAATCTTTTGATAAGCATGACAAATCACTTTGAAATTCTTGTATAAACATATGGCACCATCTATGTAAATCTATACATAAGCTTTTGGCTTCAATAAGAATTCAGTGAATTTCTTTCTTACAGCATACAACTTCAATACACAGTTTTTATATTGCACACACCTTATTCCATTTATTCGTATAGTTAATATACGTATTATACTAAATGATTATTCTATAACAATTTTTATTTTTTTAATATTTTTAATTTTTTTAAATATATATATATATATATATATATATATATATATATATATATATATATATATATATATATATATATATATATATATATATATATATATAATTTCCAAATCAATATGTTTACTGTACTGAAAATAACTACATGTAAATGTAGCAACTATAGTAATGCGTAGTCATGTTCTTTTGTTTAGCCCATATTTTTAGTCGATCAATTATATACACACCCACGAATAATGGCTAATAAAAAAGAAATTCATAAACCCCAACAATAAAAAATTACAAATTTCAATATTTATATTATAAATCGCATCAAAACCAATAAAATACAAATAAAAAATACACAAATATACGCATATGTAACTACACGTTACTATAGTAATGTACAGTAATGTATACAGTCTGTTGAACAAAGCAGATGTAACTTCAAACAAAAATTTTGACACCTTCAAGGAAAGGATCAATGGCCTTCATTAAGCTGCAATTGCAAAATCAAAACAAAAAAAAAAAATATTTTAGTGCAAATGAACAAAAAACAAAGAAACATCCTTAAACAAAAAAAAAACACTTAGAGATCGAGAGAAATAAATCTGAAATTATAAAAATGAAATATAAAAATAAAATAAAATATAAAAATATAGAAATAAATCTCAAAATATAAAAATTAATGAAATTGACATCAAAATATAGATCCCGACGAGTCGAATCCAACGGTGAATAGCCCGTCAAATTCCAACTAACGAAAAACAAATTACACCTCTTGTAAGAACACCGTCGTCGAAATACGGCGACTAAAAAAAATGCAGAAACAGGTCTAGCACTCCAAACTGAATAAAATATCCAACAAAAAAAGAGCTCGACGAAAGGAATCCAACGATAGTTGAACCATCGAATTCCGACCACCGGAGAGAGAGTTATGACTCCGAGAAGTAAAATCGCCGGTTAGAGACCTTAGGGGGCGGGACTTGGATCTGGGAATTGAGAGAGGAAGATAAACACCATATGAGCTGGGCTAGGGTTTAAAACTGATTTAAGAGGGTACTCTGAGAACTTCAGGGTGGGCTAGGAGGGTATGTCAAATTATTATCTAAATGGAGGGGGTTTGCACTAGGGTGTAAAAAACATGGTAGCTAGTTATATATATTTTCGAAATGATGGGTCTCTAAAACAATCGTAAAAAAACTAGGCAATATTAAATTATAGGTTAAATTACGGTCACCCTCATTCCTGCGGTAAATTACTAAAATATCCCTCATCCCTGATTAATTATAATCACCCCTTAATTATTAATCTCTATACACATCAACCCTTATGACGCCAAATTAAATAAAATTTTCTAGATTATGTAGAAATATTTCTAGTTTGTACACCTTTTGTACTCAAATGTAGTTTTTGATGCAACGTACTGTGATATTCACAAGTCAAGAGACACAAATGTTACGATCATCTTGCTTCAAAAAGTGGAGTTCGAATGGGGTAAAAACGGGTACAAACTGGAGAATATTCCACATAATCTAGAAGATTCCATTAAATTTGACATAATAAAGTGAGCATGTAAGAATATTCATAGTTGATGGGGCAGTAGTAGTTTCCTAAACATGAGAAGTTTTTTTTGTAATGTGATCTTACCTTTAGGGGTGGCCGTAATTTAGCATAAAATATATATACATTTAATTATATATATATATGATATTCCAATTGTGAGAGAGGAAATTAATTTTGTTTTGGTTTTTTTAGCAGCTACAAAGAGGTATTTAATTATCTCAATTAATTAAAATGTCAAAAAATCATATAATTAGCGTAAAAAGGGTTATAAAATAAACATTATTAATGCGGAAAAAAACTCTTTAATTTAAATTAACTAATAAAAAAATGGGTTACTTATTTGCACTTAATTAAAAGAGGGACATCCAACTTTTTTGTCTTTTAAATAAATCTAGCTCATTCAAACTTATTTGCAAATAAGGAAAATCCTTTTATATATACCAAAATTACCCCTAATTCATTGAAACTCAATTCAACTCCAATTTCATGATTTACACCCCAATTTAGCCCAATTTCATCAATTAACCAATTTTAACTCTAATTTCAATTTTGACCCAAATTTTGACTTTTTCTTTTTTTTTTGAAATTTTTTTTTTCCTGAATTTTTTTTCCGGCCGGTCAACCACCGTTGATCGCCGGTCTCCGGCGTTGATTTTTTTTTTCGATTTTTTTTCTTAGAAGTTAGAACCCTAACGGAATAACTTATCCAATGCATTATTTCGTTAGAGTTTCTAATAATTTTGTAGGGGGTAATTGTAATTACCGATACTACAGCCTACAGGAACCTTAAAGTTATTTTAGCACATCTCAGGAGTGTAGGTGATTTACCCTACAAATAAATACAAAAAAGAAAATTAACATATATCATTACGAAAATATTACCATAGAATTACAAATTTTAATATAAATATTTACAGAGTAATTATTTTAATCCAAAATTCTAAAAATTACACATGTTAAATATCTATCCACCTGGCAATTTTTTTTAATAAAAGCAATGTGTCATTTCTTATGAATTACTAAAAAAATTATTGAATTTGATGATAAAATTATAACTTTTTTATTACTACTATCACAGTAAGTAATAAAATAGGTTGACGGTTAAGTCAAGGGGGATAAGTGTATTTTTCAAAGTACGAGTGGGTAAATGCTACGTAGCTTATAGTACAAGGGGTAAAAGTGTATTTTACCGTACTTTTTCAAGGGTAAAAGTAGCATTTTGGAAAAATCAAGAATCAAATGAGTTAAGTATACCCTATATAAGCTATAATACCAAACCTTGGGGGAGGTTTGCCTAATGTTCAAACAATAGGGGTTTATCTACAATTACAACTAACGTAAGGGAAAGTATCCCAATTATAAATAATTCCGGCTGTTCCTGTCACCGGTGTCGTTGCATTTGATGATTCCGTTTCTTCAACAAAGATGAGACTCTCACCCAAGAAACCCCAAAATAATTGAAACTACAAATTTTCAGAAATCTGCTATCAGATATCATCATCTATATTATATAGCCCGACTTCCGATTCGAACCATCCGAATCTGCAAATGTGTTTGCAAGCCATGGCGAGATTTACTCGGCCGCCGGTTTCCATTTCTCTACTAAATCAGTCGCCGGACAAGTTATCGGCTACTATTCCGCCTCTTAAAACTACAGAATCTTGGAATTTGACGATGAACTGCTCGGTCTTGAACATCACTCTCTTTACTAACGTTAGAATGACCATCTCAACCAAAAGTTTAAGCTATTAATATTAATATCTCCAATACGCCCCCTCAAGTGCAACGATTTACATTTGAAGCTTTGTACTTGAAATATTTGAAATGAGTGGCGGTGTGATTTAAATTCAGGACCTTTTTATTTTGGCCTGACTCTGATACTATGTTGAATGATCATCTCAACAAAATACTTAAGTATTAGTAAAATGCAATGTTCTTAAAACCGGACCGGACCGGCCGGTCCAACCGGTTCAACCGCGAACCGGTGACTGGTCCGGTCCGAGTCGACCTCAAAACCCGTAAATGCAAAAAAACCGGGTCAACTGCTAATGAACCGGTTCAACCACGGTTGAACCGGCAAAAATCGGTAAAAACCGGCCCCAAAAACCGGATTTATGCACAGGGAGAAACAAAAAAAGAAAAAAAAGACTACCTATAAACATAAACTGTAAATTCTTTACACTTCTCTTGGACTTTTGATTTGTTAGAGGTAGTTCCAGTAGAATATTAACACCACATGAATATAGATAATGTTTGTGAGGAGTTGGGGAAGGCAAAAAAGAGAAGAAAAAAGTTGGAAGTGCACAACATAGAGGTGGAAAACGAGGAAGGAGAGAGAGGGAGGCGGTGGGGCTAGGTAAATAATGGGTTTCTATACTTATATATTAGGGTTTGGGGGAGTAATTTAAATAGTATTAATTGTTGTTTAATGTTGTTTTATTACTTTGTATTAATATTTTTTTTTTGAATTTTACTTTCTATTAATACTGAATACATATAAAATTACTATCTGAATATATAAATCTATATATTCGTAAATAAAATAGAATTAGTAATTTATTGTTAGATATTTTATGTTTTTCTTATAATATTTCAAACATTTATATTCGTTAATTTTTAATGACATATGTAATGTCTAAATTATGCTATTAATGTTTCAAAATTTATTTCTATTTTCTTTATGCTTTAATTTTATTGTGAATAATTCATAAATTACTAAATTAGAGTTTTTGGTTGACATTTAATGAATAATGTAATTATTGAATAAATATTTGTATAATAGTCATCTTAAGATTTATATATTAAAAAATCAAAAAAAATATATAAAAACCCGGTCGGACCCCGGTTGAACCGGTCCAACCGTGACCCAGTAGGTTGTCCGGTTCTATGTCCGGTCCGGTTTTCAAAACATTGGTAAAATGTATCATTTAAAATATGGTAAATTACAACCAGCCCTAAGGTATGGCTAAATTACAAACCCCCTCCTGTTTAGGTAATTACAAAAACCCCCTCAACTATAAATCTTTTTAATTACACGTCCACCTTTGTGGTTTCAAATTTAGTGGAATCTTCGAGATTATATGGAACATTATCACTTTTGTATCCGTTTTATCACATTCAAACTCCACATTTTGAAGCAAGATGATCGTAATATGTGTTTTTTGGCTTGTATATATCAGATTGTGGTGCATCAGAAATTGTATTTTTACACAAAATGAATACAAATTAGATCACATTCCACGAAATCTAGATGATTATGTTGAATTTAACACCACAAGGGTGGAGATGTAAGAAAAAATCATAGTTGAGGGGTAGATGTAATTATCCAAACAAGAGCGGGTTTTTCGTAAATTGACCATACGTCAGAGGGGTGGTTGTAATTTACCCTTTAAAATATTAATATCTCCAATAACTACAATCCAGTCACCAAATTCGACTCCTCCATGGATTCCCGTACTTATATGAGCTAAAGGGTTCAGAGCTAATGATCTGGATCTGACGCATTCTACATATGCAATCCAATCACTCGTGAGTATATTGAGCTTCCACACGATCGGATTATCAATTCAGGAATTGGGGTAAGCTAAATTATTGGCCAGCATAAAGTGGTTAGGATTTGCCATGATTTTTTCTCTGTGATGATGGTGATGATGGCATATTCGATATATTAAGGTGTACCAAGTCCGTTTGTCTCGTTTATGCTCTTGGTACATGAATGTGGATAAGCGTTGCCCCTAATACCCCGTTTCTATAAGATATAAGTTCGATTGGTTGAAGGAGTTTTCGATGTATCCCACTGCATTTCTTGATTTGATCTTGAGACGGAATTATTCAGCACTTTTTCTCCGCGGCAACACAAAATTGCCAAAAATAAATATGTATTTAATTTAACAAATTGCACATTCTTGCTATTTGGTGTTTGTAAAAAAAAATGAGCATTTATATTTCAGATAAAAATACTTTTAGGTAATTAAAAAAAAAAAAAAAAATGAAAGAGGGATCGAAGATCAAGAAGAGCAGTAGTATCATATCTACATGAGCAACCATCTTTACGTGTCTGATAAACGACAATCATAGTACGTATCGTACGTACGAGGATTCTTAACATACTGTACTGCTAATTTAAATACAAGATGATGAACAAGCTTTGTTTATGCAGAGCAACAAAATGCTAATATACATATGTATAAAAATTCATCATGCTAGAAAACCAACCAAGAAATCCATGGATACAAAGAGGTTTCTTGTAAGTTGTTGGTCGAGAGTTGACCGACCGTATGCAGAATCAAACACTTGTGCACAATTCAGATTTCCGAGGGGGAAAAAAATAATCACTCTCCTAAACTTGTTCCACGAAAATAATCCAAACCTGTTGCATGAAAGAAAAACGTATTAGGATTCTCGGTACTAATTCTTACAAGTTTATGAGTTTAAGGAACATGTTAGATATGTATTTCGAATAACGATGAAATATAACACGTATAAACAAATCGATTTCAGACGACTGCACGTTAAATAAAACAAGAACAATTGCCGGGTTGGGGTTCAACATGGCTTTTATAGTCTCTCTTAGTTTTCGTACTACGGGACGGGTTTTTACTATGGATATTGTCGCAGTTCAACTCTTACTCCTAGCAATTAAAGTTGCACTAAGAAAATACCATGAGAACAAACATATATACACTTATCTCCAAACAGTTCGGCAAGATGAACAACAAACAACAAACATGGACAATCGAACAACGGGAAAATTACAATTTTCATCCCTCATGTTTGCACTAATTTCACATTTGGTCCTTCCTGTTCATAAAAAATAAATTTGGTCCCTCATGCTTCAATAATTTAACACTTTTGATCATTTTCGTCGATTTACCGTTAGCCCGTCAGTTACGGCAATAATGGGCACACACTTGATTTCGTTAGTGCTAACGGAAAATTGACGGCCAGTACTAAAAATGTTTAAGTTTTGAAACATGAGGGACCAAACGTGTTTTTCTGTGAACACACAGGTGACCAAATGTGAAATCGATGCAAACATGAGGGGTGAAAATTGTAAATTTCCCATCTAATTAACAACCAATCAAGATTCATCATCACAAAAAAAAAAAAAAAAGAAAAAAAAAAAGAAAACGAAAATTCATACCTAAAAAACAAAAGGGAATATAGTCAAGCCCAAGAATTGTCAAAGGCAGCTGACGTAATCGCCTGAGAAAACTCCTGAAAGCTGATCCTCCCATCTCCGTCGGTATCGGCTTCCCTAATCATTCCGGTCAGCTCCTCAGCCGTGAGCGCGTGGCCGAGGTTCGCCATGGAGTGTGCCAGCTCAGCCGCCGTGATATACCCATTCCCGTCCCTATCAAACATCTTGAACAGGTGCTTCAACTGCTCCTCCGTGTACGGAGACTTCGCCGGCAGCAGCTCCGGCGCCACCAGCGCCACGAACTCCGAGAACTCCACCAAGCCGTTGCTGTTGGTGTCGGCTCTCTGGATCAGCGCGTCGAGCTGATCGGGGCTCGGCTTCAAGCCGAGCGAACGCAACAGGGAGCCCAGCTCGAGCTCCGTCAGGCTGCCGTCGTTGTTCCTGTCGAACGATCGGAATATTTCCCGAAGCTCCGCTAACTGGTCGTCGTCTAGTTTAACGGCCGGCTCTTTATTATTGCTCATCCCTCCAGAAAATGCTGGTAACAATTTCTTTCCCTTTTTGCCCCTCTCGTTGATTTTCGAGTGCGTGAAATTCTGCAACCTTGTGATTCTCTTTCTTCTCCACGTTAGAATCGGAAAAAAAAAAATAAAAGAGAAAAAAATTGGATTTTGATTTATTGATTTCAAGAAATTGATTCAAGCAGTAGTATGTTTGATTTCTTGATCAGTTGAATTCTTGTTTTTGTTGGATTTTTGTTAACGATCCACCACTTTCGAGGAGTGTTGGTAAAACTTTGAACAGAGCTAATCATTCGGATCTATTTTTATTTATTTTTGTTTTCTTTTTACATTTTAATTTGAATTTGGTGATTCATCATTTATTAATATTGATTTATGCTTGGTGGTACGTTTACTAACTACAAAGGTGGATATAATTAATTCTTTGGGTAAATTACGACGACCTCCCTGATATATGGTTAATTTACAAAAAAACCCCGTTTTGTTTGAGTAATTATAATACCCTCCTTAACTATGAATTGTCTTGCACGTCTATCCTTGTGGTGTCAAATTTAATGGAATCTTCTAGATTATGTGGAATATTCTACAGTTTGTACCCGTTTTACCTCATTCAAGCTCCACATTTTAAAACAAGATGATCATAAGATGTGCCTCTTGGCTTGTAAATATCAAATCGTAATGCTCATAAACTGCATTTTTGCATAAAATGAGTACATATTAGAGAATATTCCTCGGGATCTAGAAGATTATGTTAAATTTGACACCATAAGGGTGAATGTGTAAGAATACTCATAGTTGAGGGGTGGTTGTAATTACTCAAACAAAAGGGGGTTATTTTGTAATTTGATCATACCTTAGGCGGTTGACCGTAATTTACCCTTAATTTTAATGGGTTTCTTTGAACATTCAAACATGGACCCAGTGGATGTTTATTTATTTATCGAATAGTAGTTCCAAATTTAGTGAATCAAAAGAAAATACTTAGTCAAATAAATTATCTTGACTCGTCCCTGCTTGATTATATTATGGGGCAGTTTGTCAAAAACCCTTGTGTACTAATACTCTTTCGAATCAGGAAAGTCGGATATTTGCAATTTGCTAAAATTTATTTGTTCTTCAAACCCGCATTTATTGTGTAACCTAACTGCTCTATATCAGTTTCCGTTCAACATTGCTCCACTCCGTTAAATTTGCTCCACCTCCTCTCTATGCCTCTGCCTGGATCGAAACTCCACACAAACTCACACGCATAATCAAGCACCTACGTAAACACATTCACAACCCACACACACACGTACTAATGATTTCGGTTACACTCCTTCCCCTCTGGTGTCATCTAATAATTATAGAAACCAGAAATATGAAGAATTGTTAGGTGATGATTCAGTTTCAATTTATTTTAACTAAGTTGTGTAATCAAAACTTTGCAAATAAGAGTCTAAGTTGTCTAATTAACTCAAACATCATAATAAAATTACATTAAGTACATGTTTGTATGCTAAATTTTTGCTGTGTAACTAATCTATGTAAATAATTTTTTAAACTGTCTATATAAGTTGTGTATGTATTGTGAAATACATCTAAAGAGTTAAATTAATTGGAATAATAAATTAATAATAAAGAATAGAAGGAAAAATAAAAGAGTAGGAAAAAAAGGCGGTGGTAATGGCGGGAACTGCGTGAGACAAGCACGTCGGTCTTGCTGAAAGCGACTGCCGTATACTTTGTCAACCGTTTCTATTTATATTTGCATATTGCCTTTCATCAGTCTCGAAGTGCCCCTCCACATTTATCACTACTCTCATTATTTTTTTATTTTTTATTTTTTATTTTTTATTTTTTATTTTATTTTTTATTTTTTATTTTATTTTTGTTTTTTAAACATTCACTATCTCATTGCAGGCTTTCATGTCTTGTAGAGCATGTACTAATTGAGATTTTGAAAATTGAATCGGATCCGATTGGTCGGCCGAATCGGTTAATCAAACCGATGGATCGGTCCAATCATTTTTTTTAATCATTCGTCGGTTCAATTAGATTCATTTTGAAAAGATAGAAAAAAAACTTAAAATGTGATAAAATCAATCTAAAATTAGACTGAACCGAACAAGAATTATATATATATATATATATATATATATATATATATATATATATATATATATATATTAACATAAGTGTAAGGAGAAAATAAAAAAATATTGGTTAAAACCTATATTTAATAAAATTTAGGCGGGCAAAATCACATATCTAGAAAATATTATGAAAATTAACTCAATTGTTTTTTTAAACTTTGGGGGGCCACAACCCCCCTTGCGGCTCTGCCTGACAAACGGTCCGCCTCCGTTTGCATGTAGTTGGAACAAACTTTATATTGCTTCCATCTAAGTACGATTGAACATATCGAAATTAACTTTGTCAATTTTTATTTTTTTTTCGAAAGTACAAAACTAATTCAATTCGAATTCCAATTCAAAAAATTTCAGAACCCAGCATTCCAATGAAACAATAAAGAAATTTTCGGAATTTCAGAAATTTCGAAAATCACATAAGTTTTAACATTTTTTTAGTAAAATCAGAAATTTTCATAAATTTGGAAAGGGCGATGGCAAATAGGTCTATGAAAGGAGACTTAAATGCATATTGATCAAGACAAATAACGGTTTTGCAAATAACTCCATCCCCGTGTCTTTTGTCTAAAATACCCTCCATAATATATTTTTTTATCAATTCCATCAATTATACTCTAACTTCATCAATATTACACATTGACCCGAATTTCAACAAACATATCATATAACCCTCATTTTCATAATTTTTTGAAAAAATAATTCTATTTTAGAAAATAATTTTTTTTCTGAAATAATTTTCCTGCGTTGACTATTTATTTATTTCCGGCCGGTCAACTGCCTTTGACCGTTGGTCCGTCGTTGGCTTTTTTTTTTTTTTTTTTTTTTTTCTCTAAAGTACTGTATTCACAACAAATTATTGTCTCAAACAATAGTATTATTGCATGAGACAGTAATATTACGGTCGAAGACAGCAAACTTGCAGGCCAAGACGGTAAAATTAATTAATACAGTAAAATTACTGTCTCAGACAGTAATATTACTGCGTCAGGCAGTTAAATTATCGTTGGAGACAGTAATTTAGCAGCCAAGACAGTAATATTAATTAAAATAATTTTTTTAAGAAAAAACAAAAAAAAAAAGTCAATGTCGGAGAGTCAACAGCGGTTGACCTACCGGAAAAAAAATCGGAAAAAAGAAAAAAAATTTAAGAAAAAAAAAAGTCAACGCTGGAGACCGGCGGTCTCCGACGATTGCAGGTCAAAATTGATTAATTGGTGAAATATGGCTAAATTGGGGGTGTAAATCATGAATTTGAAGTTGAATTAGCGTTTCAAAGAATTGTGGGTAATTTTGGTATATAAAAACAGTTTTCCTTATTTGCAAATAAGTTTGAATGAGCTGAATTTATTTCGAAAATAAAAAAGTTGGATGTCCCGTTTTTAATTAACTACCATTGTCAATGGCGCTATTTGTTATTTACCCATTTGTAAAATATAAGAACACCCATTTCCATTAAATCTTAAAACTAAAACTATGAATATGATAATACTTATAAAGAAAACCAATAATTAAAAAAAAAATATTATGATTTCAATTTTACTAGACACCGATTTTTTTGTAGGAACTATACACTTCTTTTCAAATACCACAAAATTCTACACCCTTAAAATTGTAAAGTCAAAAATAGGTTTTTTTTCTTTTTCTTTTTTTTCCCGAAAGAAAAGGTCTTTTTTACGTTATAAATAGCAAAGGGAATAAACTAATAATAATAACAATAAATGTTTAATAATAGTAATAACTGCAACTACTAATGATAAGAATAGCGATTGTATGAAAAAGTTTTTCACTAACCATTTTTATTATTCTAGGTTCAGGGATTATAACTTATATCTCTTTCGCGAATAAGTCATCCTTGTAATATGTATTATAAATTAACGCAAAATTAATGTATATGATAAAATTACACCCAAAATTTTAAATCTAATTCTTAATTGTAATCACAATTTAACTTCAAATTTTAATCAAATTTTTACCACAATAATCCAAACTTTGACTTTTTCTTTTAAAAAAATAATTTGTGCCGCATGTTTATGGAGTTAACTTTTATTTTTTCAGGCAACCGGTTTCGGGCGTTGATTTTTTTTTTTAAATTTGTTTGCTTTTTTCGCCGCCGGTTTCCTGCGTTGACTTTTTATATCACTTATTATTATTTTTTCCTAAAAAAATTATCCTTTTATTTTACGTCTGCCGCTGAATGTTGACCGTAGTTATACTGTCATTAAAAGTATTTATATTGTCGCTGATAGTAATTGTACAGTCATTGACAGCACATTTACGTAATCGTACTGTCGTTGACAGTACATTTACGTAATTGTACTGTCTTAATAGTACAGTTACTGTCAACCACAACAATATTATTATATTTTTGATTTTTTTTATTTTGTTTTATTTGTTGACAAGTTAACGTAATTATATTGCTCTCATTGACGGTAAAATTACTGAAAACACAATAATATAACTGCCAACCACATCAATATTTTTTTTTGCCTTTTTATTTTGTTTGATTTGTTGACGAATTAACGTAATAATGTTACTGTCTACTATAGTAATATTATTATAAACACAATAGTATTGCTGAGGTTGATGGTAATATTACTGTCGTTACATTAATATTACTGTGGATGATTGTAATATTCAATGTTTTGAAAACCGGACCGGACCGGCCGGTTCGACCGGTTCAACCGCGAACCGCCGCCATGTCCGGTCCGGTTAGATGGGAGAACCCAAAAAGCCCAAAAACCCGGGTCAACAGTCAAAATCCCGGTTAGACCGGTAAAAACCGGTTCACCCAAAACCAAGTCCGCAAACCGGTTTTCAGCTCAATAAAAAATATCATGGTCGGATCTACATCAATGGTGGTCGTGGGTGAGAGAATCTTGTCCGGAAAGGTTGTTGGTGAACAAATCTAGACGGGTTTGGGTAGTTCGTGACTCAATCCAAGTTGTGGCCGCCATAGCTTTACCGAAGAAAAAAAAAACGAAGAAGGTGAAAGTGAAAATGAAGAAAAAATGTAAAAATAAGTTGAGAAAATAGAGTGTATATGTAGTTGGAAACTGGAAATTATGATAATTGAGAATAAACAGAGGAAGATGAGAAGAAAAGAAGATGGAAGAAAAGAAGGGGATGGGGACCTGTGAAGTTGGAAGTAAGAAGTGAGAGAGAGAGGGAAGGAGAGAGAGAGTAGGGAGAAGAAAAGTAATAATTTTAAATTATTTTTTTATAAAAAAGGTCGAACTAGATTAAAGTGGAAGCAAATATAAAAATATAAAGTATATTATATTTGAGGTATTAAATTAATAAAATAATTATATATAAAAAAAAATAAGAAATCCGGTTGGACCCCGGTTGAACCGGTTCAACCGTGACCCGGTAGCTTGGCCGGGTCGATGTCCGGTCCGGTTTTCAAAACATTGGTAATATTACTATCAACTACATCAATATTAATTCTTTTGGATTTTTATTATGCATTGTTGAACGGTCAACATATTAATATTGCTATGTTACACAATAATAGTGATTTTTGTTGTGTTAATATTACTGTGATAGAGAGTAATATAACAATATTAATATGTTCAACTGTAGTATAGTTAATATTATTTTGTTAAACAGTAATATAGTTAATATCACGGTCAACCACAACATGTTTAAATGGGCAAAAATACGATGAAAAAAAAGTCAAAAAAAAAGTCAACGCCGTCAGAGATCAGTGGCTGAAAAAAGAAAAAGAAAAAAAATTGAAAAAGTCAACACCGGAGACCGGCGGAAAACACAGGAGAAAAAAGAAAAAGATCAGCGCCTAAGACTATCGGTTGATCGGCGACGACGGGCGAAATTGACCAAAATTGAGTTTTGGGTGAAAATTGAATAATTTGTGAAATTTGGGGTTAAATTGAGATTAAATTGAATAAAATGATTAAATTGGAGCATATTAAAATGTGAGGGGTATTATAGTCTTGTACACACTACTAGATAATATCTGGACTTGTTTGTATAATATTTTTTTGCCTAGACCCGTTTATGAATACGTATCCCATAATGGACTTATTTGTAATGTGCCTATCATCATCATCATCATCATCATCATCATCATCATCATCATCATCATCATCATCATCATCATCATCATCATCATCATCATCATCAATTGAATTTCTAACATTTATTTTACATACATCTCTCCGATCAACTCTACATGTTCTCTAGGTATTCAATAAAGTACGCTTGTTGGACTTGAGAAGGCAAGATGAAAGGTTCATACTTCATAAATTTTCTTTTGAAGTTAATAACTAAACCATATCGCTTACGTACTATCCAATCTCGAACAGTAGTGATCTCAAACAAATTACACTTAAATAGTACTACAATTGTTCTTTTGAGAGAGGATTATAATATTATAATTCAATGATATCAATCAGTGTGTCATAATAGTCGCTTCAAGCTTTTCATAATTTGTTCCTTTAATGCAAACTTCATTGTTTTTGGTTTCTTTGTTTGAACCATATATTTTTGTGTGAAATTTGTACCTATCCACATTGTACTGTGGCGATATATGAACTTCTCTAACGAGAACGAAAGCTAAATCTTTTACTCGATCGTCAATGATTTCATTGTGACCATAAAAAAAACTTCTAGAATATCATGAAAGTCAATTTACTTCTATGTATAACATTCAAGATGTATGACAGACATACTTTAGAAGTTAAAAACAAAAATGTTACGTGTGATTCTAACAATGGTGCAAACTCGTGATTTAAATTTGTATGTTTGTTTGGAGTCAAGTTGGGTGATCTTGTTATTTCATTCTCGAAATTTTGTTTTTGACAAATTACAGTTAGATACTTATCATAGACATTACTTTGTATGAAATTAAATAAATTAAACTTACTTTACAAATGGTTAAATCTCTATAGCAAGAACACATGTTTGGTAAACAAAAAGACATACCGTGCTATTTTTGCAATCCCAAAAGCTAACTAGTTTAATGATTGTCTTTGGCAAATGATAATTTCATAGGGTGGCCTACGCAGTTGGTTTAGACTCAGCTACTTCATTGACAACTTTTACATGTATAGAACTCGTAATTGAGGAGAAAGAGGGTGATGGAGCCTCCGATCTGGAGTGCCTTCTATGGCAGGTAATATTATTTGTTAGTTACTATATTAAAAGTGTGTATATGTTTATGAAAAATAATTGATTAATTTATTTAAATGTAATACTAATGTAGGTGTTAAACATGGGTTGGGCGGTCGGATTAGATGCAGCGGACGAAAATGCACTCCCATATTACGACAAAGATGCATACAACAAAATAATTGACAATGCAAAACGCTCCGGACTCAACAAACATCCGGATGGGAGGCATTTGAAGGCTATCACTTATCTTCAGTTGGTGCTCATTTTGATGGAAAAAAGTAATTTAGATGAATTTGCGACTTTCGCGATGAAAATGAAGTAGACTTGAAATTGTTACGGAAATTAACTCCTGCATCACAATATTTACTGAACTAACCTCATTAGTATGAGTCTTCAATCTTCGTCTCTCAGTTTGTGACATCCTTCAATATATAAACAAATGCGTTAACTTAATACAAACTCACTTATGTCATTAGTATTGATAGTGTGAAAAAATCGAGTGAGAAACTCGAATGAAAAATAAAATAAGATGTTTATTTAAAAAAAAAATAGATTATAATTCATTTCAATTAATTTAGATCAATTAACCTCAATTATTGACAAAAACTTAAAAAATTATTGATTATTTTATCATAAGATAATTATTTAAAAATATAAATGATGTTTATTTTCACAAAAATAAAACTAGAATTTAATCAAAATATTATGATGTGATTTCTCTTTTAAAATTGATTTAATTTGTAAAAGTCGTAAGAAATAAATCGTAGATCATATGATTTAATCATTTTCTTACTTTACATTTTATTCAAACATTTGAATCGAATCATACGATTTAAATGGATTAAGCTCAAGTTCTGTAAAAAAATTTAATATTATATTGTTAATAATTGAATTAAAATTATTTAATAATAATGAATATGATAATTAATAATCTATTTAACATTATTTATTAAAATCATTTTACACTTTTTATTTACGTTATATATATATTTCTGGCAAGTAATTTAGCAAAATATTTGCCTTGTCTCACTGGTTTGGATTGTCATTTATGTTTGAGGAACCTGAGTTCGAATCCCATCCAAAGTATTTTGAATAAAGTTCAAAATTTTGCACCCAGTCCCGACCACCGGCCCGGACCCGACCCGACTCGTGGCCGTGTCTAACCGCCGCCACGGTTGCGATCGCGATATGGGCACAAGAACCACATATTTGTTCCATGATTTCTTACTATGAATAGAAGGTCAATTTTCAACTGTAAGACTCTCTCGGCTTCCTCTTTGATTGCTCTTCGGTTTTCTGGAGTTCTCTTCGATTGTTCTTCGGTTTTCGCCAGTTCTTCATTTTGATGCTATATTTGTAATGAACTGGGTATTTTCTTCTAGGGGAATGAAACCTTATATATATATATATATATATATATATATATATATATATATATATATATATATATATATATATATATATATATATATATAGATATATATATTGATTTTGTATCCAGGACTGTGATCTATTTGTCGTTCGGTTTTCGCCAGTTCTCTTCGATTGTTCTTCGGTTTTCACCAGTTCTTCGCTGGAAGCTTCGACGAGGATTCCGACGATGGTTTTTCATAAGCCTTTTCTTTACGTTTAGTTTATGATTTCTCGTGTTCTTCATTTTGATGCTATGTTTGTAATGAACTGAGAATTTTCTTCTAGGGGAATGAAACCTTGTATATATTGATTTTGTATCCAGACCTGTGATCTATTTAATGTTCTTTGATTTTGTTTAAATTTTCATGTATTAAATGCTTTCGATTGTTTGTCCAACAGTTGAATTGATTGTAAATGGGAATGAACTCGAGAGAGGATTTCTCGTTTGATTTTAGGAAAAACATAGCTCGGTGGTGGAAATGGAGACGTGATGCACATCGGGTAGCCCTTAAGGTCTTGACCTAAATTCTCTCTTAATATCAGGTTCTGAACGGGGATTTCAGAACTGTGGATAGACTATAACTACACTAGAGACGGGACTTGAGATATTTTAGTGTCTGGGCTAGCGAATATAGAATTGACATTAGATTCGGATTTGTAGATCTTTATCGATAGTACATTGGTGGATTTTACCCTCGAAACCATCACTTGTCGGAATTCCTCGTTTTTCCTGGAGGATCGTTGTTTTTATTTTTTGTTTCTTTTAAGCTTCATTTCTCCCATCATTTTTCGATCTTCTAGGTAAACTTTAGGATAGTATAAATACGATACTTGGTAAATGTAGAAACTTAATTCTGTGGATCAATATCTGAAATTAACTATTCTACAAAAAGCGATATTGTACACTTGCGGTTATCCACATGTAAGTTTCACGTGTATCCAATTCACTTTACAATGTGTATAGCGCAATCACGACCGCTAAAAAAATGTACAAGTCCTTAGAGACAAAGTACAATATGACGATTTTAATATTCTGCATTTAAAAAGGTTTATACCTATTTAGGGATTTACCTTTGGATTTATCACTTTATTGAATTAAAATTCAACAAGAGATTTTATCAAACATCCCTTTCATATTATTTTCCTATTTGGAATTAATAAATATATATTTGGTCGTGTTAACACGATCAAATTTGGTGGTCATGATTTGTTTAAATGTTGGCTTATTCTATTGGTTTTTTTTTTTTTTTACACTAGTCTATGCTGATGTGATTTTCAAATGGATAGATGCTTCAAAGATGTGGACTTAAAATGGTCACTAGAAAAAAGAAATTGATAGAGGCCTTAGCTTATTGGTTTTATTTTCACAAATAGTTACGGGAAATGGATATTATCATATATATATATATATATATATATATATATATATATATATATATATATATATATATATATATATATATATATATATATATATATATATATATATATATATATATTTCTATAGTCTTTATAATGAGTGCGTTCCCATATTCTTTAATTTATCTTAAATGTAACAAGAAGAGAATTTCAAATGCCCTCAAAAAGTAAGGAGAGCATGGCGTCTAAATATTTATGTTCGATTTTCTGTCCTAACACTTTGTAAATAGAGTTTGTCGCAAATAGCTTACTCAGTCAGTGGCAAAACCATGATTTCATCATTTACGGGGGTCGAAATCGCAATAAAAACTTTAAATAAAAAATAACATAAAGAAATTCAGGGGGCTTGATTATCAGCTATTCCTCAACAATTTACGTATGCATGTGTCTACACACCTAATTGTAAAAGAATTTCATTGGAAATTATTGAATATGTCACGAATAAAACAGCACGTCAACCACGAAAAATAAAATAATAAATAGCATATCGGATTCAATGAAAAAGGAAAAAACCTTTCAATTAAATTAAACGCGTGACGTAAGTCGATTAATGTAAATGTCTCAACCGAAGATTTTGCATTACAAAAATGCATTAATACATAATCGTCCTACCCACTATAAATACTCGTCCGAGCAACCTATGTCTAATATAATTTTTTTTTTTGAACGCATTCACGGTTGACCGGGCTGCCCTTCACGGCAGGTTGACGGGCCGGCCCGGTTATCCGATCCTCTAAAGAGCTGGATTTGTCTGCGGACAAATTCAAGCTCTTTCTCTGCCTTGTCAATCTCAATACTAAGCTTTCTCGCAACCGAAAAGTGGCCATGCACGGGATATTCCAATCGCATCTTCGCCTCCATAATAAGGCTCTCAATCGTTTTATCTCTTTCTTCTTCTTCAACAGATTTAAGTATTTTTAACGTGTTTTGCATGCCGTAAAGGTGGTACACGTCTTCAAAATCGTCAGCTTTTTCCGCCGGAAAATATTTGGCGAGTTCGCAGTTTGCATCGCATCTTCTGCGTTGGTGTTTGCATGCAGCACAAGCTTTCTGAACTACTGAAACTGCATTCGCCATTATATGTATATTAATAATATTATAGCGCTCCAAATTAAGTGTTTTTTGTATTTTTCTTTTTGGTTATGTTAGAAGAGAAAGAAGACGAAGGGTGAATAATTTATAGTAAAGATGTGGGTGGATTACGTCATCATTGATTCTTTTTTTGATTTTTGTTTTTAAAAAAAATCATAAGTTGGGATAATTACAGTTTTGGTCCCCCAAGTTTGCACGTTTTTCATTTTTGGTCCCCCATTTACCGTCGTCAACAAAATACACATTAATGTTTTCACATTTTAACACATTTAGTCCCTCCGGCTGTTTGACCGTTAAGTAGTAACGGTCAAGGGTTGAATTTGGGGTTTTTCTTTGAGAAAATTGCAATAAGACCCCTGTATTATTTCAAAATATTCTAAAAACCTCTAAAATTTTATCGAACCATAATTTAACCCCAATTTCATCAATTAACTAACTTAACCAATGACCCCGATTTTTCAAAATTGGGTAATCCGACGTTGGCTTTTCTTTTAACTCGGTTGACTCTTTTTTCGATTGATCTTTTTTTGCCGCTGTTGACCGATGTTGAATGTCGGGTTAACAACGTTGACAGTTTTCTCTTGATTTTAATTTTATTTTTATTTAAATTGTTGAGTAATGGAAAAATATAATTTAAAAAAAATTCAAAGCTGATAATCGGCAAGAAAAAAATATCATAAACAAGGTCAAAATAAAGAAAAAAGGAAAAAGTCAATGCTTCTCAATAACGGAAAAAATTTAAGACAAAAAAAAAGATAAAAATTAACGGCCAGTGTTAGCCCCAAAAACCGTTGTACTAGAGTTGTTATCTCATTCCAAATTACTCCGCACATGCCTAATTCATCTTCTTCATATTTTTTGGGAAGAAATTTGGGATGCACTGGCGGTTCCACGAAGAAAAAATTGAGGGGAACAAATTATGGATTTTAGAATTTTTTTAAATTGTAGTTAGGCCCTAGAATTTTAGATAAAAACTTTATTAGAAGTTTGTAATTTTAATATTATGATACTAGATATTAATATAGTATTATTATTGTGTTCTATGGTAATTGTGTTGATCAGAAAAAAAAATCACAATAAAAAGTTCATAAAAAATCAAGAAAAATTAAAAAAGTCAACATTGTTAACCTAGAATACAATGTCGGTGAACGGCGTCAAAATCAATATTAAATAAAAAAGTCAATGCCGAAAAAAAAGTAAAAAAGAAAAAACAACGTCGGTCAACGGTCAGCGGAAATGCTGGTAAAAATCGAGGTCGTTTGTCAAAATTGATTAAATGATGAAATTGAGGTTAAATTAGGGTTGAATAAAATTTTAGGGGTTTTTAGAATATTTTATAGGAATGCAGGGGTCTGAGTGCAATTTATATTTATGAAAAATCCCAAATTTTAGCCCTAATTCAACTGTTGACCGTTACTTCTTGACGGTCAAACAGACGGAGGGACCAAATGTGTTAAAATGTGGCAACATTAGTGTGTATTTTGTTGACGGCAATAAATGGGGGACCAAAAGTGAAAAACGTGCAAACTTGGGGGACCAAAATTGTTATTATCCCTCATAAGTTTAATAACTATTGGATTTAATTTGTGCATACTGAGAAATTGTCATTAAAATAATATCTACACAAAAAATAATTAATTAAATGTTATATATATTACCCTTTTTTCATAATCAGTAGATTATGAGCACAATTGTAATAAAAGATTGCAAATTGCATTGCTTAAATATTTCCAACTATATTTATTTACTTTCCTTTACTAGTTTTGAATGTTGGAATTATTTTAAGATTTTTGGAACCGTTGTAAATGAAAACTTTCATCATCACACTAAGACTAGTTCGATTGTTATAATTAAGCCGTCGATTGTTATTTGTTATAATTGATTAAACAGTAGGAGTTAGACGGGGTATGTTCGATTATATTGATAGAATACATTCAAGATAACTCAAACACCGCAATTAAAAACTCAAATTGTGAGGTGCTACGGTTTTGTAGAACCTATGCGTGGCGAAATGCACAATGTAGTTTTCCACAATTGATCTATATATAATAACTGCAAAATCATAGATTAAAAGTTGGGCGAACGGAACCTTTTTCTCCAAGCAACACTACTTTTCAAGTTTTAAAAATTAATAGACACTAGTTTTCCCATAACTCTTTACTTCAATCTGAAAGCCTTGTTTCTTATTCGACATTTCTAGCCTACATTTTCTGAGATTCTCTTGAAAAGTTTCTACACAAAGTACTGCTCGTCATACTTGGAATTTAGAGTGGTCATATTCCATGTTTTTGCCGTTGTATCCTGGGAGACATTTTCTATTAAAATCGTAAACACCGTAGCGGGTAAATTTCGTCTTAAAGGCAAAGACATCTTGCCTCGGCAAATCCATTTCCAACAGATTTTGAATAACATTCTTAAGACGAAAATTTCGTTTCGGAAATCTGCAGATGTCCGATGATAACATCAATGGAGTTCCGCTGCCACCAACCACTGCTCCAAATCCAGGCAAAATTCAACCACCGGACGTTGTTCTTCGACCGAATGTCATTTCACCTTATAACGGTGTTCCGTCGCTGAATAGAGTGCTATCTCCACCTGTCCCACCACCGAATGGAGTTCTGCCATCCACCCATTTCGCCACCTATTGTTCAGTCGTTGTTCTGTCCAACAGCATATCCACCCGACGACGCTCATGGAGAAAAAACGAAGAAGTTCAAAGGAATCGACTTCAAACGTTGGCAACAAAACTTACATCACCACCATTAATTTGGCGATGTTCGTGACCGAAGTACCTTCGGTTGTACCTAAGAAGAAAGCTAGTGTGGAAAGAAGAATTGCGTGGGATATTGTTAAGTGTATATTTTTACACTTTATCGTACCTATTTATTTGAGCTTTTGGTGTGTTTTAACGATAATTGGTGCTTAAAAAGTTGATTTATTGTATTTTAGATACAAATTGAAGAATTGGAAAAGTATGGGGTCAAAACTGTAATTTTGGAGAAAATATGGGCCAAAAGTGAAGAAATCAAAAATCTGAAGAAATTAGCCCGGGACGGCCGTCCCAGATTTACATTTAAAATTGGGACGACCGTCGGAGAAGCAGAAATGGTCTCTGGTTTGGAGACGGCTGTCCGAGTTTTAGTCGAAAATTCGGGACGGCCGTCCGAGATTACGAAAAGGCGTAGTAAAGGAATCCTAATTGCACAAGGAAACTACCTTCTTCCCCAAGTTTTTCACCCAAAATAAGACCAAGCCAAGCGCACAATTGAGATCGATCTTTTACGCAATTTCAAGAGCAACAAAGCAATAAGGAAGACGAAGAATTCGAAGACTCCAAGCATAGATTTATCGTCTATGATTTATTTTATTTGCGTTTTTGTTTCAATCGTGAGTAGCTAATTTTCTTATTTTTAGGATTTTATTTTGAACCCTATGTGGGATTTATGAACCCTTTTCTATGATTTTATGCAAGTTTTAATTCCGGATTATTTCTTCTACTTGTTTTATTAAGTTCATGAAACTGGCCACTTTATGTGCTTTTATGTTATTGTTATTTGCATGAATCGGAAGATCGGGTTAATAATTAGAACTGTGGTAGAAGAGCTTTTGTGGTATTAACATATGAATATAGTTAATCTCTTAGGTAGCCATTATTGAGATTTGTGCTTAATGTTGTGTTCTAGAATTAATTGCGTAGGAATACAGTAATTGAATCTAGAGTATTAGAATTGTAATACACGCGGAAGCGGGTTATGATTAATTTAGCATCTCAGGTTATTAATCCGGGTTAATTGCTTGCATAACTGAAGGAATTGGGGGAGTAATAATCACATAGAGGGAAGAATAAAATCCTAGGCTTGCTTACCTTTATTAAATTTTCGTTTTAAATTGCTTTCTTGTTTTTGTTTGCCTTTTAATTTAGTTAATTCTCTCTAAAGTCAACCGTGTAGGGTGGGCTTGATAGTAATTGCTAGAATTTAGCGTCTAGGATTAAGTAATTAAATATTCTCTGTGGGTTCGATATCCGGACTTAATTGTCCACTATATTACTTGTACGATACGTGCACTTGCGTATAGGTATTACAATCAACAGATATATGCATGGACCCATTCCGACTTTTTGTGTCGGAACCACATGTTGTTCCCGGTATATAAAATGGGTAGTGAATTTAGTAAAATGGTCGAACAAATTAATTAGTGAAAATATGAAAAGATTAGCCGATGCAAGAATACTCTTTCCTTAAGACGATATTGCCCCGCTACGGTGCTTATGGTTATTTGACAATGGTCTCCCAAGATACAACGGCTAACTCGGCATATGAGCACTCAAACAACGAACGTTACTTTGTGTCTCAAACTCTCGAATCGAATACGGAAGAAATTATACGAAGAATATTTTCGGGCTAAAGAAAGAAGAATTCCATAGAACAAAATTATGGAATTGAATTGATTTTTATGGTGTTGTCATCAAACATGTGGAGCTTTTTATTTATAGGTTTCCAATGGTTGTGAGTAATAAACACAACCCTTAGGAAATTAAATAAATGAAAAGGTGTGGCCACACCTCTTCATATTGTCATACCTATTTGATTAAATAGGTGCCTAAAAACCTTTTTTAATTTCCATTCAAAAAATAATTTTATTTTAATAAATAAAATTTCCAACACCACATACAGTAGAACCTCGATAAATTAATAACATCGATTAAATAATAGTTTCTCATAATCCCGACTTGGTGAAAATGCGTTAAATTATTAACTCGATAATTTAATAATTCACTAAATTAATATAATTTTCCGGATCACAACTGTATTAATTTATAAAGGTTTAACTGTATTAAATATTCTACATGATTCACTTTATAATATATGTATAGTGCAATCAAAGTTAATAAGGCAATGTGAGCGTCCTTAGAGAAAGAAGTACGCTAGGACAGTTTTGGTCACATTTAAAGGGGTTATGCGTAATATGATAATTAACTTTATCACTTTATTGAAATTAAAATTGAATAAGAGATTTTATCAAATAACCCATTTTATATTATTTTGTTTTGTAGAATTAAATAGATATTTGGTCGTGTTGACACGATCAAATTTGGTGGTCATGATTTGTTTAAATATTGGCTTATTCTATTGGTCTTTATTTTTTACACTAGTTTATGTTGATGTATCAAATTTGGTGGTCATGATTTGTTTAAATATTGGCTTATTCTGTTGGTCTTTACTTTTTACACTAGTTTATATTGATGTGACTTTAAAATGGCCACCAGAAAAATAAATTGATAGAGAACCTTAGCTTATTGGTTTTATTTTCATAAATTCTTACGGGATATAGAAATTATCACATATATTGCTATACACTTTATGAGTGGGTTGACATATTCTTTAATTTGTCTTCAATGTAACAAGAAAAGAAAAGAGTTTTTGTGCACAAGTCCCCAACGAAGCATCTTTATTATTCTAGATTTAGGGGTTATATCTTTTTCACCAATAAGTCCATCCCTTTAATATTTATTATAAATAAAGGAAACATTCATGTATAGGACAATATTACCACAAATCCTTTATACCCAATTCTTAATTGTAACCCCAATTTAATCAATTTTGTCCACAAAAATCCAATTTTGACCACAAAATCCAATTTTGACTTTTTTTTTCTAAATTTTTTTTTTGCCGCCAGACTCCGGCGTTGACTTTTCGATTTTTTTTCTGGGCAGTTTTTTTCCGCCACCGGTCTCCGACGTTGACTTTTTTTAGTATTCTTTTTTATTTATTTTTTTTTGATTTTTTTTACGTCCGCCGCTAAACTTTGACTGTAATTGTGCTGTCACTGACAGTAAATTAACGTAATTATACTGTCAATGACAGTTAATTAACGTAATTGTACTGCCGTTGACAATACATTTATGTAATTGTTCTGTCGTTGACAGTAAATTCACGTAATATTATTATTTTTTTATTTTTTGTTATGTTTTTTATTTTGTTTGATTTGTTGACAATTCAACGTAATTATATTACTGTCGTTAACAGTAAAATAACTATAAGCACAATAATATTACTATCAACAACATCAATATTATTATTTTTTTTGGGGTTTTTTTGTTTTGTTTGAGTTATTCACGGAGTAACGTAATAATATTACTGTCTATTATTGTAATATTATTGTAAACATAATAATATTACTGTGATTGACGGTAATATTACTGTTGTTATAGTAATATTGCTGTCTACCACATCAATATTATTATTTTGTTTGAATTTTTTTGTTTGTTTGAGTTATTCACGGAATAATGTAATAATATTATTGTCACTCGCAGTAATATTAATTCTTTTGGTTTTTTGTTATGTTTACATTTGTTGAACGGTCAACATAGTAATATTACTCCATTACACAATAATAATGAGTTTTGTTGTGTTAACATTAATGTGCTAGAGATTAATATAGCAATAGAACTGTGTTAAACTGTAATTTAGTTAATTTTACTGTGTTTAACAGTAATATAGGTAATATTACTGTCAATCACAACATTATTGTTGTTTAAACGAAAAAAAATGTTACAGAAAGAAAAAAAAAAAATCAACGCCGGACACCGGAGAAAAAATCCGGAAGAAAAAAAAAAAAAAATCGAAAAGTCAACGCCGAAGTTTGTGCAATTTGTGGTCAAATTGAGGTTAAATTTAATTAAGGATGAAATTGGAGCATATTAAAGTATGAGGGCCTATTTTAATCTTTTACAAAAATGTGGACCATGTGTGGACTTATTTGTAAATGAATTTTTTGTCTGGATCTCTTTATGAATAAGTACCCATTGATGGGCTTATTTGTAATGACCCCGAAAAGAATTTTAAATGCCCTCAAGAAGTAAGGAGAGCACGTGTCTAAATATTTGGGTTCGATTTTCTCTACTACCACTTTGCAAATTGAGTTTGTCCCAATTAGCTTGCTCAATCGGTGGTGAAACAAGGATTTCATTCTCTCGGAGGACCGAATACGCGTTAAAAACATTAAATAAAAAAACAATATAAAAAAAATGATGGCAACAATGATTATTCCAAGAATGGGAGTCTAGGATATTATAACGCAATGTACTTCAATTTTGGAGGGCAATGTTCCCGAAAAAAAGAAATATATGATTATTCCTAATGATTTATTTCATATGGAGCAAATGACAATCAACGATTTAGTGGATTGCACAAGTATAAGTAAATAAGATTTTGTCAGCTTATTTTATCTGTAAGACTCTCTCGACTTCCTCTTTGATTGTTCTTCGGTTTTCACGAGTTCTCTTCGATTGTTTTTCGATTTTCGCCAGTTCTTCGCTGGAAGCTTGAACGAGGGTTTCGACTCGGGTTTTTTATAAGCTTTTTCTTCACGTTTAGTTTATGATTTCTCGTGTTCTGCATTTTGATGCTATATTTGTAATGAACTCAACATTTTCTTATAAGGGAATGAAACCTTATATATGTTGATTTTGATATCCAGGCCTATGATCTATTTGTCGTTCTTTGATTCTGTTTATGTTTTCCTGTATTAAATGCTTTCGATTGTTTGTCCAACATTTGAACTGATTATAAATGGGAATGAACTCGAGAGAGGATTTCTCGTTTGATTTTAGAAAAACCATAGCTCGGGTTGTGAAAAACGGAGACGTGATGCACATCGGGTAGCCCTTAAGGACGTGACCTAAATGCTCTCTTAATATCAGGTTTTTAACGGAGATTTCGGAACCATGGGTAGACTCTAACTACACTAGAGACGGGACTTAGGATATTTTAGTGTCTGGGGTTAGCAAATATAGAATTGAGATTAGATTCGGCTTTGTAGATCTTTATCGATAGTACATTGGTGGATTTTACGTTAGAAACCATCACAAGTCGGAATTCCTCGTTTTTCCTAGCGGATCGTTGTTTTTATTGTTTGTTTCTTTTAATCATCATTTCTCCCATCATTTTTTCGATCGTCTAGGTAAAATTTAGGATAGTATAATTACGATACTTGTAGTGGCGGATCTGGCTATGGTCTAGGGTGTGTAGGTGCACACCCTTTATTTTAAACAAACTAGTATGTCTTCCCGTGCGATGCACGGATAACATCCAAAAAGAGACGTATAAAAAAAAAAAAAAAGCATCATGATTAGAGCAACCACAAATCGAAAAAATATTTTTATCGGCTAGCTAGCACACTACTATTTAAAAAAAAGGTTTGAAATTAGGATTTTTTTCGGATCAAAATCGATAAAATTTGGAAATTCTGTTCCGAATTCTACTCCTAATACTATTATGGACTGTCTTAAATTTATCCAACGTAATATTTGAATGAGATCTTGATGAGTCGATCTATTTACACATCTTACTTTTATTGGTATATGTTTGATATAATCAAGAATATTTTTATAATAAACATATTATAAATAAAATATATAACCACTACACGACAATAGATATGATTATCTTTTGAAGATGAAGTAATAAGAAAATACAGTAAACTAAAGGCAGCGACTATATGCAATCCAAAATTTACTTAGAGCAAGACTAAATAAAATTTTATACCAAATTAAGTGTAAAAAGACTATAATGACCTTAGTAAAATATAAACAAAATAAAAAATAATTACACTAATTACTCTTGCAAGACCAAATTAAAAAAAAAAAAAAAAAAAAAAAAAAAGAAACCCAACACAATTGAAGAACGGGAAGGAGGGAAGAAGAGAACCATTTGCAGATTCGCCGGCGCGCCGTCGCCGTTGCAGTCGACAGTCGCCACAAGTCCATTTAGAACATAGGGTACGATTTTAGGGTTAGATTCCATCACCATTGTTGAAGAAATTGTGGTTTTAAAAATATCGACCTGTACTTGTCGATTTTTTTGTAAAATTTCGACACATTGGTGTCAAAATTTTCACTAAATTTCGACAGTAAGTTGTTGTCGATTATTTGCATTTTTTTCGACATTTGTGTGTCGATATTTTGTTCAAAATTCGGCATCAGTGCGATGCACGGGAGACATTTAAAAAATGAGAAAAATAATGATTTACATACATGATATGAGAAAATGGCATATTGAAAAAGAATGTTAAGACCAAATGTTAGAAAATAAAAATCTTTTACGTACAAAAATATAAGAATTCATAGTCCGGTAGCAAATTTGTTGTTGGGATACTTTCCCTTGTATTGTTTCCGAAAGTATTCAACGAAAACAAAGGAAACACTCGGATTCCTCTTGTCTTGTTTGGCAACAATGCATACGGATGCTACGAAACTATTTCGTCCAAAACGCTTAATCAATAATGATACTCATATGAATTACATCTTTACCTCCCATATTAACTCCAACGATGACATGAGTACCATATAATTCTTCAACAATAGGTTAAGGTATCGGAAACATCAAAACCAAGTGACGTAGACTCAAAATATATGACAACTACTATTTGGATTGTTGATAAAAAAAAAAACAGAAACTATTTGTCTTAGAAATTACTGAGAAGAGGTATCATGCATGAAAAGAAAGAATTGATTATTCCCAATATTAACTGTGCATGTAATGTATTTATTTACATCAAGAAAATTATGATGGTGATAGGAAAATGAGGTTGGAGCTAATGATCTCATGAAGCAAGAGCAACAGGATCCCAGGTAGATCGAACTTCTTATTTCACTTTATCAAATAACATTTATTTATGACCCTCTCCAACTAAATTCAATACAAACCTAACCAACCATCAAAAGCGAGCATTTTGGTGGTAGATGAATCGTTTCAACCCACTCTTGAAGATAAAACATTGCATTGAATAGCTCAAAAGTCAACGATAATTTCTAGTTAAAATGCGCCGACATCTGAAACGTATTTTAGCAAAAAAAAAAATAACAATTTAGAGTTTCATGTGGTGAAGATCACATCTCAACTTCAGAAATTAAGCTATACAAACCATACTCGACTTGTAGATGATTGTCCTCTAATTATTTCAGAACACAAATTGAAAAAATATCAACGGAAGTTATGAACCTTATCCTTGAAGATTTGAACATAACTTTTAATCATGATCGATATACAATTATAATTATTTTTATTTTTAGGATATCTAAGAACCATGTTTTTTTTTTCAATATCGAAGATACCCCTAGGACAACACCAGACATTACTTTACGTTTTACCTTATGTTCTACTTGTAAAAAAATATTTCATCTATAGTGCCCCATAAGATGGTAATAACACCAAACTATACCATATGACACCCTCTGTTCACTATATGGTTATCATTTCACAATTTAATACTCAAATCAAATTTTGTTGAAAAGAACTAAACGATGACTAATTGGATAAAAGAAGAGGCCACAAATGCGGGTTTCTTGTATTTGCAGTCGTTATTACGTTTTATCAAATGGGCTCACCAAAAATATATAATCAAGATAATCCAAATTGAATATAAATAGTTTACCTTCAAAATCTCATTCGATACTTTTCAAAGTAGCTTAAAAGTAATTTTGGCCTCACTTACACAACCAATACCATCCACTGCACATAAAAAGATAAAAAGAGAATTTTTATTAGAATAAAAATTAAAAAACCTCGATTAGGTTTGCAGGTAAAGGATTAAAGATAACACATCCCTGTTTTGGAAACAACCTTAAGAATTATTCTAAAACACAGTAAAAGAAACAAAATTAAGTCCAAAGTATGTGTCATTTCCACCAAATTTAATTCTCAATACACCACGATTCTCAGTACACTATTGTTAAATATCGGGAAAAAAAAACATGTTTAAAGTTTAAAACTGACGGATTTAAAATACTCACCATCAATTCTACATTGAAGTTCTGTTCCCTCTGAATTTCTACATCAGAAACCATTTGGTTCCTGAATTTCAGGAAAAGTGAGCATTCAGAATATTAGTACCTAGATGAAAACTTCAAACCAAAACGGAATCTTGCCATTCTGTACAACCATGAAAGAAGCCGAACTCATCACCATTACAAAAATGCCATGATTGTGTTTCTTGAAAATAAACACATATATTAGAGTGAAACACTGATTCTTCATGTGCTAAGAGAAAATGCGATAAGAAAAATAAGAGGTGAAAAGGAGAAGAAAGAAAACAAAAAACGTAAGTAAAAGTAGAAGAAGACGAAGAAAACAACTAAATCAAAAGGCAAAACTAAGAAATACTTAATAAAAGTAGAAATCCAAAGAGAAACTCACACCCCGAGTCATGAGATATCAGGGAACACAAAAGAGGACTTCGATAGTAGACATGCCGGCTGCTCCAATTTGGCCCTTATTCAACCCCTCCGGCTGCTCCACCCGATCCTTTGGGTGTCTCCGTATTAAGAAAGTAATAGGAATAATTATTTTGTCGAAGCAGTATGAAGAAAAGATGTCAAGAACTATTGCGTTAAAAGAAGCTTTGTTGAAGAGATGGTGCTATAGGTAGTGTAAGTACATCTGTAGATCATAGAAGGAAAATATTAGAAAAAATCAAGTTCTACAAACAAAATATATAACCTGGAAAAAGAATTGAAAGAAGTCTTCTTGAATAAATGATGCATTATCAGGAAAATAAATTGGTAATATAAAAGCGAGCCTTGTTTTAATAAATCAAGCTGCTAAAAGCACACATCCCAAAACACGTGATGAAAAAAATAATTAATACTTCAGATTTATGAGAGAAAAAAACTCACAACATATATAGAAAAAACATGAGGCGGCAGAATTGATTTCAAGAGGGAAAAAAAAAAAAATCAATTTCTCCATGACTTTGGGTACCTCCAACAATTTTATTTGTGCAATTTTCTTTGACTGTGATATGCCTAATTGGCCCAACCCAATGGGCCTACAAATTATTTACCTACTGGGCCACGAGCCCAATATCGAAGACCACTATCACCGAGGCCCAATCACCTTCAAGCAAGGTTTGGGCCTGACAATCTCAACTAAGCTATAAATACACCTTTTAACTCATTCCATAAGGTACGTCCTATTATCTGAGTAATACTATCAACTGTATTCTCTGGACTATTTCCACTATCAGCACGTCTGACTTGAGCGTCGGAGGGGTTTCCGCCGGATCAACCCCCGGCTTAGTTCATGTGTTCTATGATCGCAGGTACCTTAGGATCATCAAGTTGTCAAGCTACTGATCTGCTTTGCTCTCCCAGCTCATTTTCTACACCACCTCAGGTGATCTAAGTAATTAGCATCATCATTTTGGCGCCGTCTGTGGGAACGATGCAAACCAGATCACGTAGCCAACAAGATCCTCCTGAGGCGTCTGCTCGGAGAGAAAATGACACAGCTAACGACCTCCCACATCGTGGAGGCTCTGGCTTGCCACCTCCTCCCCATCCCATGGATCCGCCTCGCGAGGTTCAGGTGATCCCCCCTCGGGACCCACCACTCGCCGATCCACCACTCCCTGCTCCTCGAATGGTTCAAATAACCGAGGATGCGCTTCAATGCATGATAGCAGAAGCTTCAACTCGCGCTGCCACAGAGGCCGTGATCCAATATATCGCCACGATGGGAGCAAATGCTCCCAACGCGATACTAGCACCTGCTCCACATGTGGAGCCACCTATGGCACCACCGCCATCGACCCCCTGGGGGCTTACCTCTGCCCCCAAAATATCTCGCTCGCCAAGGGTTATCGACTCCCTGGGGGTTTACATCGCCCCCAAAATATTTTTCTTGCCAAGGGTTATCGACTCCCTGGGGGCTTACATCTGCCCCCAAAATATTTCGTTCGCCAAGGGTTATCGACTCCCTGGGGGCTTACATCTGCCCCCAAAATATTTCGCTCGCCAAGGGTTATCGACTCCCTGGGGACTTACATCTGCCCCCAAAATATTTCGCTCGCCAAGGGTTATCGACTCCCTGGGGACTTACCTCTGCCCCCAAAATATTTCACTCGCCAAGGGTTATCGACTCCCTAGGGGTACACAGTGCCCCCAAAACATTTCGCTCGCCAAGGGTTATCGACTCCCTGGGGGCTTACATCTGCCCCCAAAATATTTCGTTCGCCATGGGTCATCGACTCTCTGGGGGCCTACTTCCGCCCCCCCTCGAACGGTTCAGATAACCGAAGAGGACATTCAGCGTATGATCGCCGAAACTTCAACAATATCAACTTCTACTTGCTCCTCTAACGGTTCAGATAACCAATAAGGACCTTCAGCATACGACAGCGAAAACTTTAACTCGTGTTGTCACTGAAGCAACGACACAACCGTGTGCATCCACCTCAGACCATAGGTCTCGAGCACCTCATCCTATAGTGGGTAATTAACCCATCCTAAGGTTGGGCATCACCCTTACCTTTCAACCCCAAGTGGGTTCACATCACATCTCAAGAGACGAGTATAATCTCCCAACTCAAAAAATAGACTATCCCAAGGGGTGAACATCAACCACCAAAGAAAAACAGATAAAGATGAAAAAAAGAAAGAAGAAGAAAAAATAGAAGAAAAAAGAATAAGATAAAAAAAAAAAAAAAAAAAAAAAAAAAACAATTCAAGCTGCATCGCGCGCCCCGCGCCCCAGCAGCCAGCAAGCGCGCGCCCCGCGCCCCGACAATGCCGCGCGCGCGCTCCCCGCTTCCCAGCAGCCCACGAGCGCGCGCCCCGCGCCCCATCAGCCCGCGAGCGCGCGCCCCGCGCACCAGCCACCCGCGCGCGCACGCTCTTCTCGCGCCCCAGCCGCCCACCCGCGGGCGCCCCGCGCCCCATCAGCCCGCGAGCGCGCGCCCCGCGCACCAGCCGCCCGCGCGCGCACGCTCTCCTCGCGCCCCACCCGCCCACCCGCGCGCGCCCCGCGCCCCAACAGTGACGCGCGCGCGCTCCCCGCTCCCCAACAGCCCCCGAGCGCGCGCCCCGCGCCCTGGCCGCCCGCGCGCACGCCTTCCTCGCGCAAGAGCCGCCCGCCCGCGCGCTCCTTGCGCCCCAGCAGCTCTGCGCGCCCGCTCCCCCGCGCCCATCACCCATGCCGCGCGCGCCCCAACAGCCCCGCGCGCCCCGCTCCCCGGCCGAGCGCCGTGCTCCCCAACCGGGCGCGCGCCTCGCGCCCTGCGCCCCAGCCTTGCCGCACGCCCCGCTCCCCGCATGCCCAACACACCTGCGCCCCGCTCCCCGCACGCCCAACACGTCTGCGCCCCGCGCCCCGTCATGCGCGCGCATGGCGCCGCCCAAAAAAAAAAAAAAAAGTTAACAAAAAAAAAAAAAACACTACAACACCGATCTACTCTCGACACGATCCGGTACCCTCTTCGACGTGGCTCCCACATCGTCTCGAGAGTGGGGGGCTTGCGAGACAACTCCCACGAGGAGCCAACTCGCTCAGTACTACCACCCACGAGGAGACAACTCGCTCGGACCTACAACCAGCAGCGAGACAACTCCCACGAGGAGCAAACTCGCTCTGTCCTACATCCAACAGCGAGACAACTCCCACAAGGAGCAAACTCGCTCTGTCCTACATCCCGCAGTGAGATAACTCCCATGAGGAGCCAACTCGCTCGGTACTACGAACCCGCTGCGAGACAACTCCCACGAGGAGACAACTCACTCGGTACTACGAACCCTCAGCGAGATAACTCCCACGAGGAGCCAACTCGCTCGGACCTACAACCCCTTGCGAGGAAAATCCCACGAGGAGACCACTCGCTCCGTCCTACAACCCGCAGCGAGACAACTCCCACGATGAGCCAACTCGCTCGGTACTACGAACCCGCTGCGAGACAACTCCCACGAGGAGACAACTCGCTCGGTACTACTACATTATCAGCGAGATAACTCCCACGAGGAGCCAACTCGCTCGACATTACAAACCCGTTGCAAGGCAACTCCCACGTGCAGCCATCTCGCTCGATAATAAGACTCGCTGCGAGACAACTCCCACGAGGAGAAAAATCGCTCAGAGCGACATCAATCCGCACACTCGTCAGTCGCGCGTCATCTTATGATTCTACAACTTCGCAGCGAGACAACTCTCATGAGGAGACAACTCGCCCGAAACTCACTATATAATCGCAAGCTCAAGTTAGCACGATTACAACCCTAGAAACACTTAGAGATATTATGGGAATCTATATAGCCTGGCCAGCTTGATTACTCAAATTTATCTACTT
This sequence comes from Erythranthe guttata, assembly GCF_056151865.1. Taxonomy (NCBI): domain Eukaryota; kingdom Viridiplantae; phylum Streptophyta; class Magnoliopsida; order Lamiales; family Phrymaceae; genus Erythranthe; species Erythranthe guttata. The sequence goes on along the minus strand of NC_142537.1, from coordinate 4,958,317 downwards.
GTTTTCGATGGGTCCTTAATTAAAACGTGGCCACGGTCCAAACATATTTACGACCCACGAGGTCTAACAAAGGGCACGATCCCCATATAAAAATCTTGAGAGCCTGATCCCCTCCTCAAGTACATCACGTACAAAGCTATATGTAAACACATACAAGCAACGCGTCACAACATTGACAATGTCGATAAATAACAACTCCCACGAGGAGAATACTCGCTCTGTGCTACTACATTATCACGAGACAACTCCCACGAGGAGATAACTCGATCAACTCTATTACCCCACGACGAGACAACTCCCACGAGGAGATAACTTGATCCGAGCTATTACATCGTCGCGGGACAACACCGACGACTCAAATAACTTACATCACGACAACTTGGTTGCGCTACGCGCCAACGCACCTTAACGCCCCTCCGACACACGCTCCGATGCGTTTTCGCACACCATCGACTACTACAATTTTTACTCTCGACACAATATGTCGCCCATTTCAACATGGCCCCCACATCGACTCGAGAGTAGGGGGCTTAATGATATGCCTAATTGGCCCAACCCAATGGGCCTACAAATTATTTACCTACTGGGCCACGAGCCCAATATCGAAGACCACTATCACCGAGGCCCAATCACCTTCAAGCAAGGTTTGGGCCTGACAATCTCAACTAAGCTATAAATACACCTTTTAACTCATTCCATAAGGTACGTCCTATTATCTGAGTAATACTATCAACTGTATTCTCTGGACTATTTCCACTATCAGCACGTCTGACTTGAGCGTCGGAGGGGTTTCCGCCGGATCAACCCCCGGCTTAGTTCATGTGTTCTATGATCGCAGGTACCTCAGGATCATCAAGTTGTCAAGCTACTGATCTGCTTTGCTCTCCCAGCTCATTTTCTACACCACCTCAGGTGATCTAAGTAATTAGCATCATCAGACTGCAATATAGAGTATTTCCCTGTTCACAGAAGAAGTAAACCTTGAGCAATTAAAAGGGAAGAAAAAGGAAATTTAACTGCAGAATCAGAATTCATATAACTGTACTAAAGGCCAGCCCTCGAGAGAAAAATGGACCCTCATCGTCAAAAAATCATTAACTACAACAAATTGCTGTATAATCAGATTTCATATAAATAAATAAACTAAATGCCAAGACCCAAGAGAAAAATGAACCCCTATAGTAAAAAAAAAAAAAGAAAAAAAAAAAAAAAAAAACTCCACCACGACCTATATTGAACCAAATCAGCTAGGAAAAACTCAAATGTCATAAAATTCTTAAATAAAATCAACCTACAAACCTTGTGCTCAAAATTAGTTATACAGGAGGATGAGTGAGATCGAACAACAACTGTCGGAGATGGAGAAGAAACATGAGCAAATTTTTTTTGTGGGTATACAAAATAAACCAAGAAAAGGCATTTACTGAATCATTCAAATTTGTCGATGGAGAAGAAAAAGAAAGAATATATATTATTTCGGAGTTTCCGTCGGTTATGAAATAGCAGATCGTGTTCAAAGATCATGATAACGTGGGAGCGTTGGTTTTTTCTAGAGGGTATTGCGTGATGAAGTTGAGAGTAGTTTGGGTTTCAAATTTTTGTGTTTAGTGTATAGTTTGTTTATCATGTCAATTAAAAATTGCTGAAACTAAAACCTAAAAAAAAACCAACCAAAATGAAAAGACATAAAAGCCCTCAGGGTTACAAATATTTTACAAAATTGTTTTTAGGGTTTCGATTGTCTAGGTAAAATTTAGGATAGTATAATTACGATACTTGTAGTGGCGGATCTGGCTATGGTCTAGGGTGTGTAGGTGCACACCCTTTATTTTAAACAAATAGTATTGTTATACATAAGTTCATAGAAAAGGCTATTGGTTGAGGTGGTAAATATATTATTGTTATTGGTCATGGGTACGGTACCCCACACTCTCAAAAACTGATTTTTTTTTTAAATCTTAATATTTTTCACCTTTTTTCTCTTTAAATGGATAATTACAGTTTTGGTCCCACTTTTGGTCCCCCATTTACCGCCGTCAACAAAATACACACTAATGTTGTCACATTTTAACACATTTAGTACCTTCGTCTGGTTGACCGTTAAGAAGTAACGGTCAACGGTTGAATTTGGGGTTTTTCTTTGAGAAAATTGCAATAACACCCCTGTATTCTTTCAAAATATTCTAAAAACCCCTAAAATATTTTTCAACCCTAATTTAACCCCAATTTCATCATTTAATCAATTTTGACAAACGACCCCCATTTTTACCACCATTACCGTTGACCGCGCCGTTGATTTTTTTTTTTTTTAACTTTCTGTTTCAACATTGACTTTTTTTAATACTGTTTTTGACGTCATTCGCCGACATTGTATTCTCGGTTATCAATGTTGACTTTTTTATTTTTCTTGATTTTTTTGGAACTTTTTTCTGTGACTTTTTTTTCCGATCAATACAATATTATTATTGCATAACACAATAATAATATTATATTAATATCCAGTATCGTAATGTTAAAATTACAAACTTTTAACAAAGTTTTTATCTAAAATTCTGGGGCCTAAATACAATTTAAAAAAATTCTGAAATCCATGATTTCTTCCCCTCGTTTTTTTTTTCGTGGAACCGCCAATGCATCCCAAATTTCTTCTCAAAAAAAATATGAAGAAGATGAATTAGGCATGTGCGGAGTAATTTGGAAATGAGATAACCACTCTAGTACAACGGTTTTTAGGGTTAACACTGGCCGTTTATTATTATTTTTTTTATTGTCTTAAAAACATTCCGTCATTGAGCTGCGTTACGTTTTCCTTTTTTCTTTTATTTTGACTTCTTTTATGATATTATTGTTCTCGCCGATTATCATCTTTGACTTTCTTTTTAAAATTATATTTTTCCCACTACTCAACAATTTAAATAAAAATCAATAAAAAAAAATTGTCAACGTTGTTAACGCGATATTCAACATCGGTCAACAACGGCAAAAAAAAATCAGTCGAAAAAAGAGTCAACCGAGTTAAAAAGAAAGTCAACGTCGGATTACCCGATTTTAAAAAATCGGGGTCATTGGTTAAAATTGTTTAATCGATGAAATTGTGGTTAAATTATGGTCGGATAAAACATTAGGGGTTTTTAGATTATTTTGAAAGAATACAGGGGTCTTATTGCAATTTTCTCAAAGAAAAATCCCAAATTCAACCGTTGAACGTTACATCTTAACGGTCAAACAGACGGAGGGACTAAATGTGTTAAAATCTGTCAACATTAGTGTGTATTTTGTTGACGGCGGTAAATGGGGGACCAAAAGTGAAAAACGTGCAAACTTGGGGGACCAAAACTATAATTATCCCCTCTTTAAACATTTCCACAATTCACCTAAAATTTTAATTGTTAATTTCTTAGCATTTTTCATCTTTTTTTCTCTTTAAATATTTCCACAATTCACCCAAAATTTGTAAATTGTAAATTTTTGGTCCACTATTTTTATAAAGTGATATTTAAATTTTTTACTCTACAATTTCGGACCCCCTTGGCAAAAATCCTAGATTCGCCACTGGAAGATACTTGGTAAATGTAGAAACTTAATTCCATGTGAATCGATATCTGGAATTAACTATTTTTAAAAAACTGATTTTTTTTTTGAAATCTTAATATTTCCACCTTTTTTCTCTATAAATATTTCCACATTTCACCTAATTAAAATTTGTAAATTGTAAATTTCTTCACATCTGTCATCTTTTTTCTCTTTAAATATTTCCACAATTCCCGAAAATTTGTAAATTGTAAATTTTTGGTCCACTATTTTTATAAAGTGATATTTAATTTGTTTATTCTACAATTTTGAGCCCTCTTGGCAAAAATCCTGGATTCGCCACTGAAGGATACTTGGTAAATGTAGAAATTTAATTCCATGTGGATCGATATCAGGAATTAACTATTCTTCAAAAACTGATTTTTTTTTTTAAATCTTAATATTGTCACATTTTTTCTCTTTAAATATTTCCACAATTCACTTAAAATTTGTAAATTGTAAATGTCTTAACATTTTTCACCTTTTTTCTCTTTAAATATTTCCACAAGTCACCTAAAATTTGTAAATTGTAAATTTTTGGTCCACTGTTTTTATAAAGTGATATTTAAATGTTTTATTCTACAATTTCGAACCCCCTTGGCAAAAATCCCAGATTCGCCATTGGATACTTGCTAAATGTAGAAACTTAATTCCATGTGGATCGATATCTGAAATTAACTATTCTACAAAAAGCGATAATGTACACTTACGGTTATCCACATATAGGTTTCACGCGTATCAATAATTCACTTTACAACATGTATAAGAGTCCTTAGAGAAAAAGTATAATACAATGATTTTGATACTCTGCATTTAAAAGGGTTATACCTAATACGGGATTTAACGTTTGGATTTATCACTTTATTGAATTAAAATTGAACAAGAGATTTTATCAAACATCCCTTTCATATTATTTTCCTATTTGGAATTAATAAATAGATATTTGGTCGTGTTGACACGATCAAATTTGGCGGTCATAATTTGTTTAAATGTTGGCGTAGTCTATTGGTCTATATTTTTTACACTAGTCTATGTTGATGTGATTTTCAAATGGATAGATGCTTCAAACACGTGGACTTAAAATGGTCACTAGAAAAAAAAGAAATTGATAGAGGCCTTGGCTTATTGGTTTTATTTTCACAAATAGTTACGGGAAATGGATATTATCACATATATATATTTCTATAGTCTTTATAATGAGTGCGTTGCCATATTCTTTAATTTGTCTTAAATGTAACAAGAAGAGAATTTCAAATGTCCTCAAGAAGTAAAAGAAGTAAGGAGAGCACAGCGTCGAAATATTTGTGTTCGATTTTCTCTACTAACATTTTCGTAATTGAGGTTATGTTATATATGTGTAATTAAGACTTGGATATATAGGAGTTTTCTTGTGCAATTAAAATTCCTATAATGCGCAGTCGAGGAACTTCAGACAGTCGTCTCAATCTATTATTAGATTATTTTTCCTTTCGGGACGACCGTCGGAGAATCAACCGAGATCTCCATACGGCCGTCTCAGTTCTATTTTTGGTCTGCGGTTGGTTGTCATCCCTTCTTGCTCGTTCTTTACCGTTCCATCCTCTAGACTCTCAATTTTTCTACTTATACCTAAAATACAATAACCAAGTCATTAAGCATCATTCAATCAATAAAATTCCACAAAAAACCTCATAAGAAAATATAAATTGAGGGTAAAACTTACTCTCAACACCTCTAAAAAAACCGGGGGCGATGCCCCCGTACCTCCAAGTTTTTTAACCTACTCTGTTATATTACTTCGAATTAAAAAAAAGACAATGTTGCCCTTGCTAGAGGCTCCCGTTTCAAAGATCTAAATATTTCGCCGTGGGCCCCCGAATTCCTAGGAACATGCCTGCTTAGATGTGTTGTTATATATTATATATATATATATATATATATATATATATATATATATATATATATATATATATATATATTACCCTTTTTCCATAATCGGTAGGCTATGAAGGGAATATAATAAAATATGGGCAAATGGCAAATAGACCAATGAAAACGCACTTAAATATATATAAGTCCAAATAAAAAACATTCTCACAAATAAACTCATTCCAATGTCTTTAGCCTAAAATACCCCTCATAGTATATTTTTTATCAATTCCATCCATTATACTCTAACTTCATCAATATTGCACAGTGACCCCGAATTTGAACAAATATATCACATTTACCCCCATTTTCATAATTTAAAAAAAAAAATTTAGAAAATATTTTTTTTCTGGCCAGATTCCGGCATTGACCTCGTTGTTCTCCGGCGTTGACTTTTTTCTTTTTGACTTTTCTTTCTCTCTAAATTAATGTGTTAACAACAAAATTATTGTCTGATGTAGTAATATCCCGAGCAATAATAGTATTGTCCCAAACAGTAATATTACTGCATGAGACAGTACTACTACGGGCGAAGACAGCAAAATTGCAGGCCAAGACGATAAAATTAATTAATATAGTAAAATTACTATAGCCACGAAATATATCCTCAAACTTGCTACTTTTTAATAATTTGTGCTCGGACTTTAACTTCCCTAGTTAAGTTAATCGGAATGTCACATGTGGCACACATGAGGTCGACCTGGCAGTTAAGATCGACCTGGATTACACCCTACCTCGGTTTCGCGATTGAACATGACATGGAGTGACACGTCTTTCTACCCCCCTATTTCAATTATGAAATCCTTAATTTCTCATTACCCCAATTAACTGAACCCGATCCGAGAAACCCTACACCCAAATGTCCCGTAGAAATCCTCAAATTGAGGTGAAATTCGGCATCAACTAGATTTCTGGACCTAATTTTGCAATAATCAAACATTTGTGGGATTGGAACATCGCAATCGGACCAACAATCTTTGATTTTAGTAAGTTTCTTCAAAGTTCTTATCTTAGAACTTCGGTTTTGGGAATTAGAATTGGTTATGGCTTTATGACTTTGAATTCCATATGATTTCAAACAAGATTGAATATCTGATTGTACATTTGGGAGTGTGTTTAGCGGATTGAAAGAAATTTTGAGATTTGATGGGTAGGGTTTCGGGTGTGAAGAGTGAAGTGAGAATTTGGGATCTGAGAAATTGTGGAATTGGGTTTAGATCGTGGATTTGTGTGCCAGCTCGACATTTGACGCCCATGTCGGCATCACGTGGACCACACGTTACAACTTGACTGACGAAGTTCACTGCGGAACATAAATTGTTAAAAAGTGGCAAGTTTGAGGACATCGTTCATGAATGCAAAAGTTTGGGGACAAAATATATTTTAGTGGTAAAGTTTAGGGACATAAAATATAATTTTCCCAGAGAACGACGCAAAACGAAAAAATCAGATTTTGTCACTCGAGATGTTATAATATTATTGTTTGGAATCGATTAGGGCTTTGATAACTTTTTTACTTCATCTTGTTTCTCTGGAGTTGGTCTGAGCTTAGCAGCATAAATTGATTTCGAATTTGGGGACAAACCTTCAATTCGAAAGAGAGAAAGAAGGCGCCAAATTAAATTTTCAAATTTTTTGATTTGGTATTTAGCCTGTATACACGTTTTCTCCATTAATGAACAGTGGAGAAGATTTGTTCAGAAAAATAAAACAAGGGTAGAAGATGAAGAAGAGAGGAGAGAGGAGAGAGAGAAGGGATTATGGTGGAAACTTTGGGGGCAATTTCGTCATTTCATAGGCCAAAAAAAGAAATAAATTTAACAACCCGCAAGTGAGACACACGGTCTACTCCAGTGGGAGTTTTTGTCCTTGACTAATAAGCATAGGGAGGGTGTTTGCTAATTTTTTTTATGATATGCAGGAATCGCACAGTTGCGAACTTTAGAGAGTAGTTAATGCAATTCACTCTAACTATTTCTCATTGGACGTTTATCCATTTATACCACTTGTAAGTTTTATCTCTAACACAGATCCATTTACCTCAGACAATTAGTCAATGATTTATATTTTAATCAATATTTATCGCAGTTAATTTGCAGAGTATGAATTGATATATTCAAATTATTGGGCCAAGGGCATTTTTATGGTTCAATACCATGTTACAAAATACCTATTCATTCAACCTAAATTAGCATACACAACTACACAAGTAATATTTATAAGCAATATCAAACTTAAATAAAATCAAAGAAAATACTAGAAGGAAGCTGTATTTGCACTAAGTCGAATGATCCAAATTATCAATGCTTGATTATTAGCATTTCCTCAACAATTTCCATCTTCATGTGTCTACACCTAATTGTAAAAGAATTTCATTGAAAATTATCGAATATGTCACGGATAAAACACGTTAACCACGAAAAATAAAATAATAATTAACAGATCGGATTAAACAAAAAAGGCAAAAACCCTTCAATTAAATTATACACGTGACGTAAGTTGATTAATGTAAATATCTCAACCAAAGATTTTTCATTATAAAAATGAATTAATACATCATCGTCCTATGCACTATAAATACTCGTCCGAGCAACCTAGGTCTAATATATTTTTTTATTTTTGAACGCATTCACGGTTGATCGGGCTGCCCTTCACGGCGTGTTGACGGGCCGGCCTGGTTATCCGATCCTCTAAAGAGCTGGATTTGTCTGCGGACAAATTCTAGCTCTTTCTCTGCCTTGTCAATCTCAATACTAAGCTTTCTTGCGACCGAAAAGTGGCCGTGCACGGGATATTCCAATCTCATCTTCGCCTCCATAATAAGGCTCTCAATCGTTTTGTCTCTTTCTTCTTCTTCAACAGATTTAAGGATTTTCAACATGTTTTGCATGCCGTAAAGGTGGTACACGTCTTCAAAATCGTCGGCTTTTTCCGCCGGAAAATATTTGGCGAGTTCGCAGTTTGCATCGCATCTTCTGCGCTGGTGTTTGCATGCAGCGCAAGCTTTGTGTGGAACTGCGTTCGCCATTATATATATATTATAATAATATTATAGCGCCCCAAATTAAGTGTTTTTTGAATATTTTTTTCTGGTTATGTGAGAAGAGAAAGAAGATGAAGGGTGAATAATTTATAGTGAAGATGTGGGTAGATTACGTCATCATGGAAAGGATCCTGGTTTTTCTTTTCTTGATTTTTGTTTTTAGAAGCAGCATAAGTTTAATAGCTATTGGATTTTATTTGTGCATACTGAGAAATAGTAATTAAAATAATATCTACACAAAAACTAATGATCGATACTTATCAAATGTACTATATATTACCCTTTTTTCCATAATCAGTAGAATTGTAATAAATGATTGCAGATTGCATTGCTTAAATATTTATTTCCAACTATGTTTATGTAGTTTCGTTACTAGTTCAAAATATTGGAATTGTTCTAAGATTTTTGGGACCGTTGTAAATCATCATCAAGCTAATTAGACTTGTTCGATTGTTATAATTGATCCATCAATGAATTAAATAGTAGGAGTTACACGGAGTATGTTCGATTATATTGATAGAATATATTCAAGATAACTCAACCTATACCCGGCAAAATACATCATGTAATTTTACATCATTAATCTACACATAATAACACACATTACAAAATCACGGCAAAAGTGGGGCGAGCGGTGGGTTTTGCACATTTTTCTCCAAGGGACAATACTTTTCAAGTTTTATAAGTAGACCCCTGTTTTTACAAAATTAATCACTTCAATCAAAAAACCTTTTTCTCTTATCTGGGAATTCCCAGATTCTCACGGAAAGTTCCTACACAAAGTACAATTCGCTGTACATGGAATTCAGAGTGGTTCTATTCTATGTTTTGCCGTTATATTTGGGAGACATTTTTTATTAAAACCGTAAGCACCATAGCAGAGAAATTTCGTCTCTAGGACAAAGACATCTCGTCTCGGAAAATCCATTTCCAATAGATTTTGAACAACAATCTTAAGACGGAAATTTTGTTGCTGAAATCTACAAATTTTAGAAGATAACATCAATGGAGTTCCGCTGCCACCAACCCCTGCTCTCAGTCCAGGCGGAATTTTGCCACCGAACGTTGTTCCTCCATCGAATGCCGTTCCTCCACCGAACGGTGTTCCGCCGCTGAATGGAGTGATACCTCCACCTGTTCCGCCACTGAATGGCGTTCTGCCCCCACTCATTCCGCCACCTAATGATCAGTCGTCGTTCTATCCAACATATCCCCCGTTGTCTCTCATGGAGAAAAACGGAGAAGTTCAAAGGAATATACTTCAAATGTTGGCAACAAAAAATCATGTTCTAACTCAGGACTATCAATTTGGCGATGTTCGTGACCAAATTAGCTCCCGTTGTACCAGACAATGGGATGCATGGATCCACTCCGACTTCTTGTGTCGGAACTACGTATTGAATGCTCTAGATGATTCACTTGTAATCAAGGCCTCTAAGGAAATGTGGGAGTCCTTAGAGAAGAAGTACAATAGGGCAATTTTAGTATTCTCCATCTGAAGGGATTACGCGTAATATGAGATTTAACTTTGGATCTATCACTTTATTAAATTAAATAGGATTGGGTGATGTTTGCAAAAGATTATTTAAAAGTAAAAAAGTTAGTGATTGTGAGTTAAGTCAGTTTTAAGTGTTTATTTTTAAAAGTTGGGGGTGTTTTTAAACATCTTATAAGATGTTTAGGAGCTTATAAGTTGTTAAAAGGTGTTTGGTAAAAAAATTGCAAAAGATCTTATTTTTTCAAAAAATAAGCTGTTAGGGAGCTTATAAGATGTTTTTAAAAAAGTACCTCTACCCCACCTTTTTTCTTTAAGATCTTATTTGCTTCTTTACTAAACACTTAAAATACAAAATTACCCTCAAATACTTTATTACATGAATACTAATAATATTTATATTTTATCAAAACAACGTATTCTTGTAATCAAGATTAATAATTAGTTACATATAATTATCGTAATTATCATAATAATTGTAAAAAAAATTATTCTCTATTTATATTTTATATGTATATAAAAATACACGAATATTCTTATTATCTCCATAATAAATTATATTTCTTTCATCTACAAAAAAATTATATTTCTTTTACAACTTTTATTTTATATTATTATATAATTTTATATTATTATTATTATTATTTGAAACAATAATTTGTAAATATTATAATAATATTTTAGGAACAAAAATATTTGAGTCAAATAAGTTTAAAAATTATACTGGCGTCATGTACTTTTTTGTCATTATAGCAATAAACAGACCTTTTATTTCCAAACACCAGAACAACTTATAAAAACAAAAAGTAACTTATAAGCTACATATCCAAACACTTTAAAAAATAAATTTTAAAATAAGATCTAACAGCTTATCAGCTCCTAAAACATCTTATCAGATGTAGGAGCTTATAAGATGTTTTAAATAAGCTTAGCCAAACGGGCTCTAAGGGTGCTTTTAAAGAAATAGCTTAAAGCTGATTATTTTAAAAGAATCAAAAGCAAAAGTTGATTTTGCAAATACCTGAAAACAAATTATGAGAAAAAAAAAAAGATTATAATCACTTTCAAAAAGCTTTCGCAAACACCACCTAAAATAGGGTGTAATTGAATTATTATAATTCAATATTAAATTATAAATTTGGTCAAATAGAAAAATAAGATTGGATCTATTCCAAATAATAAATAAGAGTATTATAGGGAGATCTTAATAAATAACGCTGATAAATAAAATTTGAATTTATTTCTGAAATATTTTTGGGTCTACACTAACATTAAAAGGCATAAGCGTTAAATACACTTTGCACCCTTGAATTATAGCCTATGTACACTTATCCCCTCAACATCAATTATTTTATATTTTAAAATTTAAAAAAATAATAAATATAACAATCTAATAATTATCGTATCATAAAAAATGAAAAGTAAAAAAATTTAAATTATTGGAACAAAATTTAGAAAGTAAGATATATTGTATAATAATGAATAAAAATATATTTTAAGAAATTAATTAACTAAAATAAATTTAAATACTTAAGATTACTATCAGTTATGTATTGATTTCTGTAAATTTATCGATATGAATATGTTCGATTAATTGGTCCAACAACAATTAGATGTTATTTATTGAATATGTATCGAACGCAAGATAATGTTTTTAAATTTTAAAATATTTACATTTTCAACAGATATTTTTAGTTGTATAATTTAATTATTCTTTTAGTTATTTCTTTCAGTAAAAGAGTTGTTTTTTAAGTCATTAGAATTTAAAATACAAATTAAATTGTGCTTGAGGGTAAGAGTTACAAATAATACTTTAGGAGTAGGTGTTAAAGTGGGTATACTTTAGGAGTGAAAACTGTATTTTAAAATAATGAACAATTATTAATACACATATTGTTTAGGAAAATAAAGGACCTATTTACACTGCACACAACTTGAGGGCTTCATTTAGGGCTCAAACAACTCAGCAGCCATCTTTGTATATATCTTCCTCCATCACTTTATTCTTGAAGAATCAGTAAATCCCTCAAGTCAGTTTTATCATTTATCTGTTTGCAGATCCAAGATGTTGCCTGCAACTTCTAAAATCAGGAGTCTTTGATGTGAATAATCAATAGAAATGTTGGCGCCAGATTTCTACCAATAAAGAAATCCGTCACTCTTGGAAAGTAAAGATTGGCAAAGATTTGCTCCCATGTTTATTTTGGAAATTCAGAGTCATTCATTTGTAATACTTTAGGACTTAGATTTATTTCCTTGTACTCTACTCTTGTTAGAAATCTTTTATAGTTATCTAGATTATAACTAGATATTGATTAGGATTTTGTTTCCTAGTTATTTGATTCCTTTGGAAGGTAGGTCTTTGGAGGCCGACTTCACGCCTATATAAGGCTCCTCGCCTCTCAAAGACCGTGACACTTTTTGGGAGAAAAATTACTCCATAGCTTTGAAGAATCGCTGAAACGTTCTACTGAACAGAACTGTGCCATCATTGCATGTTTCAACATATACAGATCTGCTGTATAAATCTCAAGGGAGATCAACCGCGTTACTAAAGGGAGTTCAGGCCTGAAGGGAGTTCTACGCACGCGGTGCGGAGCTGCTGTTGGAAGATACACAGAGTTCGAGTTGTGTACAAGAACGGCATATTACATAAAGATGGAGTCTTTAGTGTTTTTATTAAGTCCTATTAATGTACACTATAAATCTGAACTAGTGAAATCGTGTTTGCAGGTCCACGAGGATGTAGGGCACAATTGTGTCTGAACCACATCAATTCTTATGTTCTTTTTATTTGCTTTATAGAATATAACTGTGTTAAAACAAGAATTACAGTTGTAACTCAAACATTGTTTCGACTAATCAAACTGTTACAACTAGGAATTACTGAATTTATAGGCATATAAATCTACAATTGGCATCAAGAGCCTCTCACTAGATATACATAGTGTGTGATTTTGGGAATTTGATTTATTTGCTATTTATCGATTCATAGGTACTATGAGTTCTCATATGGAAGGTGGTTTCACTACTCGCCCACCACTGCTCACGGGAACCAACTACTCCTATTGGAAGACTAAGATGAAGATGTTCATAAAATCAATGGATGAAGACGCGTGGCGAACAGTGTTGACTGGATGGAAACGACCCGTTGCCACAGATGAAAAAGGGATTGAAACTGAGAAGCATGAGAAAGACTGGAGCAAAGCCGAACAAATTGCAGCAAATATGAATTCCAAAGCCTTGAATGCTATATTCAATGGAATTAATATCAATCAATTCAATATAATCTCTGCGTGTGAGTGTGCTAAAGAAGCATGGGAAAAACTCCAAACAGCTTACGAGGGAACTGGTTCAGTTAGACTATCCAAACTTGAAATGCTTGCCACTCGGTTTGAGGATCTTCGAATGGAAGAAAATGAGACCGTAAGCGAATTTAATTCCAAATTATGTGATATATCAAATGAAGCTCATGGCCTCGGTGAAACCTATCCTGAAGTTAAACTTGTACGAATAGTACTCAGATCCATGCCAGATCGATTCGCATACAAGATCACTGCTATAGAGAAAGCCAGTGATGTGGACTCACTGCGACTTGAAGATCTAATTGGAAATCTACAAACTTTTGAAAACAAGTTGAACATCAGCATAATGGACAAGGAGAGAAAAAATGCTCTGCAAACTGTATCGGGCACCACATCATCTCCAACCTGGAGTGATGACAACTCAGATTCTGATGATGAGAGTGAAGCTAGTGACGATGATACAAACAATGATTTATGTGGAACATGCAGAATCACAGAAGACACACTCAAAGACATCATTTGCACATAACCACCACATCTCAGGTATGTCACACAGAAAAATGAGAATCACGAAAAATTAAATATACTTTTTTCTGTCCATAGGGAATGACAAATCAGAAGATGAAGGTGAAGATTCTATCCAACAAATTCAACAACAATTGGATGATCTCCTGAAGCAATGTCATGAAGTCACTAATGAAAATAAACTCTTGAAAGAAAGAATCAAAGAACGAGAGGAAGAGAACAAAGTTGTTATAACAAAGTTGAATGACATAATCGATGAACTTGAGATGGATATTGAAGTCTTTGAAGTGGAAAAGGACTTCGCACAGAGAGACATCGACAATCTCAAAGATCTTTGAAGTATTGGCTGGACTATCATGGTGAAAGAGCAAACAGAATCAGGAAAAATCTTTTTCCAAAAATACATGCTGACGATCACCAAGATATTTCACCACCTGTTGCCACAATGTTTGAGGCTTCTGTCAGTAAGTTAAATTGCACTACATTTCTTCCCTCAAATAGATTAGATGAAATCATAAATACTCATCATTCTAATCCCAAGAGAATTGGTCTAGGGTATACTGGTGGACAATCTAACGCTAACACTGGTTCAAACCAGAAAATTAGATTCGTCAATCCCATATCTCCGCATATGACTACCCAAACCCATCCTACTAAGTTTATTCCTATCTGTCGCTTCTGTCACAAAGTGGGGCATGTCAGGCCTAAATGCTTTAAAAGATGGAAACTGATAAATAAACAGTTAGCATATCAGCCATCCAATTCCGCTGCATGGGATATTTACTCCCAAAGAAAAAAACTCTTTTAAAAAATGGATGATAAAGGATAGTACTAACTGATGGTCAGCTATTTTATCTTTAAATGCATGTGCTACTAACTCTTGGTATTTTGACAGTGGATGCTCCAAACACATGACAGGTGAAAGGAATTTCTTGTCAAATTTGTATAACATGTCTAGTGGACAGGTTACTTTTTGAGATGGAAATAAGGCTTACGTAAAAGGAAAATGGGACTTGAATGTTGGAGGATTGCCAAACCTGAACAATGTTCTGTATGTGGAAGGTTTGAAATCATATCTTCTAAGTGTAAGTCAATTGTGTGGCCTATACGACTCAGTATTGTTCACAAAGCGTAAGTGTGAAGTATTTGGTGAAAGCAAAAATTGTGTTCTAACTGGATACAGGTCATCAGATAATTGCTACAAAATTGATCAGATTGATAAATCGGATCAATGTCATCACACTTCTTCTGATCTCACTGATCTCTGGCATCGGAAACTAGGTCGCCTAAATTTTCATGATCTAATCCGTCTTGTTTATGCAGGCTGTGTGAAAGGAGTACCACAACTGACGTCTGACACACCAATATTGGAAGAATTCGAAGCGATCATGGAAGAGAATTTGAAAACTGTTCATTCACAAAATTTTGTGATAAACATGGTATCTCACATGAATTCTCAGCACCAAAGACACCACAGCAGAATGGTGTGGTAGAAAGAAAGAACATAACTCTCCAAGAAATGACTCGTGTAATGCTTATCTCAGCAAGAGTGGCCACAAAGTTATGGGCTGAAGCTATGAGCACTGCCTGTTACACCATAAACCGTGTACATCTCAGACCAGGTACCAAGAAAAGCCCATATGAATTATGGAAAGGTAAGAAAATCAACTTAAGTTACATTCATATCTTTGGGTGCGAATGTTACATCTTGAATGATAGAGAACAACTCGGTAAGTTCTCTGCAAGAAGAGATAAAGGTACGTTTCTTGGTTACTCTCTGAACAGCAGGGCTTATCGCGTTTATAATGAACGTACAATGACTGTCATGGAATCAATAAATGTAAGCTTTAATGAAGTCTTATCTCTAGGAATGGATGATGAAGACTCTAGCCCTGGAAAAACCGTTGTACCAGTTCAAACTCCAGAAGTCTGCACAGAAGATGTGACAGCGGTAAAGGAAAGCACAGAAGAAGGAAAAAGGCCATCAAAACGAGTTGTAAAAAATCATCCTTCTAAACAGGTGATAGGAGAAATTGATGAAGGTATGAAAACTCGAAATAAGCCCAAAGTTGATTACCAATAAATGGTCAGGTATGTTTGCTATACTTCTACTATAGAACCAAAAAAAACATCAAAGAAGCGATTCTTGATGAGTATTGGGTACAGGCTATACAAGAGGAACTTGAACAGTTCACTCGACATGAAGTGTGGGAACTTGTTCCACGACCCGACCAGGTAAACGTTATAGGTACTAAATGGGTGCTCAAAAACAAAACGGACGAACTTGGTAATATAACTCGCAACAAAGCTCGTCTAGTTGCTCAAGGATACACCCAAATTGAAGGAGTAGATTTCGATGAAACATTCGCTCCGGTAGCTCGCTTGAGTCAATACGACTTTTACTCTCAGTAGCTTGTGTTTTAAAGTTTAAACTTTTTCAAATGGATGTTAAGAGTGCGTTTTTAAATGGTCTTTTAAATGAAGAAGTGTATGTCGAGCAACCAAAGGGATTTCAAGACCCTCTCAAACCTCAGCATGTTTATAAACTTAAAAAGGCTTTATACAGTCTCAAACAAGCTCATCGGGCTTGGTATGAGCGACTTACGACCTTTTTAGTTAAAAAAGGATACAAAAGAGGTGGGGTAGATAAAATGTTATTTGTTAAAAACATTAAAAACGAAATCATATTGGCCCAAATCTATGTGGATGATATTGTCTTCGGATCCACTTCTGATCACAAGAAAGATGAATTTATCTCTCAAATGTCAAAAGAATTTGAAATGTGTATGGTTGGAGAGCTAACATATTTTCTTGGTTTGAAGGTAAAGCAGATGAAGGATGGAATTTTCATCACACAAAGCAAATATGCTAAGAATCTGGTAAGTAAATTTGGGTTAGATAATGCGAAGCCTCTAAAAACTCCAATGAGCTCTGCTGAAAAGTTGGGACGAGACTGTGATGGCACAGACGTTGACCCCACATTATACAGGACTATGATTGGAAGTTTACTTTATCTTACTGCAAGTAGACCTGACATTTGTTTCAGTGTAAGAGTATGTGCTATGTACCAATCAAATCCCAAAGAAAGTCACTTAAGTGCAGTCAAGCGCATTATACGATACATGAGTGGAGCACTAGAACTAGGGATATGGTACTCACAAGATACTAACACTTGCTTTGCAGGATACGGTGATGCTGATGGGGCAGGAGATGTGGATGACAAAAAAAGTACTACAGGAGGCTGTTTCTACATGGGTAACAACTTAGTATCTTGGTACAGTAAGAAACAAAACTGCATCTCTTTATCAACTGCTGAGTCTGAGTACATAGCAGCAGGTAGTTGATGCACTCAACTTCTTTGGATGCAACATATGTTACATGACTATGGTTTTCATGAAAAACTTCTGCATATCTTCTGTGATAATGAAAGTGCTATAAATATCACAAAAAACCCTGTCCAGCATTCTCGAACCAAACACATAGATCTTCGACACCATTTCATGAGGCAATTAGTTGAGCAAAAAAGTGTGACTATAGACTATGCGTCCACAGACAATCAACTAGCTGATATCTTCACAATGCCTATTGATTTCCTTAGGTTTGATTCCTTGCGTAAAGCGCTTGGAATTTTCCATGTGCAAAACTGAGTTTTCTATGACAGTCCAATTAGTGTTTATGTCCGGATTGCACTTGAACTATTAATCGGACATTATATGTGTCACCTGCAAATGTGACATCATTTTATTTTTGGAATAGTAATGATGGGAATTTCATTTTGACTAATTGTTGTGTGTTAGTTTTTATGAATTAATTTCTTGTTTCCACAGTAAGCCATGATAGAAGTGTGTTGCCCCCTCTATCAGGAGTGATCAATGTCTATGACCCCATTTATCTCAAAGATCATACCTCTATTGGAAGAATTATGTTACCGCATATGCGTTCCTGACTTCTATTTAAAAGCTATGTGAATTCTTAAGAAGTTTGCCCTCCTAGTGTTTGCTTGAACATCATATCACAAAAAAAGGGGGGGGGGGGGGGGGGGGGGGGGGGGGGGGACAAGATAGTCAGAATCTACGGATATATATATATAAAAAAAAAATTAATTTATTTACATGTATATATTTTAGTTGGGATGATATTCAAGCATATATTAGTGGAATTCTCCTTGAAGTCCACGATCGAATTGTTGTGCTAATCGCATACGCATTCATAACCCTAATAAAATTACTTAATTTATGGTTTCTTGAGTTGGTCATGGGGTTATAGTTATATCGTGCATCCAAGAGTTTGCTCGGTGGCCTTCTATTGTGATTTTCTTTAAGATCATCAAATTGATCCATGAAAACCAAGCCCTCAACTTTTGATCTTGTGATCTTCTTGAATTTCTTTTCCTTAAAAGATGTGATTTTTTTTCCTTTTAAAAAGTTTTTTTTTTTCAAATATGGGCTCTGTGAAAATTTTTGGTTACCTAGTTGTCTCTGGCCACGTGGTTATGGCCATGTCAGCTGCCTCATCAATTTTCTGATGTTCCGTGTGGAGACTATCTCTTTTATTATTGGTCACGGATTTTGTGGGATCTTCATTTGATTTGAAATTATCGGGTATTGGAAGAGCCCTCTCTTTTTCTGCATGTTTTCTCGGTTCTTGGGCTTTAACTATCTGCCATTTCTAGGGTTTCTTCATCTCACTTCGTTTTCAACCCCTTTCTTTCATCTTCTCTTTTCTACCGCCGCTCTCCTTCTTTTTTCTCTCTGTGTTCTCTATTCACTATGGGCAAAAATCGATCTGCTGAGGGTTCCAAGAAACGACGCCACACCCCCTCTGCCTCGCCTGCTGAGAAGAAGTCCAGAAAATCCACCAAAAAAGTACGCTCCATTGTTGCGGAGGTTCCTCCTGTTCCCGTTGCTACATATCTCGATCCCACCTCTACTCATGTGTCGTCGCCATCGCCTAGCCTCTAGACAAGTGATGTACCTGATCCTGTTGATGCATCTGTCGCTGATCTTGAAGGTGATTGCCCCTCTAAATCCCCACACGATGATTTGGAAGTGCCCTCAGATCCGGAAACCGTGACCCGCGATGTTGTGTTCCCTGCCCAACTTCGCCGTTCTAATCGCAATATCGAACGACCATCTGTCTCCATTCCTTATTCCGACTCTAAGGATCGTCAATCCTCTCCTTCTGAGCCCATTCCCGAGGATGACCCCTTGCGTTCTGAATCCTCTGATTCGTCTGTGGTCTCTCAACCCTCTGCCGGTAACTGTTTCTCTTCCCTCTTTTATTCTGCTCTTGCGAAAGAAAAATGGGATAGTATGAGTAAGCGTGTGTGTTCTCCTGAGCGTGTTCTGTCTAGGCTTGTTTTACCTCTGTCTGGGATTTTCCGTCTTCTCAAATCCCAAGGTTTGCTCGGCACTATTGTGAGTGCACAACCCTATGAACGGTCTGTCATTGTTGAGTTTTATGCCAATCTCTCTGATCGTTTTTCTGTTGTATGGTCTCGTGGGTATGGAAAAGTGTTTGTGAGGGGTTCTTTTTATTCTGTAACTCCTGCTTTGATCAATGGCTTTTATAAATGTCCAAACGAGGTTACTTCCAAACCCTCTGTTTCAAAAGACACTCTGGCCTCTGTTCTCACTGCCAAAGTGTTGAAAAAATGGCCTGGTCCGAAATCTGCTTTTCATGTCTCTAAGCTGACTCAGCTGTATTCGGTCCTGTTTTAGATAGGCATTTCCAACTGGTTTCCTACTACCCACAATGCCACTCTCAATCCCACCCACCCAAGCTGTGTTTTTATGGTCTATCACTCATGACCATAAAATCAATATTGGTGATTTGATTTTCAATCAGATTGGTGTGTTAGCCAATTCCCGAAGCGAGCGTGAGCATTGTCGTTTCCTTCTCTGATCTATAAGCTCTTGATCAAACAAGGCCTGCCCACTCGTGATGCCACTCTGTTGGATCCTCCTGGCTGTCCAATCACTCACTATCCATGGTAAGGTCATTTCTGAACATTTTGTTGATCTACCTCATGTCGATCCTTCTGTTGTTTAGACGGCCCATAGCGCGAAGAAGGCTCCCATTGTCTCTGCATCTGTTCCGCCGCCAGTTGATATGGTCACCAAAGATGAGCTCACCCGTTTTTAGGAGTCTATCCAGGCTCAGCTTGCTCAGGGATTTGCGTCTATTCAGGACCAGCTGCTTAAGACTTTGGCACATTCTGGTCAGAAAGGGGGAGTAGCAACAACTCCAACTCCTGCGGCTTCAACCAAGACCAAAGACAAAGGCAAAAAGAAGGCATCCCCCCTCACTCCTCCTCCGCCCAACTCTTGTAATGAGGATGATCTGTTCTCTGGCTTTAGCTATTAAAGCAGAGATTTATTTCTAATTTGCATTCTATTAGTCTTTCATCTTGAACAATCTGCTATTACTTTGGCTCTGTAATAGCTAGTATTTTTCCTTTCTGCATCTTAGACTTTTTTGGTTATCTCCTTATCTACATTGATAACTATTTTTTAGTTAAATTTCTTGCTGCAGTGATGTACTATCACTCTCTTATTTGTTTCACTGATGTGATGCTAATGCTTCTTACTGCAGGAAATTTTTGTTCTATAGCAACTTTTATTGTGTTAACAGTATGTGATGCAGGGGGGGTCAATTTTCTTCAGATAGTTTAGTCTTGCCAGCAGGGGAAGTTCTTGTTAAACATGGGTTCTGACCAAATCTATGCCAAAGGGGGAGATTGTTGGCGCCAGATTTCTACCGATAAAGAAATCCGCCACTCTTGGGAAGTAAAGATTGGCAGAGATTTGCTCCCATGTTTATTTTGGAAGTTCAGAGTCCTACATTTGTAATACTTTAGGACTTAGATTTATTTCCTTCTACTCTACTCTTGTTAGAAATCTTTTATAGTTATCTAGATTAGAACTAGATATTTATTAGGATTATGTTTCCTAGTTATTCGATTCCTTTGGAAGGTAGGTCTTTGGAGGCTGACTTCACGCCTATATAAGGCTCCACGCCTCTCAAAGACCGTGACACTTTTTGGGAGAAAAATTACTCCATAGCTTTGAAGAATCGCTGGAACGTTCTGCTGAATAGAACTGTGCCATCATTGCATGTGTCAACATATACAGATCTGTTGTATATATCTCAAGGGAGATCAACCGCGTTACTGAAGGGAGTTCAGGCCTAAGGGGAGTTCTAGGCACGCGGTGTGGAGCTGCTGTTGGAAGATACACGGAGTTCGAGTTGTGTACAAGAACGGCCTATTACATAATGAGGGAGTCTTTAGTGTTTTTATTATGTCATATTAATGTTCACTATAAATCTGAACTAGTGAAATCGTGTTTGCAGGTCCACGTGGATGTAGGGCACAATTGTGTCTGAACAACATTAATTCTTGTGTTCTGTTTATTTGCTTTAGTAAAATATATCTGTGTTAACACAAGAATTACAGTTGTCACTAAAACATTGTTTCGACTAATCAAACTTTTACAACTAGTAATTACTGAATTTATAGGCATATAAATCTACAAGAAAGATATGCAAAATAATTACATTCATTACTGCTGTGAGATAAATGCGTACGTGGAATGGAAGGGATCGGCAAAAAGTTTCGTTAGGTACACTCAGTGGCGTATCCAATGTGGTCCTAGGGTGTGCAACTGCACACCCTTGATTTTGAAAAAAAAATATTCCCTATATATTTATCTATTATATAACTGTAAATGTATTTTTTTCTGCAGAGATGTTGTAGCTTAACTGGTAAAGGTCTCCCTACAAATTCAAAGAGGTGTAAAGTTCGAGACTTTGATGAGCCCTTCTATCCTTTCAATATTTCAAAGTTTTTTTTTTTTTTTTATTTCTAATACCTATTTGCAACTTTAATATATTTATCATTCCTTTAATATTTTATATAATCTAAATTATTCCAAAATTCTTAATTTTATATATATGCTTGTTTTTTTTTTCTAATACATATAATATTTCAATTGTTTTCAAAATTTTTGAATCTATGGGTATTTTTGAATATTTCAAAAAATCAAAATCTCCTAATATATAATATTTCAATTGTTTTCAAAATTTTTGAATATGTGGGTATTTTTTAATATTTAAAAAAATCAAAATCTCCTAATAAAACATATATTTTGCTGTTTGCAACTTTAATTTCTTTACCATTCCTTTAATATTTTACATAATCTAAATTATTCCAAAATTCTTAATTTTTTTTATATATGCATTATTACAATTGTTTTCTAAATTTACAACTATGTGTGTGTTTTTTTTTATATTTTAAAAATTCAAAATCTGCTAATGAAATACACATTTTGTCACTTGCAACTTTAATATTCTTACCACTCCTTAAATATTTTCACCAATTTTATGTCTAAATATTTCCTAAATTAGCCCAAAATTTGTAAAATAATCCCTTTAAATTTGAAAATATTACATATTTTTATTATTTAATGTGTATAGTATTAAAAAAAAAATCGGGGGCGCTGCCCCCGAACCCCCGTAAACTTTTACCTTTTTTACTATATTTAATTCCGAACACCCTTGGCAAAAATCCTAGATTCGCCACTGGGTACACTAGTTTATTTTAATATGTATGTGTTCATTGTATAAAATAGATACCTAAATGAAATGGCTTAAACTTGGAGGAACATATACTGAGTTTGTTTAATAGTGTCACTTTCTTTCTAATAAGTCTAAATTATTGCTTTTGTATTGTATGTTATAATTTGTTGTTCTAAATTTGTATATATATAGAGACTGGTGACGCAAGATGGCACATTTTGGCAATCTATCAGTCAAATATCAATCCAACGGTTGGTGAAAATTCCTAATGTTTTATGAGATCATTACAAATAAGCCCATCAATGGGTACTTATTCATAAAGAAATTCAGACAAAAAACTCATTTACCAATAAGTTTACACATGGTCCAGATTTTTGTAAATGACTAAAATAGCCCCTCATACTTTAATATGCTCCAATTTCATCCTTAACTTAATTTAACTTTAATTTGACCCCAAATTTCACAAATTATTCAATTTTGACCCAATGTTTTTTTTTTTTTTTGCAAAAAAAGAAATTTTTTCAATTTTTTTTTCAGAAATATTTTTAGTGTTTTTTTTTACCGTCAACCACAGTAATATTATTGTGTTTACAGTAATATTACAATAATAGACAGTAATATTATTGTGTTTACAGTAATATTACAATAATAGACAGTAATATTATTACGTTACTCCGTGAATAACTCAAACAAAACCAAAAACCCAAAAAAATAATAATATTGATGTTGTTGACAGTAATATTATTGTGTTTACAGTTATTTTAATGTCAACGACAGTAAAAATTACGTTGACTTGTCAACAAATCAAACAAAAAAAAAAAACAAAACAAAAAAATAATAATAATATTACATTAATTTACTGTCAACGGCAGCACAATTACATAAATGTATTATCAACGGCAGCAATTACGTTAATTAACTGTCATTACAGTATAATTACGTTAATTTACTGTCAGACAGCACAATTACGGTCAACGTTTAGCGGCGGACGTAAAAAAAACAAACAAAAAACAAAAAAAACACTAAAAAAAGTCAACGCAAAAAAAAACACTAAAAAAAATTCTGAAAAAAAAAATTGAAAAAAAAAATTGGGTCATAATTGAATAATTTGTGAAATTGGGGGTCAAATTGAAGTTAAATTAAGTTAAGGATGAAATTGGAGCATATTAAAGTATGAGGGGCTATTTTAGTCCTTTACAAAAATCAAGACCATATGTGGGGGTATTTGCACTCGGCTCCCCTGTGAAATCTCTAATTGGCAAAAAAACCCCTCGGATAAAACAATTAGCAAATACCCCCCTATGAAAGGAAGTCAATGACAATAAGGACCCTACGAGCGAATCGTGGGATACACTCGCGGTTCATGCAGCTGGGCGTGCGTTTTAGGACATTTTAGGACAGGAAAAGACATAAAAACCCTTTGTAAGAGGAAAAAAACCCAGATTTATTTAATTATAAATAATCTAAAGTTATAGGACTAAATTGTAATTATCAAAATTGTCAAAACAAATATAAAGAATACAGGAAAAAAAAAAAGAATAAATCGTCTTCTTCCCCAAATAATTGAACCACTCGCCTTCCTCCATCCCCACCCCCTTCCTCCATCGCCGCCTCCCCCTACCCCAACCCACCACCGAACCACTCCACCCATCCAACTCACAACTAAATTTTGGATATTTCAAATTGAAAACTGTAAACAGTAAATCACCTCCTCAAACAAACCAGCCAATAGAAACACGAAATTAGGAAATTCAAAAACACAAACACTTCACTGAAAATAAAATAAAAAATCAAAAAAATAAAAACCACGTGCTCGTCACAAGCAGTACGTTTCAATCGACACGCCGGTGAAGAACAATGTTTATCGGCATATGAAAACTGCCGATTCAGCTGGATTATAAGGAAAACGGCGAAATATTCGCCGGAAAAAAAAAACGAAAAAGCAGATTCAAAACAGAGAATCAAAACTCGCTTCCGATAGCAACGGAGATTTGAAACAGTAAGAAATCAACTACAGTTTGTTCCGACGGAGAAGAGAGAGAAATTCGGCAACGGTATTGCATTCAATCGGAGTTAATATGAATTGAATACTGGTTTTATTTTGACGCGGTAATAATCAGAAAAATGAAATATCCCCGCCGCCGCCGCTGCTGCCGCCGCTGCTGCCGCCGCCGCTGCCGCCGCTGCCGCCGCCGCGAGTTCAGATCTTCTCTAAAGTCGTCGCCAATCGAGGTCCGGCGAGCTACACTTCGCCGAATTCTCCGACGAATAGCAAAGCCCATCGCAAAATCCTCTCAAACACAGCTGCCGTTGAGCTATGAGCTGAGAAATTGAAATTGAAGTGTGCGTTGTTTTTTTTTTTTCAATTGGAGAAGAGGGCTAAATTGAAAGTGCTAGGGACTGAATTGAAAATTTTGAAAATTTCATTTGAGTCATAAAATTCTAGAGGTTGGATATATTTATCTGAAGGGCATTTTTGTCATTTCGCGTAAGTCAACGAGTCAGTGCACACAAAGGGGCGGTGGGCTGACTAAAACACAACATAGGGGGTCATATGCTAATTTTTTTTTCCGGGGGGGTTTTTTGCTTCCGAGAAATAACACAGGGGGGTCTATGCAATTAACTCACCATATGTGGACTTATTGGTAAAAGATTTTTTTGTCTGAATCTCTTTATGAATAAGTACCCATAGATAGGCTTATTTGTAATGACCCCAATATAAATTTCACTAACAGGTTAAGCTTTTGGTTGAGATGATCATTCAACAAAATATATGTACAATGAACATTTCAAAAAGTTGGTCACACTATACTATTAAGAAAATGTTTGGAGATGATACTAATTAAACTACCCTCAAAAAACAAAACAACTACCCTCCTTTCTCTTTTTTGTTTTCTCCACAAAAAACATCAACCCGAAAAAAAGAGAAGTCATACTACCTTTAGCAAAACCTGCTTTGCGAAATCCTCGGTTAAAACCGACAAAAGGAAGCCCCGAGGAAGGAGGTATTATATTATATGTAAATATATAAGACAGTTAATTAGGATGTGGGGCCCACCGAGTCGTTTGTCTTGATCTCCGGAGCAGCCTCATTTTCCACGTCAGTCCCCAAAACACCGACGTTATTTTCGGAGAAATTAGCGGTGTTGCCGCAGTTTCCAAGAACTGTGTTGATTTGCCGCAGCTCGATATTTGACGCCCACGTCGGCATCACGTGAGCCACACGTTACAACTTGACTGACGAAGTTAACGGTGGAACATAAATTGTTAAAAAGTGACAAGTTTGAGGACATAGTTCATGAATGTAAAAGTTTGGGGACAAAAAATATTTTAGTGGTAAAGTTTAGGGACATAAAATGTAATTTTCCCAGAGAACGACGAAAAAAGAAAAATTCAGATTATGTCACTCGAGATGTTATAATATTATTGTTTGGAATTGATTAGGATTTTGATAAGTTTTTTACTTCATCTTCTTTGTTTCTCTGGAGTTGGTCTGAGCTTAGCAGCAGAAATTGATTTCGAATTTTGGGACAAACCTTCAATTCGAAAGAGAGAAAGAAGGCGCCAAATTCAATTTTCAATTTTTTTTGATTTGGGATTTAGTATGTATACACGTTTCCTCCATTAATGAACAGTGGAGAGGATTTGTTCAGAAAAATAAAACAAGGGTAAAAGATGAAGACGAGAGGAGAGAGGAGAGAGAAGGGATGATGGTAGAAACTTTGGGGACAATTTTGTCATTTCATAGGCCAAAAAGAAGAAATAAATTGTACAACCCGCGAGTGAGACACACGGTCTACTCTAATGGGGTTTTTTGCCCTTGACTAATAAGCACAGGCGGGGTGTTTGCTATTTTTTTATATGATATGGGAGAATCGCGTAGTTGCGAATTTTAGAGAATAATTAATGCAATTCACTCTAACAATTTCTCATTGAACGTTTATCCATTTGTACCACTCGTAAGTTTTATCTCTAACACAGATCCATTTACCTCAGACAATTAGTCAATGATTAGTCAATGATTTATGATTTATGAATTGATATATTCAAATTATTGGGCCAAGGGCATTTTTATGGTTCAATACCATGTTACAAAATACCTACTCATTCAACCTAAATTAGCATACACACACAACTACACGAGTAATATTTATAAGCAATATCAAACTAAAATAAAATTAAAAAAAATACTAGAAGGAAGCTGTGTTTGCACTAAGTCGAATGATCCAAATTATCATTGCTTGATTATTAGCTATTACTCAACAATTTCCATGTGCATGTGTCTACACCTAATTGTAAAACAATTTCATTGAAAAATATCGAATATGTCACGAATAAAACAGCACGTGTCAACCGCGAAAAATCAAATAATAATTAACATATCGGATTCAGTGAAAAAGGAAAAAACCTTTCAATTAAATTAAACGCGTGACGTAAGTCGATTAATGTAAATATCTCAACCGAAGATTTTCCATTACAAAAATGTATTAATACACCATCGTCCTACGCACTATAAATACTCGTTCTAGCTAACATAAGTCTAATATAAAAAAATATCTTTGAACACATTCACGGTTGATCGGGTTGCCCTTCACGGCGGGTTGACGGACCGGCCCGGTTATCCGATCCTCTAAAGAGCTGGATTTGTCTGCGGACAAATTCAAGCTCTTTCTCCGCCTTGTCAATCTCAATGCTAAGCTTTCTCGCGACCGAAAAGTGGCCGTGCACGGGATATTCCAATCGCATCTTCGCCTCCATAATAAGACTCTCAATCGTCTTATCTCTTTCTTCTTCGTCAACGGATTTAAGTATTTTTAATGTGTTTTGCATGCCGTAAAGGTGGTACACGTCTTCAAAATCGTCGGCTTTTTCCGCCGGGAAATATTTGGCGAGTTCGCAGTTTGCATCGCATCTTCTGCGTTGGTGTTTGCATGCCGCGCAAGCTTTATAAACTACTGGAAGTGCGTTCGCCATTATATATATTAATAATATTAATTAAGTGTTTTTTGTATTTTTCTTTTTGCTTATGTGAGAAGAGAAAGAAGATGAAGGGTGATTTATAGTGAAGATGTGGGTGGGATTACGTCATCATGGAAAGGATCCTGGTTTTTGATTTCTTGATTTTTGTTTTTAAAAACACAGCATATGTTTAATAGCTATTGGATTTAATTTGTGCATACTGAGAAATTGTCATTAAAATAATATCTACACAAAAACTAATGATCGATACTTAAATGTTATATATATCACCCTTTTTCCATAATCAGTAGAATTGTAAATTTGTAATAAAAGATTGCAGATTGCATTGCTTATTTCCAACTATATTTATGTACTTACGTTGTTAGTTTCACATGTTGGAATTGTTCTAATTAAGATTTTTGGGACCGTTGCAAATCAAAACTTTCATCATCAGGCTAATTAGACTTGTTCGATTGTTATAATTAATCCATTAATTGATTAAATAGTAGAAGTTACTCGGAGTATGTTCGATTATATTGATGGAATATATTCAAGATAACTCAAACATCGCAATTAAAAACTCAAAACTGTCATATGCTACGGTTTTAGAGAACCTACACCTGGCGAAATACACAATGTAGTTTTATACCATTGATCTATACATAATAACATACACTGCAAAATCACTGCAAAGGTGGGGTGAGTGGTGGATTTTACACCTTTTTCTCCAAGGGACACTACTTTTCAAAATGGACCCTTATTTTTTCATAATTCCTCACTTCAATTAGAAAGTTTTTTCTCTTATTTTACATTTCTTGTCTACCCTTTCCCAGATTCCATCGAAAAGTTTCTACACATATAATACAATTCGCCGTACTTGTTTTTCAGAGTGGTTCTATTCCATATTTACCGTTGTATATTGAGAGACAATTTCCACTAACCGTAAGTATCGTAGCGTGAAATTCTGTCTTAAGGACAAAGACAAGTCACCTCGGCAACTTCATTGCCAACAGATTTTGACAACAATCTTAAGCCAGAAATTTTGTTTCCATCTTATAATAATTACCATTTTATTTTATCAGAATTATTATATATTTTTATAATTTATCATGGGTTAATCTATATATAATATAAAAAGAGAATCTATGCCCTCAATGATTGACATGTGTCAAATGATGATGTCATTTATCAAAATTGCTTAGTTGGAGTTCAATTGATGAGGTGGATTCTTCAATTGATGAGTTGTCAATTTTATTTTGGTATGTATTTATGCTATTTCTTATTTAACATTTATACACTCATTTAAATAATTACCACATGTATATATATTATTTCCAAAGTAAAAATTTTTTATAAATTCGAAATAAAAAAATCTTATATATATTTTCAGTATTTCAAAATACATTTATTGAAAAAATTACGATACTCAATTTTTTTACGAATATTCAAATAATTTTCAGAAAAAAAAAATATTTTTTTAATAGTAAAATACTAAATTAAAGCAATACAATTGTTCTTTTTTTCAATATTTTGGAATATTCGAATATCCATTCCATTAAAAATAATTATAAAAAAATGTTTTATTTTTTAATTGTACTATTTAATAAATATATAATATTTTTTGTATATATAACTTCTATTATACAGTATTTCAAATAATACATTTTCCAACTTCTATTATACCATATTTCAAATAATACATTTTTAATATGTTATATTTAATATAAAAATAATATTTTTAGAAATCATAAATAATTCAAATGAATCTATCAATAAAATAATTTATCAAGATATATGAAAATAAATAAATATAGCATATATCATTGATTAATATATATTATATCAATCATATTTTAAAAATTAATTAAAATTCAATCATTCCATAAATTTTTATATCATATTAAATTGCATTTATCCTTGGAAATATAGTATATTTATAGACTTAGGTGTTTACAAATTCGAATTTAAATTAATATATTAATTTTAATAAATTATGAAATTATATTTTTCTATTTTTAAAATTAAAATTAATAAATGTGTGTATATTTCATATATTTTGAACATTATCTAAAATTTTAATATGCATTTAATTTTATGATTGACTTTCTATATTTAATCTGATTTTTTTGCTTTCATTTGAAAATCCGATTTTTTGTTATGCATTTGGTAAGCTATGCATTTAACAAATCATTTTTTATTTAAATTAAAAAAAATTCCGTTAAATGGGCCAACATATTTTTGAAATATTATATTTCATTATTCATGAAATTCATGTAATTAATTATATCAATAATTAAAAGATTTCTTCACCAATTAAATCTGAATATTTAGTTAATTGCATAATTTATTTTTACAATTAATATTTGTTTCCTTATTAATATATTATTTACTTTTATATGTATCAAGAAATAAGTATAAATATCACTAAGTCCACCCATTCATCACCTACACAATTTCAATCATACATCTCTCTCTCTCTCTCTCTCTCTCTCTCTCTCTCTCTCTCTCTCTCTCTCTCTCTCTCTCTCTCTCTCTCTCTCTCTCTCTCTCTCTCTCTCTCTCTCTCTCTCTCTCTCCCCTTTGTTATTAATTCGTAAATTTCTTTTTGTAAATTGTTTGTGTAACATCGGATTTAGTTTATTCGATTCACGTAATTTTATTGTATATTTTTTGTATATTTTGAAATTCTTTAGTATATAATATTCATATTTATTATTTATTCGTATTTACATAGATTGTATACTATTATGTGTTCGTTTGATTTTTTTTCCCATAATTATGGTGATACATATATATATATATATATATATATATATATATATATATATATATATATATATATATATATGTTACATTTCATGAATTTAATATCTTATAAATTCGAAAAATGTTATCTTTTTAATATTTTCAATTTTTCGAAATATATTTTCTGCATATACTTAAAAACAATCAGAAAACTCAATTTTAATGTATGAATACTCAATTTGTTGATATTATGTATATATTTTTTTATGTTTCGTATTATTCAGGTATAAATTCCTTGAAATATAATATATTTATAGAATTAGATGTTTACAAATTTGAATTTAAATTAATATATCAATTTCAATATATTTTCAAAATTTATATTTTTTATTATCAAAAAATATTATACGAAGATAATAACTTAAATGTACATATTATTAATTTGAATATATTATGCATTTTAAATATTTTTTCAACTTAATATATTACATTACAGTAAATTAATAAATTATATTCATATTTTGTTTTAATGCAATCTTTATTTATTACAGTATATATTACAAGTTCAATAAATTATATTTTATTAATTTAAAACATTTAATATTTTTAAAATTACATTATTTTGTTTTATGAATATAAATTATTTATAATATAATATTTTTAATTATATTATTTCTAATTTAAAGTTTAAAAGATTGTCTTATTTTTATTTTTAATTTCATTGTTTATAGTATTAATTATAAATTCACTATTTTAAAAAAATGAAAATCAGAAATAATTATTAATACATAATATAATTTACCATCATCATAATAATAAAGATTAATTTATATATAGTTTTCAGTTTATTATTTTATTGATTATTTACACGGATTAAAAATTCACTTACTTTAATTAATATTTTATACTTTTATTTTTTAAAGGACATGGCTATAGAAATATTTATGAAAAGGAAAGTCAACACAATTAACCGGATTTAGATGATTGAGTTTTAATTCTTATTTATTTACCATGATTTGTTAATATACGGAAATTATTTATTTATTTATTTTATTATTTTTTTTTTTGCACTTTTAAAATGAAAGATTGTTTAATACTCATCAATTAACAACTATATTCATAAAAATCAAATCTACCAAATATTCATTTATACATCAAAGTTTCACCCTAATTTAAGCAATTATTTATTAAAATTATTAGACTAACTCTATCTTTATTTAGTGATCTTCTCATCATCTTTTTTCCACCATAAGATAATATTTTCGTTTGCTATTTTTCTTGATTTATCTTGATTTACTTCTTTAATTAAAATTCAAATCAGTTAATATGATTCTATTTTCCTTTTAGGTTTAAATTATGAATTATTTAAACTATTTGAATATACTGCCGCTCATTTTTTTGCATTTGAAAATTGAATGTTTAGACTCTTTCCAAAGATAAATTGATTATCCACACTATATAAACTGCACACATCAGTGTTATTTCAAAAACTCTAGCGGTTCAAGTCACGTTGTTGTACGTAAGAATGTATTCGCCGGACTGTTTCATGTGTTCTTAATTCGTTTTTTTTTTCATTTCAAGCGTACTTTTAATATTTGTATTTTGTTCATATATGTGCTTTATAGCATTAACGGTTCCGTTTTATAAGTACATCGTCGCATTCGTATTCTAATATCTGCATTGCATTCACTGATGTTATTAATTGTAATGTACTTTGCTAATATATTTCGTGCAGTTTAAAATACGAAATCGTTCATAATTGTGATGTACATGACGAAGTTGATGAACGCACTGGATCATGCAATGTATGTGGGATGGTTGAAACGGAGAATTTCAAATCTTTCATTGGTCGTGGTTTGTGCGATGATTCCTTTGTACATAGTAAGTGTATTGGTTTCAATGAATGTCGAAAGTATAGATCCATGTGTTGTTTAATATATGTATGTACTAATCGTTTGCAATTGAAGATAATTTCTATATCGATGATGCCACATGGATGGATAATGACTCAATAATTTATTTTGAAAAAAATATTCACACATTATCATGATATGCACAAGATGGTATATTAATTATTTTTATAACACTTACCCTTTTCCAAGTATTAAATTTTAAACTTACCCAACCCCTTCTAACCACTTAAAATTTAAAAATAATAGATAATAATATAAAAAATACCTTACTTTTATTATGAGTTACACTACATTATAAATATTCTATGTATGTAAGTACAATCATAAATATTTTTTAGTTATATTTTATTTTTTAGTTATATTTTACTATTAGTTACTTTTCAATATTTTCTTAAATTTGAAATTTTTGTATCTTAGTAACATTTGAAATATTTTAGTTTTATTTTACATGTGTTAGGAAACGATGATAATTTCTATTCTTAAAAAAAAATCATTGAAATTGGAATTGTTAATAAAATTT
Source organism: Erythranthe guttata (assembly GCF_056151865.1). Taxonomy (NCBI): domain Eukaryota; kingdom Viridiplantae; phylum Streptophyta; class Magnoliopsida; order Lamiales; family Phrymaceae; genus Erythranthe; species Erythranthe guttata. The sequence continues at coordinate 4,925,757 of NC_142537.1, read as the reverse complement.
GTTTATACATGAAAAATTATGGATGTGATTTTACCCATAGATATCGACTCTAATAATTCATATTACGTGAAAACAAAAAACAAATTGCCAGTAACCCAATGAAAAATTAATAGATCTACCAAAGCTCTGTAGTCAAAATAAAAACCAAAAAAACATAGGACCGTATTATAGTCAAAATTAAACTAAGATAAAAAAAAGCAAGAGTAACCCAATGAAGATGAAGACATGTTTTAAATGATAGATATTTCCACAGTGGCTGGATACAATTATTTAAGAAAATATTAGCAATTAAGATAAAAATATATACATGTTTGGAGTTGAAAATATCGTAAATATTAATCTTTTTGGAGAATTTCTTATTTTGTGCAATTTTTGTGACATTTTATTTTTCATTGTGGGAGATAAGTTTATTTATTTATTAAATACGCATGAGTCAATATTTATATTATATTACATTATTACATATGTTAAATAATGTGGTTTTGCAATATAAATTTACATGGAATTCTACTTATTTCGTGCAAATTTGTTGTAGTACATATTGGTTATTATGATTTATTTTAATCAAATCGACCATTTCGATGCGTTAGGTAAATGTAGAAGTACATTTTATGTGGATCATGTATAGTTATGTGGATCACTAGAGGAAAAACTTCTTTGATTTAATGTTACAAGTATTTCCATTCATTTGATTCAGAGTGGATGATGTATTGTATTTGCATATCACGTTATTTGTCTTGATCACATGTAACAATATTTGACATAATGTTACAATTTTTTTTATTTTATATAATATATATAACTAGAACGTGATCAATTATATTGAATTAGTCGATATATACATAAAATTGATGGACGTTGGTTGTCGGTATCTCATATAATATTATATATCAATGATTGGTATTTTTTGTTATATTAGTTTTTATATATTTAACTATTATATTTGTGTTGCAGTGTCTGCCGTTGTCTTACATGATAAAAGCGTTGGAAAAGATTTTCGAAAAATAGGTATTTAATACATTAAATTATAATCATATTAAATGTAGTAAATATTTTCTTTAAATATTAGCGAATTGTAATATTAGTTGTAATCGCTATTCATATATAGAATTAGACATATGATATCATACATTTGTTTTATGTTCAGACGTACAACTATAATGCGATTTATATCTTCCGATCCCATTTCAATATATTATTTTTTTAGGTATATTTAGTTTAAATTTCTTTATTTCGAAGATGAATACATTGTCAGTAAAAAGAAAATTACCAAGTATAAAGGGAGATGCCAATGTATACTGATGGGAGTAAATTCATTGCATTTCTGGAGAAAAAAAAATTCTAGGAACTATGGATATGACATTTATCGGCAATACAATAGATTTTGAAGGTTAGTTTGACTATGATGACTGTGCTTCATGATTATGACTAAATTAATCATGTGCATATTACGACTAAATTAGTTATTGTATTATAATCATCATGATTCATGACTAATAAATTAATTGTGTATGTGAATTATGTGTGGCAATGATATGGTGTGCCGAAAGGATTAATAAGCACAAAAGTGCATCAAAACCTAAATTTTCACACTATATTAAGTTTGTTGTTTGGAACGGATATAGAAGCAATCATTTCTAAGAAAATATCCAGTAATACAATATAATATATTCATTTACATCTCTAGACGGAAGGATACATAAAACGATAAATAATAGTGCTGGTCCATACACGTTTCTATTTTATGGGTAAAAACTATCATTTAATGCGAAGTTTACTGTCAGAAGAAGATTCAAGGCCCAAGTTTACTCGGCTGTACATTTCTTCCGTACTAATATGGCTTAATCCCACTTTGCACCGTTAAAATGTAGTGTTAGTATTAATATTAGTATTAGTATTAGTATTAGTATATTAACATTAGTATTAGTATCATTAATAGTGTCAGTATTATGATTAATATTAGCATATTAGTACCAGTATTAGCCCTACAATTAGAATTAGCATTAGCATGTGCATATCAATATTTTCATTAACATTAACATTAGCATCCTCTTTCCATTCATATAGGTATCTATAGAGGTATTCGATTTTACATTATCGACACGTTTTAGTTCGTTGATTTTTTTACATTAATTCATTTTGATCTTAGAATTAATCTCCCTGCGATGCACGGGTGAGGTTCTAGCACGATTTGATCCGCCTTAAAGTTTTCGTTCGATTATTTCATCTAAAACATATTTTTATTTTTTATATTACCCAATGCATCGCATTAACATCATTTTTTCATTCATAAATGTGTTAGATTGACCTCATTGGCGTATTTTAGTCATTAAAAAATTGTACTTAGAATTGAAGAGAAAAAAAACAGAGAAAAATAACTCAGGCCGGCTTATGCCTTTCTCTTACACTATGGTAATCAAACCCTGATTTAATAAAATTTTAATAAAATATATGTAGCTTTTTAAATCGTTATTGTTTTATCCGTTTCGTTAATCCTTATCAAATTTCGTCAAATATATGCCCATACTGTAGATGGATGCCAAATAAAATTTATTTTATTCAATATCTAAAATTAAAATATAAATTATATATTGTTCTTTATAGATGGATGCCAAATACGTGCTATGAAATATAATTTTTTTATTACAATTTAGAAACACAACATGGTGGATATTTATAAATTTATTTGTAGATGTGATCTGATATGAACAATGTCAATCCATGTGTTAAATGTGAATTGTTTCTCTTATTTTTTTTTACGTATTTTTTTTTTATCTAAATTATTTAATTTAATTTTATGTACACAATAATTAGTTGTAAGCTTATTTGCATATATTTCATGATTTGAGCATCAATGATTCTTTAGCATTAATATTAGGGTTGTACTATTAGTATTCGTATTAAGATAATAGTTAATACTAGGATTAGTATCAAAATTATATTGAGATTGTGATTGTGATTATGATTAATATTAGTATCAACATTAGTATTAGTACTATGATTAGAATTAAGATTAATATTAGTATTAATATTATGATTACCATTAGCATTATAATTGGAATATGATTATGATTAGTATTCTGAATTATAATTAGGATTAACATAAGGATTTAGTATTATGATGGGTTACGTACACATTTCCCCTTCAGCTAAAACACAGCCATATAGCATTTGTGAAGAAAAAAACATGTTCCAACGGAGAAGATAAATTATTGCTTGACAACTAAAATCAATCCTCCAATATTTTATTGTACATGAGATTTTGTGTATCTGATTTTTTTTCTTTTGGTTCTAGAGATTTCTTTCCACTTAGGTTTAATTTGTTTATTTATAAAAGACATGGACCACAAATCTAATTTTTGCATACTATGTTTAGTTAGTTTTTTCAATGTTTTAAATATATTAGTATTAATTTTGTTATATATATATATATATATATATATATATATATATATATATATATATATATATATATATATATATATATATATATATATATACAATTTACAAATATCAATTTATAAAATATTTGTAAATTAATATCATACAATAAATGCTAACTATCAAATGATATGGTTGTAGTAGAATAGTAAAATCTCAAGTGGTATAATGCTATTCATTAGCTATTATAGATTTAGAATCTCTTATTTTAGCTCTTAACCTTGGAGATGCTCTTACTATTACTAATATTATTACTATTAGTTTGGTATTGGTATTTGTATTAACACATTAGCATTAGTATTGATATTAGTATTAGTATTATTATTAGTATTAATATTAGTATTAGTATTAATATTAATATTAGTATTAGTATTAGTATTAGTATTAGTATTAGTATTAGTATTAGTATTGGTATTAGTATTGGTATTGGTATTGGTATTGGTATTAGTATTAGTATTGGTATTAGTATTAGTATTAGTATTAGTAATAGTATTAGTATTAGTATTAGTATTAAGTATCAATATTTAGTATTAGTATTAGCATTAGTATTACTATTAGTATTAGTATTAGTATTAGTATTAGTATTAATATTAGTGTTGGTATTAGTATGAGTATTAGGATGGGTATGAATATTAATATTAGTTTTAGTATGAGTATTAGTTTTAGTATTAGTATTGGTTGGTATTGGTATTGGTATGCATTGGTATTGGTATTGGTATTGGTATTGGTATTGGTATTGATATTGATATTGGTATTGGTATTGGTATTGGTATTGGTATTGGTATTGGTATTGTTATTGTTATTGGTATTGGTATTGGTATTGGTATTGGTATTGGTATTGGTATTGGTATATGTATTGGTATATGTATTGGTATTTATGTTGGTAGTATTGGTATAAGTATTAGTATTGATATTGGTATTGGTACTGATATTGGTTTAATGTTGATATTAGTATTAGTATTGATTTTTGTATTAATATTAGTATTAGTATAGTATTTATAATAATATTTGTATTAGTATATTAATATTAATATTAGTATTTGTATTAGAAATAGCATGGAGTATTATACGTCACAATATGAAGAATTAAGAGTAGAGGTGGCATAAAGATATCATCAATCCGAAATAGACGACTAATATTACTTGCAATATTGTCTACTAGGAATTTTCAGTGAATATGAATTTATATCATAAAAATTGTATATTGTGATTCAAATACACATCTGTTGTTTTTATTATATATATAATTATTTACTATGTTAGTTTATTTGCACTTTATGCAAATTTTATTGTCTACTCCACTAAATTTGTTTTTTTTTTAATCGAGGTGATTTAGTACAAATTTTATTTATTTTTACACCTTTCCGTGATTATGTTTCAGTAATGTGTATCACTAATTGCATTTGAACAATGAAAAATGTGTATGTTACTCGCAAAGAGAGTTTATATGAGATGTCAATGGATGTGTTGTAAAACACTACTTTGATAATTAAGTTTTGTTAAGGATCGAGTGTATTGGACGAGATAGTAGTACCATTTGGATCAGATAATATATATCTTATTTTATATATCACAATTTTCATTTTTTATATTTTCTTTTATCATTTATTTTGTTTATATTGATACTTGAATAAAATGGAATTGACATCGTTTTTATATTTTTTAGATGATATCGTATTATATATCAACTATTGACTATTCAAAGTTTTCGTTCGATTATTTTATCTAAAATATATTTTTATTTTTCATATTACCCCATCATCGCATTAACATCCTTTTCATTCATAAATGTGTTTGATTTATCTTATAAGCGTATTTTAGTCATTAAAGAATTGTACTTAGAATTGATCCCCGTGCATCGCACGGGTGAATTACTAGTTATATTTAAAAAGAACATAAATAATTTGAGAATATGTTCCAACTTCCATCGAGACTAATTATTTTTAATATATTTTTTATATTGTAAATTAATTGATGTATTTGACTTAATTTAAGACAATTTTAAATTTTAAATGAATAAAATTAATTTTCCGTAAACCCCCTTGTGTTGTAAAATCATGTACCAAATCCCCTTATATTACAAAAAAAAGACTTGCATAAAATTCCATCTATAGTTAAGGTGTTAACTATTAACGGAAATGGGAATCTTATGCAAAGAAAAATGAAACATGGGGATTTTATACAATAAAAATAACACAAGGGAATTTGGAGCAGATTTTCTTTAATACAGGAGGTTTTTATGTTGTTTACCCGTTTATTGTACAAGTATAATTACAAAAAGTGAGATATTGAGTATAGACTAGTCTATGAAAAAATAGATACCTAAATGAAATGGCTTAAAGTTGGAGGAACATGTATATAATGAGTATAGAGAAAAGTGAGTTTAATTTGTTTAATATGAGTTGTTGTTCTATATTTGTACATATATCACAGTAGCCGAGGTGTATTTTGGCAACGCCGCAAGCGTGGTCAACTGACCCCGCTTGGTTTTAATTTGTTTATATATGTGAGGGGTTTTTAGTATTTCAAAAAGGGACGTGCTAAATCCTACACTAAAATTTTCTAAATCCACACAGAAATTAAAAAAAACATTTTCTATCTAATTAAATTTTCTCTAACTTCTCTCTAAAATTATTTTATCCAAGTCACTCAAAATTTTATTATTTTTTTACGTGAATAATCGTAAAAAATGAGTTTCGTTTTATTTAATATTTATTCAATTTCATTAACCATTTTTAATTATTCGAATTCATATGAATTCGATTTTTTTCCTCAAATTCCAACTTTATTTTAGTTTGAACATGTGAAGATTTTTGTCAAATTCGAACTTGGAATGCTAAGGATGTTTTTAGTGTGTGATTTAGTGAAAAATTTAGGGAAAAAGAAAAAGGATGGAAAAGGAGAAGAGAAGATTTTAAAGAGAGAAATATTTTTAGTTATGTGCATGATTTGGTAAAAATAGTGTGGCATTTAGCATTTCAGCTTCAAAAAGTGCGGGCGTTAAAATTAAAAGAACTAACACACCTCATTTTCACCAATATTTTCTTAATCTTTTCAAATCATTGCAAAAAGTTTCCCAAAATCTATTGGTTTTTATTGGTAGGATCTCGATCTCCTAAAATAATTATCGGCCAAAATTTTTGCACACTTAAAAAATTCTTGGATTTCGCCACTGTATATATAGACTGATGATGCAAGATGGGACAACTTCACAATCTATCAGTCAAATATCAATCCAACTGCCAGTGGAAATTTCTGATGATTTATTTCATACGGAGTAAATGACAACCGGTGATTTGGTGGATTGCACAAGTGCAAATAAATTAGACAGCTTATTTGATAAATTATATGATATTAAATGTAAGATAATATTTCAGAAATTGCTTTGCTTGCTAAGGTGTGTAGAGATACATTCTGAGAGTAAATGGTGGTATGCATTAAAATTGAGAAGTAATAGAAAACCCCCATTACCTATGAGTTGATTTACATGAATTATATAGAGAAATATTACAAAAAAAAAAAAAAAATAGATTAATCTAGATAACATAATCATAATAAAATTTTAATATTACAATAGTTCTATAATATAATATACTCTGACAGGATCATCATTATTTCAAGAAGGTGAGCGTAAGGTGTTGAGTCCTATTGTGGAAAATGTGCATGAGATGGTTGTTGATATTCCTAGGTAATTTGAATTTCCCATTGCTCCACATATAGTTACATATTTATTTTTTTATGTTTGAATATTCAAAAATTGTTTTGGGCAGATATTGGATTTAGATACTGGTGTTTGATATTACTGGATCATTTCATTAGTGATGTCAGATAAAAAAATTATCCGAATCATAGGCAAGAAAGAATCAGAAATTATTGGCGATTTGCATAAGGTAACATAAATTTTATTACGCATATGCAATAGTGAACAATATGTCAAAATCAGATTCGAAGTTAAAACGACATTAGTAAATTGAAACGACATTTAACATTTCAGTTTTTTTTTCCATATAATAATTGGTAATCAAATATTTGTAGGAGAATTTAACCAATATAATTCATCTTGAATTTGATGCACTCATCAACAAGGAATGTGCAATGAACATTTCAAAAAGTTGGTCACTTTATACTGTTAAGACAATGTCTGGTGATGATACTTCAACTTATATAGAAAGGTTGTTGGACGAGGACGAGGAAACAACCTGCGTACACCAACAATCGTTGTGTGGAAATCACGAAGGCGCGTTTTGAATACATAACGGGAAAATGGAGAAATCCATCAGATCATCATTCAAATTATGTACGAAGCCACGTTGCAGAGTTCTTACCAACAGAAAAGTTCAGGTTCACCTTAGATATGAGTGATGATGACATTGGTTACTCTAATGATGCAAATACATCTGACATTTCTCTCGCGAACTCAACCTCTTGCAAGGTTGAATCGGACTTAATTCGTTGTATACTTTGCAATGAAAATTTATGCCATTGGACATGTCTTCTCGATTCCAAGTTAGAAGAACTACGGGACAAAATTCCATGATTGGAGTTGCGAATATTGACTCATGTTAGCTTGAATATGTTGATATATTTTTTTATTTTTTTCGCGTGTAATTTTTTTATCTTTTTTGTTTAGTTTCTTTAACTTTCATAATGTACAAACGTACAATTTGCTTTCGAATCTATATAATATATAAAAGTTGAATTCCACACCTAATTGATTGACATTTGTCAATTTCAATTAGTGACATGTATTCAATTTCATCACATGTGGCAAATTGATTGGTGAAAATAAATCATCAAAAAACATGTCACCATTTTCCAAAATTTAAAAGATATTTAATTATTTAATTATATATTTATATCATACCATTTATAAAATGCTCTAAATATATCAACTTTCTTGAAAACTCTAAATAGTTTTATTTTTTAATTTTAATTTTAATAGTAATTAATTTAATTTAAATTTATTTAAATTCAATTTAAAATCTTCACTTATTATAATTGTATGATTGATGGTGTTACGAAAATTTTGTATTTTAATTCATAAACTTGGATTTATATAAAAAAAATATTGCAGAATAAATCATTTGATATTATACATTTTACATGAACATGACCAGAGAATATGTTTATTTTTTTTACTAATTTAATATTATATACGTAATTACCAAAATTTCCCTGATGTTTATTTTCGTATTACATCGACCCCCTTACGGTATGATTTTTCACGGAATTTTTTTATTACGTGGAATATTCCCCGAAAAATGCAGATTCTACCCTGCACACGATATTTGTTTATGGTACTTTTTAAAGACAAAAATTACTTTGAGGGGGACTTTACACGAAATATTTAATTCTTTTTTAAATAACATTTTTCACAACTTTTTAGTATTACTATTACCTCCCCTAAGGGTAATTTTTGTATTTAAAAAGTAAGATAAAAGAAATATCATATCTGCAAGGGTAGAATCCACAATTTTTTGGATATTACATGGAATAAAGAAGATTCCGTAAAAAATTACACCATAAGGGGGTTGTGTAAGACATAAACAAACATCAGGGGGATTTTGGTAATTACCGATAAGTGGGGGTGATTTCCGTAATTTAGCCTAAGTTCATGAGGATTTTCGTAATTTATCCTATTAACAATGATTATTGTTATTTTCACGTCTTAATGTTTGTTTATACCCTTATATTATTTTAAATAATTTTAATGTCAGTTTGATAATATAACTAAATATTAATTTCTAATATATTTAATATGTGTTTCTTAATGTTTTAGGTACCACACATAAGGAATTTGAAATAAAAGTTGCGAGATTGAATAAAAAAAAAATTTGATAAAAAATAATAGATAATTTCAAAAACTTTAATACAAAATCATAATTAGGATTATGATTAGTATTAGCATTAGAATGAGGATTATAATTAATATTCTTTGAATTAGTATTACGATTAATACTAGGATTAGGATTCGGATTAATAAAGTATTCTAATTAATATTAGGATTATGATTATGATTAATATTAGTATTAGAATTATAATTAAGATTATGATCATTGATTCGTACTACAATTAGTGACATGTATTAGTATTATACTTATGATTAGCATTAGGATTAGGATTATGGTTAGAATTATAATTAAAATTAACATTAGCATAGCATTAGTATTATTAGTAGTAAAATTATTAGGATTATAATTAATGTTAGAAATAGGTTTAGGATTAGAATTATGATTAGGATTACAATCATGACTAGCGTTATGAATAGGATTAGGAATATGATAAGCATTTGGATAATATTAGTATTACAATTATAATCATCATAAGCATATTCAGATTAACATTAACATTAAAATTAGTATTAGCATTAGAATATGTGCATTAGCATTAACATTAACAATATTAACATATTAGTATTATAAATAGTATTAAAATTAGTATTAATATTAGGATTAGTAATAATATTAGTAATAGTATTAGTATTAATATTAATATTAATATTAGTCTAAATATCAGTATCAGTTTCATTATTCGTATCCGTATCAGTATCAGTATCAGTATTAGTATTAGTATCAGTATGAGTATCAGTATCACTATCAATATCAAAATCAGTATTAGTATTGATATTAGTATCACTATCAGTATCAATATTAGTATGAGTATCAGTATGATTGTGAGTATCAATATTAGTATGAGTATGAGTATCAGTTTGAGTATCAATATTAGTATTAGTATTACTATGAGTATCAGTATGAGTATCGGTATTACTATAAGTATCAATATCAATATTAGTATTAGTATTAGTATTAGTGTTAGTATAATATTACTATGAGTATCAGTATGAGTATAAGTATTAGTATAAGTATTAGTATCAGTATCAGAATTATTATTGTTATTAGTATCAGTATTAGTCTTATTATTAGTATTAATATTACTCTTACCATTAAGTATCAGTATTAATATCACTATTAATATCACTATAAGTATCAGTATTATTATTAGTATTAGTATCAGTATTAGTCTTATTTTTTGTATTAATATTAGTATTAGTATTAGTATTAGTATTAGTATTAGTATTAGTATTAGTATTAGTATTAATATTAGTATTAGTATCAGTATAACTATCATTATCAATGTAAGTATCAGTATTAGTATCGATATTAGTATTATTCTTAGTATTATTATTACTATCAATATGAGTATTAGTATTAGTATTAATATTGGTATGAGTATGAGTATGAGTATGAGTATTAATATTAGTATCGGTATTAGTAGTAGTATTAGTATCAGTATTAATATTAGTACCAATATTAGTATTAATATCAATATTAGTATTAGTATTAGTATCAGTATCAGTATTAATATTAGTATTAGTATTAGTATTAGTATTAGTATTAGTATTAGTATTAGTATTAGTATTAGTATTAGTATCAATATCACTATAATTATCAATGTAAGTATGAATATTATTATTAGTATTAGTATCAATATTAGTCTTATTCTTAATATCAATATTAGTATCAATATGAATATTAGTATTAGTATTAGTTTTATTATTAGTATTAGTATTAGTATTAGTATCAGTATTATTATTAGTATTATTATTAGTATCAGTATTAGTATTAATATTTGTATTAATATCAGTATTAGTATTAGTATTAGTATTAGTATTAGTATTAGTATTAGTATTAGTATTAGTATTAGTATTAGTATTAGTATTAGTATCAGTATTAGTATTAGTATTAATATTAATATTAGTATCAGTGTTATTATTAATAGTGGTATTAGTACCAATATTAGTATTAGTATCACTATTAATATTAACATTGGTTATTAATATTAGTATTAGTATTAATATTAATATTAGTATTAGTATTAGTATGAGTATGAGTATTAATCGAGTTAATATCACTATGGGTAACAATATTGGTATCAGTATTGGTATCGATATTGATATCAACATTGGTATAAGTACTGGTAGTGGCGTGTACCTCATATTTTTTTGCAATATTTATAAGTTTTATTGTTGTTTGAGTAATGTTCATAACTAATTGAACGTCATTAGTGATAAACTTGCAGGTTATTTGAATATCTATTGTGTTACTTCTATGCTACAGTGTTTGTTGTTACCTTAGTTATTTTGCAGAAGATTCACATGGTGTAGTAGATTGCAATCCAATAAATAGAGTTATACCATATGTTCTAAATGATTTCACTTAATCTTGATATCGTGTTTTACGCGCTTCATGTTTTCTTATTTGTAATATTTAACTTAATTTTATATGTTACAACTCTAAATTAAGAGATAAAGTTTATGTTTTTTATTTCCTTCTATTTTGTTTTACTTGAATTGATATTGTTATAAAGAAATAGCCGTTTACATAAGTTTATTTTTCTCATTTTGAAACTCACCTCCGTGCAATGCACGGGTGAAATACTAGTGTAATTGTAAATGAACTATTATATTTCTTTATACCTACAAATTTTGATTGATCTCAAATCTCATTCTTTCAATACCTAATTCCCGTTCTAAAATATTTCTAAATAACCAAATTGGAACAAAAATAATTGTTTCGAAATCGGAAATCCGCATATCGGAATTGGCAAAATTCAGAAATTATAGTCACAATATTGATACTCTTTTAGTGTGATTTTCCAAATAAATCGGAATTCGCATAATTATTTTTGAAATTAAAATCAGATCAAAAACAGAAAATCAAAACTTTTGCCATTTTGAATGAAAATTATTCTTCCAAAATCCAAAATTTTCGAACAGGAATCGGCAAAATTTCAGAAATTCCCTTCGAACATTCACCCTTAGTTAATTAAAATAATTTAGTGAAGTTGAAAAAACTGTAGACTGCTGGCCAAGAGAAGAAACAAACACAATAATAATCAAGACACATTCGAAAGAAATAAAACATAGAATTAATAACAAAAAGAATCCAGCATTCGTTTATCGAACCGAGAATCAAACACTAGCGCGAGCTAAACGATCGAAGTCAATACCCGAACCACCATATCCTTGCTAGTTGTTAAGGCCATATTCAATCATCAAATAGCCTAAACAATTAGCAAGGATCACTTCTGGTGCGCTCTTGACTTCTAAAATTTCCACAATCCCCCACACAATACTTTTTTACTTCCAAATAAACCCTAATTACCTAACACCAACTAATTAAACTACCCTCAAAAAACAAAACAAAACAACAACTACCCTCCTTTCTCTTTTTTTTTTCCCTCCACAAAAAACATTCAAACCCTAAAAAAAGAGAAGTCATACTACCTTTAGCAAAACCTGCTTTGCGAAATCCTCGGTTAAAACCGACAAAAGGAAGCCCCGAAAAAGGAGGTATTATATTATATATAAATATATAAGATGATTAATTAGGATGCGGGGCCCACCAGGTCGGTTGTCTTGATCTCCGGTGCAGCCTCGTTTTCCACGTTAGCCCCCAAAATACCGACGTTATTTTCGGAGAAATTAGCGGTGGTGTTGCCGCAGTTTCCAAGAACCGCGTTGATTTGCTGAACAGTGCTGCAAAGGTGGTGGTTAATTGCGGTGACGCTCGAGAGGTTGAGCTTCGCGGTCGGGATTGTGCTTGCGAGGACTTGGAGCCCCACGGTCAGCAGGCAGCCCGAGTCGGGCAGCTGCCCGTTTTGATCCGAGGGTTGCTTAGTAATTACGTTAGTGCCCTCGTAGTTGTTCGTCTGCCCTAGTGGGATCACGACGAATCCCAAAGGGAGGAGCGGAATGCAGGACGGATCCTCACCGTTCATTGCCATCTGAATCGCATCGACGTCTATGGTGGTGTACACTACCACGCTTCCGGAATCATCTGAGCAGCTCTCTTGCAGCACGAGCTCCACGCTCTGGGATGAGTTGCTAGCAACCTGCATTACATTACAACATAGCATTCTTTTTATTATTAATTTTATTGCAAGATTTGTCTCTATGGAGAAGAAAAGAAGAAACAAAAAAAATCTCTAATTTGAACTCTTTTTTAATAAAATGAGGATTATTGCATTTAGCACCCCGTGTTTACGAATATTAGCAAAATCCCCCCTATGATTCAATTTTATTATTAGGAATCCTCACTCTCTAAAAATGCAGCATTTAGGGGGTTGTGTGCTAAACACTGCTTTTTAGAGGCTTTATAGCTAATATTTGTAACACGAGGAGATTTTTAGCAATTCGGTATAACAAAATCGTACAAAATGCAATAAACTCTAAAAATACGTGCGCCCCTGTGTTTATCTAATTGTCAAGAAACTCGCAGTGTAATGGATTTTAGCAAAATATCCCATATGATTCAATTTTATTACTAAAAATACCCTCAAATAAAGCACCATTTACGGGTTAAGTGCTAAGGAAAAATGCATTATAGGAATTAAGCTCATAAGGTATAATAAACTCTAAAAATATGCGTACGTTGATGCGAAGAAGAGAAATGCAGTTTCCGGGATTAGAGCCGTTTGCAATATGAGCCACTTCGTGCAACGAATTCCCATTGGAGAGAACTTCAAGCTGCGAAATAAACGCAAACTTATTAGGTCATTAATCGAATATATATAATAACCGCATTTATAAAGACTAATGGAAAAGCAATAATCTACAAATATAATATGTACTATACGAAGTGATGCAATAATAATATAATTTAACCTGAGCTCTAGAGCGCTCGTCCCTCAAGAAATCGAACACCTGTTTGTGGGAATACGGCAGCCAAGTAGTCGACACGGCACTGAGGATCAAGCCGTTTGGCTGACCTGGCTGAGTGACTTTCCTAGTCGTTATTCTGACAGTGTCGTCGGCAGAATCGGAAAGTGCTGTCCAAGATTGGCCGTAACAAGTGCTTATGTTTAGAGAGAATGTCCTAATCATCCTCTGAGCCAGGTTCATCAAGTTTTTCCGTGCTTCGAGAGACGGGATCACTGTAAAAACACGAGATTATACATACAGTAGAATCTCGATTAATTAATACTCGATAGATTAATAACCTCGATTAAATAATAGTCTTTTTTCTAGTCCCGACTGTATTAATTAATTTATAGAGGTTTAACTGTATTGTTTCATTGTTTATAGGAAGATATATAATTAACGTGTAAATTACTTACCTCCGAGATCGGAAATATTTCTAGCCATGAGGCTAGCAAATCGCTCGCATTGTCGTTGCAAAACGGCTAACCAACGCTGCGCGCCGAAAGCCACACCACTGCTCACCAAACTCGAAAAAACTTGGTGGATCGGACCATCTTCCACCTCAGCATGCTCCACCCACGTCACCTATATATTTAATTAATAAATATACATTTCAATTAAATGTCGGGTAATTCTCGTACAATCGTTATTATATTTTTTTGTAATAAAGGAAAAAGGGAGGAGGAATAGGCACCCTAGAGTATCCATTAGGCATGTCTTGGATGATGCAGCCGGAAGGGCGTCTTTTGTAATAAGGAAAAGAAGGAGGGTAATCGTTTTGGAAACCGTCGAGTGGGAAATCGACAATTACCCAACTACCCTCCTCTTCGTTGTGCTGGCAGTATCGGAGGAAGTGAGCCTCTCTCGTCGGCACTAGTGGTGAAACAAACTGTAGCTCCGCATACATCTACGACATCAAAATTACACGAACAACATCAATTATATATACATATATACAAACATAATAATTAATTTTTTTTAGCGTAATATAAAATGTGTAACAATTTCACATCTACGACATCAAAATTACACGAACAACATCAATTATATTATTTATATATACATATATAAAAGCATAATAATTAATTTTTTTGAGCGTAATATAAAATGTGTAACAATTTCGAAGTGGCGAATCCGTGGATTTTATTCAAGGGTGTTCAAAATTAAATATTGTATTTAGGAATTGAAAAGTAGTATAAAAATGAAATTTTGTAGTTTTTGATTAAAATCATAGCCTAATTAGATTATAATATGCTCAATATAATGATTGGATCTCCTTGAAGTTGTGTAAAAATATATATTTCTGATCATGTGAAAAGCCCTGATCACCCCTAACGTATCTAATTTAATATCGAGTTGATAAGTATCGAAAGGAAAAAAAAACGACTCACGAGGTGAAGAGAACCACTTGCGTGGCCAGAAGCCTCCGAATGCACCATTTGAAGTGTTTTGGCTCGTGAAATGATCGATGGAAACAGCTCCATCCACTTATTCTGAAATAAACAAAGGCAAAAAAATTGAGATATATTAAGTTTGTATCTATTTCAAATAAGAATAAAAGTAAATTTATTACTAACCGCATCGAGGAATGCATCGACGAGGGTAATGCTATTCATGATAACGACGGCCGAATCTCTCGTTGCTTCGGTCCTAAACTCGTGAGGCTGCTGTTTGAGGCTCACTGACCAAGAAAACATTCTTGCGTACTCCTCGAGATTTAGGACATGCTTACCGTTTGCATTATTGTCACTTGGTCGAACCCAGAGTGGGTCCGCCAGGTGGCACATTTTCAGGAGCTGGTCCATAGAAGAGACGGCCAAGTCAAGGGCTAACGACTTTTCCTCGTCCAAGATCATCAAAGAGTTGACCGGAAAGTTTGAGTTTTCGGGCATGAAGGGCAGATTGGGAAGCATAGTGTTATCGGTGATGTGGTCTTGATCGAATTTTCTTGGATACGGAGTCATTATATCCAAGTCTAGTGAATGGGTTAGGAGAGGCGTGGGCCCCATCGGCTGCATGGGTCGGCCCGTGTATTGCGAAACGAGGCAGCAAACACGCTCGAACTGCATGAGAGAGAAGAAAGAAACAAAGAAAGAAAAGTTAGTCCATGCACTAAAATCAATTTATATGTGAAATTAACTAAAAAATGTTTATATTTTATTTTAATTATTTCACTAAAATCAATTTATATGTGAAATCAACTAAAAAAATGTTTATATTTTTATTTTAATTAGTTCACTAAAATCAATTTATATGTGAAGTCAACTAAAAAAATGTTTATATTTTTATTTTAATTATTTCACTAAAATCAATTCATATGTGAAATCAACTAAAAAAATGTTTATATTTTATTTTACGTCATCTTGTAAAACGTGTGATCGATCTGGTGTGTATATATATATATAATTCAAAACGATCTCATTTTCGTACATTATACCAAGTATTGTTTACCCTTTTAAATTAGAATAAAAATATTGTGTTCGAGTTATAACTGTCGACAACAATCGAAAAATGGGGAGAAAAACATTTTTTTTTAAATAAAGAATAAAAAAAATGAATTTTGTACCTCCTCCTTGAGACGGGCATTTTCGATACGTAGCTGTTGTTCGTCGTAGCCCATCTCACCAAGCATAGCTGGACCACCACAGCTAGGGCAAGCTAAATTCCGTAGCGTCGACTGCAGCTGATAATTCTCGTTCTTTAGGCTCTCGTTTTCTGCCCGCAGTACTACATTGCTCTGCCTGTCTTGTTGTGCCTAATTATTTTAATTATGATAATAAAATTTTAATTACAAGTTGCAGAAGAATGCAATATAACACGAAATTATGTGAACTATAAAAACAATTATTTTTTAATTAATCAATTAATTAGTTTCTCATAATAAAAAAAATAGTTAATTATAGGTTTTCAACTTTTAATTTTATATTTGTGAGCCTAACCCTAATATAGACGCATTAAAGACTTGTTTCCCGTTGGAGAGGCCATGCAACAGTGGGGGGTGGGGGTGGGGGGGGGTGGGGGTGGGGGGGGGGGGGTTAGGGTTGACTGTGCAGTGTGCACCCTCCAACTGTATTCATTAATGGCAATGCAGACTTTGAAAGCAACCCTAACTTAATGGTGGTGCTTCTTGCTATTGTGCACGGTCGTAGTGGTGGTGGGGGTGGGTTACGTAGCTAACATGCGCATCTTTAGGCTTTTTTTTTTTTTTTTTTTTTTCTTAGGAGGTTTGGCAGTAAATGAATAAAACAGACACTCCTGTTATATATATGTATTGGCCATCGGACATCGTGCTGGTTGCTTTGCTGGATACCTCATCTTCTAGTACTGTTATTCATTTATGGTTCATATATATCACAGCTGTATTATGTATGTATATCTCTCTCTCAAGAAAATTATTAGGGTTTTCCTTGACAATGAGAGAGATGACAGGGAGGAGAGAGAAATGAGGAGAGAGAGAAAGAGACCTTCATCTGGGTACGGCGGTTTTGGAACCAAAACTTGACTTGGCGAGGTTTAAGGCCGAGATCTTGGCTTAGTTTCAGCCGTTGTTTGTCATCTGGGTGTGGACATTCCTTAAACAATCTGGGGAGAGAGAGAGAGATTAATTAATTATTACAAAAAAAATCATTAAACTATTACAACATTAAAAAAAAAAACGTGTCTTTAATTAAAAAAAGAAAAAGAAAAACGTACGATTCCATTTCTTGGATCTGACGGGTGGTGTGGCGGTGGTAGCGTTTCTTCTTGTTCTTGGGGTTGTTTTGCTCCGCCGCCTGGTCTTGTTCGTTGCCGGAAACGCCGTCCACGTGTTCGCTGCCGGAGCCACTCTCCATCTCCTCTAACTTGCTTTTCTCTTCCTTCTGTTTGTTTTTTTTTTTTTGAAAAAAAAAAATCAATATTAATAAATATAAAGATATGAAAATATAATTTATAAATAATGAAAACACACACACGCATACCGGTGTAACAGGAGAGAAAATGTTGAAAGGGTTGATGTTAGGCATGAAACTGAAATTAGGGTTCTGCTGGTGGTGGTGGTGGTGGTGGTGGTGGATCGGTGAAGAAGAGTAGAGTACTGAATTCTCCGATGAGGGTATTGCATTAATATTCCCTCCCATCGTTGACAACACTTGACAATCTCCATACATTTTCTTTTCTTTTTTTAATCAATTAATTAATCTTCTTCAACAAGATCCTGTCACAACAAAAAATAAAAAAAAAAAATAGAAAAATCAGACCAAATATATATACATAAAGAGCATTTCAAGAACACTGATAGAAACCCCATCAAAATGGCTACCCCGGAATATATATTTATATACAATCTTCCCAAAATAATTCCTTGCAAAAACATTTAAGAGAGAGAAAGAAAGAAGAAAGAAGAACACCAACCACCATTAATTAACCATTTGATTTTTTTTTTTTTTTATATTTCCAAAAGCATAAAAAAAAAAAAAAAAAAAAAAAAAAAAAAAAAAGAGTGATAGTAAATACTAAATACCCACCTTGCCGTGTCGGTTGAGCAAAATTAAAGACTCTCTTCTCTCTCTTCTTCTTCTTCTTCTTCACCAAAAGCACATCTTTCTTCTTCTCCTTGTTAATGTTTTCCTTTTGTTTCTCTCTCTAGAAAAACTCTTTACAGATTTTCTTTTTTTGCAGAGAGAGAAAGTAAGTGAGAGAGAGAGGAAGGTGTTTAATGCGTTTGTATATCTGTAACAGTAATTGAGAGTTCACCCGACGGGGATTTGTGAGTGGTAAATTAATGCTGTGGCTTTAACTGCGTTTATATCAAGAAACCGATCATACGCCGGGTCAGCTGTGGATGATGGTGGGCCGGGGTGGCTGTTTCTTGACACGTGGCGTGATTCTGATGGGCTGTGGTAGGCGTTTGTGTGAGAGTGAGGCCCCTATATATATATATAAGTCAAACCTTTTTTTTTTTCTTTTAATTTATTCAATCGAAACGTTTTTTTCCTTTGTGTTCAATCTTTTTTAACCGCGTGGGGAATGTACATTTACCAGCATAATTTTGTTTGCCCAAATTAAGAAAATTAGTTCGATGAGGAAAAAAAAATAAAATACTCACAAAAACAAAATTTAAATTAAAATTAAAAAAATCACATCACTGCGAGTCGTCCTAAATTAAGGATTATTCGATGCTGCATCGAGTTATAAACACGGGGTGCTTGTTAACCATAGATATGCACATAATCATAGATATCGATGTGTGTATATGTTTAGTGAGTGATTATTTATATTCATATACGGTTAAAAATTACCCAATAAATAGCTCGATATAGTATATAACTTACACACTAAAGTAAAAACCAATTATATTGTTTAATTTCATGTGCCAAGAATATCGATTCATGTTTGGCTTTGTTTGAGGACATGATTTAAATTATGCTTCATTAGTTTTGGAATCTTATTATTTGCTCTTCTTAAGATATTTTTAGGGTAAATTACACCTACACCCTTGAGTTTGCTAAAATAACTTTAAGGTCCATATAGTATCAATACTTACAATCACTCCCTGGAACATTGTTAGAAATCGTAACGGAATAATACATTAGATAAGTTATTCCGTTAGGGTTTTAACGGACTATTAGTTCCAGGTAGTGGCGAAGACAAACGACATAGAGCTAGAGGTAACATGGTTCCCCCAATATTTCTTAAATCCTTACTATTCTATATAAGATTTATAAATTTTCGTCCATAGTAGCATTAACGCCGGCGCGGAAAACAAATATCGTGCATATCGGTCCCCATGACATAAATTTTAGCTCTGCTGAATTGTTTCAGTGGTGTGATTGTAATTAAAAGTACCACAAGGACCTTAAAATTGGTTTAGCACACTTCAGGGATGCATGTGTAATTTACCCATATTTATGTTACTTTTATGTTAATAGTGATTTATCAAAAATCTCAGCTCATAGATCAAAACATGGACAAGTATTACTGGCCTGCCCAAGTACTTTGTACATAAATGGATGAAATAAAAACTACAAATCCGAAAGAAAAACCAATATATCTTTGGCGGTTTTTATAATTTTAATCATAACTCGCTTATATGATGTTCGATTGAATTGGTTCGAGTGTCAATGAAATGACATGACATGAAAGGCTACGAATTTCATGTTACAAGTTTTTGAAATTCGAATTGGAATAAGGTTTAAATTCAGGTTATATTTAATGTTTGTGCAAAGTGATGTTCGAGCGTTACAGGCACTGATCAAGACCGAGAAAAAGACATGTTACGTTCCAACACCAGGCGCTTCACATCTATAGAATACGGGTTTTACTGATTTTGATTTTTTCACTCAATTTTCAACTGTGGAGAAAGATGAAAGTCCTATTGTTCTAACCTCAAGAAAGAAGATAAAACTTGAAGATTGTGAAATGCTTCAAGACAAAATGAGTGATATATAATGAAGAGCCTGGGCTTTCACAGAGAGAGAGAGAGAGAGAGAGAGAGAGAGAGAGAGAGAGAGAGAGAGAGAGGGGGAGAGGAGGACAGAGAGAGAGAGAGAGAGAGAGAGAGAGAGAGAGAGATGTTATGAATTCGATTAATTATACGTAATAGTATTGGAGATATTAATATTAAATGATACATTTCACTAACAGCTTAAGCTTTTGGTTGAGATGGTCATTCAACATGGTATCAGAGCTCCAGGTTTAGGTTTTTTAACCTAGCCGCCTTTCTTCTCCATGGCGGTGACCACCCAATTTTCTCCCTCCCCCGGTGGTGGTACTCTAATATTTTTCTTTATTTTTTTTCTTTTCTATCTATCTTTTTATGAACACCACCCGAATTTTCTCCCTCCCCCGGTGGTGCTTCTCTATCTTTTTCTATCTTCTTCTTCTTCTTCTTCTTCTTCTTCTTCTTCTTCTTCTTCTCCATGGCCTAAAACCTAGCCGCCGCTTCTCTTCTTCTCAATGGTCGGCGACCACCAAACCGAATTTTCTCCCTCTCTCGGTGGTGTATCTTCTCTATCTTTTTCTTCTTCTTCTTCTCCATGGCCTAAAACCTAGCCGCTGCCTCTCTTCTTCTCCATGGCCGGCGACCCCTCTCTCATCTCTTCTCTCTATCTCGATTAAAAAAAAAAAAAAAAAAAAAAAAAAAAAAAAGTTCTTATTTTTCTCTCACCCGTTATTATTATTATTATTATTATTATTATTTTTAAATTTGGCAGATATTTCAACAGAGGAATTCTCTAGCGATGTGTTTCGCGGTTTCTGATACGCGTAAAACCTACGTATGAAAAACCGCAAGTGTACAGTATCGCGTTTTGTAGAATAGTGAATTCCAGATATCGATCCACAGGGAATTAAGTTCCTAAATCTACCAAGTACCGTAATTATACTATCCTAAACTATATCTAGACAATCAAAAGGATTGGGGGATGAAATGAAGCTAAAAACAAACAAACAATAATAAAAACAACGGTCCGCCAGTATAAGCGAAGAATTCCGACGTGTGATGGCTTCTAGGGTAAAATCCACCAGTGTACTATCGATAAAGATCTACAAATCCGAATCTATTGTCAATTCTATGTTCGCTAACCCAGACACTAAAATGCCCTAACCCCCGTCTCTAGTGTAGTTAGAGTCTACCCACAGGTCCGACGTCTCCGTTCAGAACCTGATATTAAGAGAGCATTTAGGTCAAGTCCTTAAGGGCTACTCGAGGTGCATCACGTCTCCGTTTCCACACCCCGAGCTATGTTTTCCTAACTTCAAACGAGAAATCTTCTCTCGAGTTCATTCCCATTTACAATCAATTCAACTGTTGGCCAAACAATCGAAAGCATTTAATACAAGAAAACATAAACAGAATCAAAGAACGACAAATAGATCACAGATCTGGAAATCAAAATCAATATATACAAGGTTTCATTTCCCTAAAAGAAAATGCTTAGTTCATACAAACATAGCATCCAAATGAAGAACACGAGAAATCATAAACTAAACGTAAAGAAAAAGCTTATGAAAAACCCGAGTCGAAACCCTCGTCGAAGTTTCCCGCGAAGAACTGGCGAGAACCGAAGAGAAACCCGAAGAAAAAGTCGAAGAGTAGTCGAAGATCAAGTCGAAGAATGAGGCTTGCTTCTATTTATAGTAAGTCAAAGCTTCTTGAGGAAGCTTTGCCTTTTTAGATATTTTTTTACACATCCCGAGGCCATATCGCGATATGGGCATCAGTATCGGGCGATATGGTAAAATTGCAAGCTCTCTGTTTCGTTTCTCCCCATATCGCGATACAGGATGGCATATCGCGCGATATGGCAAAAATGCAAGCTCTCTGTTTCATTTCTCCCCATATCGCGATACAGGATGGCAATATCGCGATATGGTGACTGTCTGAACTTTAAACTCCGTGTTGACCATTTTTCAGGCCGAATTCGACAAAAATGCATTTCACAAAAGTTGTAGCCCTTGCACTTGGCTTTCTAACTCCACTTGAATCAGCTCAATCGGAGGTCATATGAGAGAGTTATGCATGAAATACCGAACGCTGCCATTGTCCGCTAAAATGCAACTTTGCACTTGTTTGGTTTGA
Organism: Erythranthe guttata; assembly: GCF_056151865.1. Taxonomy (NCBI): domain Eukaryota; kingdom Viridiplantae; phylum Streptophyta; class Magnoliopsida; order Lamiales; family Phrymaceae; genus Erythranthe; species Erythranthe guttata. Next base: position 4,903,054 of record NC_142537.1, on the reverse strand, counting down.
TTCTCGGCTTCGCTTCCAAAATCGTTTCGAATCGGCAAAAATAGCTAACAAAACCTGAAAATATAAATAAAACAAGAAACGCATAATATAAACAAATAAAGCCGAAAACTCGTACGAACGAAGACCAAAACTTGAAGAATTGATAAGTGAAAATCATGCAAAATGAACACTTATCACACCCTCAAACTTAGATCTTTACTCGTCCCGAGTAAATCAAAACGAAACAAAAACAAAAAGGAAATAGAAACAACAAACTAAAACTAGGCCACTAACGTAGGGAAACACGATTGCATTTAGCGTATGCAACAAGCCTTTGAACCCCTGGGTACCCCCAAAGGACGAGTTGTGTCTCGTGAGGGTTTTCAGACAACACACCCACAAAGTTGCCGGATTGGTCAAAGCATTGCAATTAATTCCAAAGATAAAACGAGCTAGATAACTTAAAATCTTAGAATGGCATACGGCTTAAGGTATTCGACTTTCCTACCGACGCAATTAGTTGTTTCTACACCAAAATGAAAGATAGACTCAAGAATCCGTAATTAAACAGTAAACACAATTATCGAGGGTTTTGAGTAGAAATGTGCATGAAAAGTAAGTTTTGATTCTGAAATTCAGAAACTCGAGTTGGGCATAAGTAAGGTCTATTTATTCAATAGAAAAAAAATGAACAATTTTTTTGGTGATTTTCATCACAACTTTTTCTTTTTTCATTTTTTTTTTTGAAACGGGCATAATCGTGACTCGTGCAAGGCTCGACACCACTGTGTTATCTCTCTGACCCATGTATCGAACTTTAGTCCAAGAAACCCAAGCTTGAAAACTCGAGAGACTTAGGCGACGAGGTGCACCCAACGGGTTAAGCTCGAGTCAGAAAGGCGGGGAAATCAGAGCGTGAATCACAACAACACCACATATTATTATTTTTCTCTTTATCTTTTTTTTTTTTTTTTTTTTTTTTTTTTTTTTTTTTTTAATAGACAAAATAACATAAAATAAAAACGTAAAGACCATTGATAGAACTTTTCGCCAACAACTGGAAATTGTGAACACATAATTCAATTCTAACTCGCCCCCCAAACCTCAGACTATTATACCCCTCAGAAAAGTGCACTCAAGCTTAATCGGAAAGGATTCGAAAGGCTATCCACACAAGTTGCAAAAACGCAGTCGGAAGGTACATCTATAATTAGCCGGTTATCCATAATTTCAATTTTAAAATCAACTAGCCCATTTACTAATTCATTAATTGTTTTGCTTCAATAGAATCCGGAAATGCAACTTACACTCGATCCTATATGAAATGCATGTGACAAACATAACACAATTACGGAAATCAAAATACATAAATGAAACTAAATTATAGGATATGCATGCAAAAGACCAAATCAAAATAAGCTAAACTCACCCCCAAACTTAAATCATGCATTGCCCTCAATGCGAAAAATAAAAGAAAGGAGAAAGAAATACGCCCTGAACAGTCGTGCCGCAGATTGATCAGTGTTCTACGTTTGCGAAAGTGTTCTTTGGTTGCACGGGGTGCCGTGAATTTTGGCACCGATGGCGAATTGCCGGAATTGTCTAGACTTCCCGACCTCTTACTCTTCTTTCCTTGGGGACGAGATACCGGCAAAAATCAAGAAAAATGGGTGAAATCTAGCTTTAATAAAGAAAAAAAAATGCAAAAATGACAAAAACAAAAAATAACAAAATGACGAGAAATAAATAATGGGTTGCCTCCCATTCAGCGCCTGTTTTACTGTCGACGGCTCGACACGTTTTGGACGGATTATGTCCAATCCAAAACCTTGTAGATTGCGCATCCATCCGTCAGTCTTGATACATACTTTGCAATCATATCATGGACTAGATTGCAATCACGTAGTGCCCATCCAATCCCATGGAACTTCTCGTTTGCTTTGGAAATCAGTCGGTAGGAGACTAGAATGGGTTGCTTGCCTACCGATCTCTCAAACTCGTATACAAGATATTCGAGCTTTGGAGTAAGCTCTACCTCAAATTTGAAGCTCGTCTCCTCTCTCACACCCAAATCCAGAGTTACGATGTGGATAGGATTTTCTTCGTCAAATTCCGCATCTACCATCATCTTCATCCCACTCTCATCACACGCAAAAGTATCTACAGAACTGGGATGAATAATTCCCTCAAGGTGCTCAACCTCATCGTTCATACGAAAATCTGTAAATACCTCGTTGTCTTCATAAAGGATGGTCGGATGTGGTTTATGAATGTGACATCTCTGAAAATTTTCGAAAATATTTGCCAAAAAGTGGAGTTCTTCTTGTAGATAGCAGAAGTGCTCATTTGTTTGTGCAATTCCATTTTCTGGGTTCAACCTTCGATGTCTTTCAATATCCTCCAACTCATGTTGAATGTAATCAGCTCTGGATTGAATCTTGCAAAGAGAGAGATCATAAATCGAGGCCATCGATGTATACAAATCTGCTAAAACAAATGAAAAAAAAAATCAAATGAAAAAAAAGAAAAAAAAAAATGTCTAAAGTAAAGTAAGGATAGTTGGTAACGATATTAGTAAATTCAAGATTAACTAATTCCCCGGCAACGGCGCCAAAAACTTGATACGCGTAAAACCTACGTATGAAAAACCGCAAGTGTACAGTATCGCGTTTTGTAGAATAGTGAATTCCAGATATCGATCCACAGGGAATTAAGTTCCTAAATCTACCAAGTACCGTAATTATACTATCCTAAACTATATCTAGACAATCAAAAGGATTGGGGGATGAAATGAAGCTAAAAACAAACAAACAATAATAAAAACAACGGTCCGCCAGTATAAGCGAAGAATTCCGACGTGTGATGGCTTCTAGGGTAAAATCCACCAGTGTACTATCGATAAAGATCTACAAATCCGAATCTATTGTCAATTCTATGTTCGCTAACCCAGACACTAAAATACCCTAACCCCCGTCTCCAGTGTAGTTAGAGTCTACCCACAGGTCCGACGTCTCCGTTCAGAACCTGATATTAAGAGAGCATTTAGGTCAAGTCCTTAAGGGCTACTCGAGGTGCATCACGTCTCCGTTTCCACACCCCGAGCTATGTTTTCCTAACTTCAAACGAGAAATCCTCTCTCGAGTTCATTCCCATTTACAATCAATTCAACTGTTGGCCAAACAATCGAAAGCATTTAATACAAGAAAACATAAACAGAATCAAAGAACGACAAATAGATCACAGATCTGGAAATCAAAATCAATATATACAAGGTTTCATTTCCCTAAAAGAAAATGCTTAGTTCATACAAACATAGCATCCAAATGAAGAACACGAGAAATCATAAACTAAACGTAAAGAAAAAGCTTATGAAAAACCCGAGTCGAAACCCTCGTCGAAGTTTCCCGCGAAGAACTGGCGAGAACCGAAGAGAAACCCGAAGAAAAAGTCGAAGAGTAGTCGAAGATCAAGTCGAAGAATGAGGCTTGCTTCTATTTATAGTAAGTCAAAGCTTCTTGAGGAAGCTTTGCCTTTTTAGATATTTTTTTACACATCCCGAGGCCATATCGCGATATGGGCATCAGTATCGGGCGATATGGTAAAATTGCAAGCTCTCTGTTTCGTTTCTCCCCATATCGCGATACAGGATGGCATATCGCGCGATATGGCAAAAATGCAAGCTCTCTGTTTCATTTCTCCCCATATCGCGATACAGGATGGCAATATCGCGATATGGTGACTGTCTGAACTTTAAACTCCGTGTTGACCATTTTTCAGGCCGAATTCGACAAAAATGCATTTCACAAAAGTTGTAGCCCTTGCACTTGGCTTTCTAACTCCACTTGAATCAGCTCAATCGGAGGTCATATGAGAGAGTTATGCATGAAATACCGAACGCTGCCATTGTCCGCTAAAATGCAACTTTGCACTTGTTTGGTTTGATTCTCGGCTTCGCTTCCAAAATCGTTTCGAATCGGCAAAAATAGCTAACAAAACCTGAAAATATAAATAAAACAAGAAACGCATAATATAAACAAATAAAGCCGAAAACTCGTACGAACGAAGACCAAAACTTGAAGAATTGATAAGTGAAAATCATGCAAAATGAACACTTATCAGTTTCTCTCCAGTCTTCACGTTTGAAGTTTCCAGTCTTCACGTTTGAAGTTTATTCGTTTTGAAGTTTATTCGTTCCGACTGCGGGAGCGTGCTAGCAAGTGAATGTCCAGTCTTCACGTTCGTCACGTTTCGACTGCGGGGGCGTGTTAGAGAATATTATATTATAGAACTCTCCTAATATTAGGATTCTAGTATGATTCGGTTACCTAGATTAGTTAGGATTTAGTTACCTAGTCAAACTCTATTACCTTGGAATATTTCTCTATATATATTCCATGTAATCAACCCATAACACAATGGGGGTTTCTATTCTACGTATTATTATTTCTCTTCTTCTCCTATTCTATTCTTCCAACATGGTATCAGAGTCAGGCCAAATGAAAGGTCCTGAGTTCGAATCCCACAGCCACCCATTTAAAAATATTTCAAGTGCAAGGCTTCAAATGTAATCCGCCTGCACTTGAGGGGGCGTATTGGAAATATTAATATTAAATGATACATTTCACTAACAGCTTAAGCTTTTGGTTGAGATGGTCATTCAACAAATAGGATTATAATATATTGCAGGAGATGGTCATTATTAATCCACTAATCCAGTGTTTCAATAATAAAAACTATATAACACAATAAACTTATTAAATAGAAAATTTTGAGAAAACAAGCACACATAGGGTGGAGAAGAAGAGGCATTTTATTATCAAATTTCATCGATGTTTAATTAGTTGTTTTTTTTCATAGATTGATAATATAACTCGCTTGATTTTTTGGGTTGAATAAAAATAATTTGTGACAATTTCAGTACTTTGGAAAGAAATTTGGATAAATTTCACTTTCTTTCTTATACTTTGGTCTCATATCACTTTATTTCACTTTTACTCTGGATTGCATCAATTTGCGCATCTGCACTTGAAAATTATCTCAATGTGGAACTCGCCGTTAGTTTTCAGACCTTTGACCTTAACACCGTTTGGTATAAGGTCTGAAAATTACAAAAAACCACTCCTCTTAGTTTAAATAATTGTAACAAAATAAAAAATAAGAAAAATAAATTGTGGTTGACTCCGTGGACTATGCTTTCTCGTTGTCTCAAAAAAAAAATTTAATTTTTCTTTTTCGTTTTTTAATTTTATTTTTGTTTTGTTAATAATTATTTAAACTGAGAGGAGTGGCATTTTTGTAATTTTAGAGCTCTGACCAAATGGTGTTAAGGTCAAATGTATGACAAGTACCATCGACGATCACATTGTGATAATTTTTTAAGTACAGTGGGGCAGATCGATGCAATCGATAGTAGAAGGGGTAAAGTGATACCAAACCAAATTACAAAGGGGAAAACTGAAATTTGCCAAAAACATATTACGCGCTCCTTGTACGTTTGAAATTCCCAATATAAGTCGATTACTTCACATATATGACTTTGTGTAATAGGAAAACTAATGAACCAACACTACTTAAAACAGTGACGTTTTATTATGTGTGTTTATATGCTCCAAACTTTATTAATTCTCACGATTCTAATTAGTTTGTCCACTTTTTTCTCTCTCAAATCATGGATACACTTCTAATTGCTAGGTGAGAGAAAAAATCAAGGGTGAAATTTACTCGTGCAACATTTGAGCACAGTGGTGAAGCCAGAATTGAAACTGAAGATGGGCTTAAAGAGAGCAGGAATTCGTGGTCACTAAATTTTTCTAGGGTGTGAACATAAGAAAATAAAAACAGTAAATATCTTCAAAACGAAATATAAAATAAGTTGGCAGATTGAATCATAGTTGTACCCTTAAATTTGTTACGAGAAAGAGAATGCTAATTTTGAAAAAAAAAAATTCCTAATCAATATAGTCTCTAAAATTTGGTGTATTTATGTGAAAATTTAAAGCATTTTCATGGATCAACTATAATTATTTATAAAATTTGTTGTGTTTATGTCAAATTTTAAATTATTTTTCACATGGTTTAACTAAAATTATATATAAATAAGATAAATAATATAAATCGGATCGACTAAGTAGATTAACTAACATATATATATGGTAGCGAAAAAATTTGGACTAGGGTTGGCTAAAGACCATCCTAGCCCTCATGTAGAATCGCCGCCCTTACTTGAGATCGCAATATTCCTTGTATGAATTGTTTTTTATTACTATTAGGAATATTTTTTAAATTTATATTTTAATTCATTTAATTGTCCCCCTTCACTAAACATAAATATTATTCATATTTTAGATCAATTTTCTAATAAAATCACATTTTTCTAATAATTTGAGTCCTTTAATTATCTACCACTCTGTTAAGAATTAAAATATAAAGTGTCATACTATTTTGTTCCCTCAACTTTTTGATCTTTTTCATCCAATTCTTTTGGTGAATATTTCTTAATTCCTACTATATATATTACATTATAGCGCAAATGCAAATAACGTCATGACATGTCTACTTAATTAAAAAATGGACATTCAATTTTTTATTTTGCAAATAGATCCACCAACAGTTATATATATATATATATATATATATATATATATATATATATATATATATATATATATATATATATATATATATATATATATATATATATATATATATATATATATATATAAAATTACATCTAACCCTTGAACATCCACAATTCATTATTTAAACTCTAATTTAACCTTAATTTCAACAATCACCAATTTCGGCCGCCGTCGCTAACCGTCGGTCCATGGTGTTCACATTTTCGTTTTCTTTTGTTTTCTATAAAGTTTTACCAAAACAAAAAAGAATGAAAAAATCAACAATATTGACCGGCGGTCAACCACTAAAAAAATTATTTTGAGTGACGACACCCATTTTTTATATAGTTATATTGTCACCATATTTGTTACTAATGGGGTGTCACTAATACTCTATTGTGACGATAAATAAGGATTAAATGATAGTAGAAGAGCTATTAGTGACAGCAAAAAAAATATTATCACTTAGTGTAGTATTTAATGACAAGTTTTGCATTTGTCACAATTAGGATGTCGCTAATGCAATTTTTTCTTGTAGTGAACCGCAACGACAGTCAAAATTGAATTAGTAGTCAAAATTAGTGAATTGGTCAAATTGAATTTAAATTATGATTTAAATCATGAATTTGGGGTGTTTAAAAAGTTATTTTTGGTATATATTGTAGAGTCTTCCTTAATGGCATCAAGTGTTGGATGTTTTTTTAATTAAGTGTGATTCTCACATATTTAAAAAGTTATTTTTGGTATGTATATTTTTTTAACCTTAGATTTTTTTTTTTTTTTTTTTTGGTGCAAACCTTAGATTACTTATGCAATTTAGAAGCAACCACTAAAAGAAGTAAATGATACAGTTACTGGGCAATTGAAACTAAGCCCTTATTGGTTAGTGGGCCAAATACAGCAAATTTATAGACAAAACTGGGCCGGGAAGTAGGGTCCACATAGAACTATTGGTATCTGTTAGGGTCCAATTTTTTTTTTAAATTATTATTATTATTATTATTATTATTATTATTATTATTATTATTATTATTATTATTATTATTATTATTATTATTATTATTATTATTATTATTATTATTATTATTATTATTATTATTATTATTATTATTATTATTATTATTATTATTATTATTATTATTATTATTATTATTATTATTATTATTATTATTATTATTATTATTATTATTATTATTATTATTATTATTATTATTATTATTATTATTATTATTATTATTATTATTATTATTATTATTATTATTATTATTATTATTATTATTATTATTATTATTATTATTATTATTATTATTATTATTATTATTATTATTATTATTATTATTATTATTATTATTATTATTATTATTATTATTATTATTATTATTATTATTATTACTAGATTTTTTGGCCCGTGCGATACACAAGATTGAAGTAAAATTAATACAATGTAAAGTTCAATTTAAACGAAGCTGAAGTTTCTATTCATTTTGATGTTTTGCTATATGCATTGATGATACTTCCCTATTCATAAATTTTTTTGCCATATTTATTAATTTAATTTTATGTTTTTTGACGTAATATGGTTGTATATTTATCTTATCTCAGTTAATGTAAAAGTTTGACGAATCTTCTTCTCTATCACCAATAACAGGCCTCAGTAAATTTACTGTAAATCAATGATGCCATTAAATCTCAAGAATTTATCAAAACAACTTTACTTTTATTAATAAGATAAGAACCAAATGATTTTTTCTAAACAATTAAATAATTTTCCCACAAAATTAATATTAAGTAAAATGACAATTTTAGTGGGAAAAAATACGTAGATTTATGGCCAAAAAGTTTGGATACTTAACGAATTAATTAAAGTTGATTATATTAAATATAATAAAACAATAAAATTAAATAAATAAATAAATTAATGAAAATTATAACTATCAAATGAACGGAATTTTTTTTCTAGAATTTACCACGAATAACCTTACTTTTATTAAAATTCCTAAAATTTACCATGAGCAACCTTACTTTTATTAATAAAATTATTGCAAACCTGCGAGCGTACCACTACATCACATGAAGTAGGTGCATAAATTAAGTTGTTCATATTAATTGGGGAAAATTTTGGTACAATTATCAAGTAACAAATTAAATAAAATGGTGTGACCAATCAACAAACTTTATATAGTAGCTTTTACTGTTTTCAGATACTACCACAAGATCTAATGTCACGCGTTTCTTTTAGATGTATTACTCTTAATGGAGTCGAATGAAACAATACACAAATTTAATATACTTTGGTTGGATATTAATTTCAGATATGCTGTATATCTTCATTTTTATTTATTGCCTATTGATAGAGTGAATAATGCTCAAGTATTTCGCCACTGGCTTTTATGATAAAACATTTATTGTTTTAAAAATAACAAATAAAAGGTGGTGATGGAAATTAATATTTGCTAAAGAGTGATAATGGAGTAGGAAGAAGTGACATACGCGTCTAATAAATAACATGCATCAACCGATCGGTGGAACTATAGTTAAACCTCTATAAATTAATATAGTCGGGATTAATAAAATTCTATTAATTTAAGTGAGATTACTAATTTATCGAATATTAACTTATCAAAGTTATATCTTTTCTGTGGAATTGCACAAGAATAGAGTTTATACAACACATATGAATGGTGGCAAATAGTGGGAAATCAAAAACATTTTAAAGAGAAAAAATGAAAAAAAAAAATTAGAATGTGTTTGGGTAACAAAATACATACATTTAGTCATCAATATTTGATCGAGTTTCATCCATCTATATATAATATAAAAGAAGGGTCTGCAATCTCAATATGACATGTATCAAAATGCTTATGTCAAATTTCTACATTATTACCAATCCTCATTAGAAGAATTGTTAGTCTTTACCTATAGGATAAATGTTTAGGGTTCGAGTCCCCCCTCTCCTATTTCTTCTTGTAATGGACTTGAATTTACTCAAAAAAAAAAAAGTTCCAACTATTTAGTTGGCACTAAATTGCTTAGAGCATTTGCAATAATAAACTTAATCTTAATACTTAGAGTGCCACCTAGGATATATTGATTTTTTATTAAATAATTATCCCCAATGCAAATTTTAAGAAAAATCTCTAAAATAGGGGATTGTTTAGGAAAACCATATTTAAGAATTTTCAAGAAGTCATTTATGATTGTTTGATCAAAATTAACTTTATTTCTATCCCGCCACCACAAGTTTATTTTATATTAGAGTTTAAGCATTTAGAGAGTTATAAACAAGTTGTAGGGTTACTTAACCATATGACTATGACAATATGTTAAGAAAAAATAATGAAGCACTTCAAATCAAGTTAAGATTTAAGAGATGTCATTTACTTCCAATTTATGTTAAACTTTGTTCATCATGAAATGTTATAATATTAAGAGTTGTGAGAGATTTTAAATATATAATATTAAATGGTTTAATCTCAATTTGCACCCTTAAAATATAGATTTTTGACGCTTTGCACTCTCAAAAAAAAAAAAAAAATTAATAAGATTTTGCACCCTCGAAACACAATATAAATCATGCATAATGTACCTCGGTTGAATTTTTAAAACTAATAAATATAATTTAATATTTTTAGTGGTATTTTTTTAGAATATCAAATGTCAAATCATTTTTATATGTATCAATCCTTTTGAAAAAACATGGTGCAAAAATAAAAATACTTCTCATCTACACATTTTTAAAAAATCGCAAAAATATAGTTTATAAAAAATAAAAAGAACAAAAATGTTCTTCGGCTATGTTGTTGTAAAGTTATTTGGAAATTATGTTTATTCCAATAATTTCTATCAAATATTTTCACTAATTACAATAAAAAGATCTGTCAATAGAATAGTTAGTGAGAAAAGTTTATTTTTAAGTAACAAAATAATGTTTTTTCAGTAAGTCATTGTTATTTTTTTTTCTTTCACATTTTGTATGGCCGAAATTATGGTGGATGTAGAAGAAAATAATGATTTAATTAGTTATTTTGCACCCTAGAAATGAAAAAAAAAACTAATAAAACTTGAAATTACCTTCATTAAGTTTTAAATATTCAATTCATGATGCATTGTTAATAATTTATTGTGTTTCGAATGCAAAGTGCTATTAATTTTTTTTCAAGGGTGCAAAGTGTCAAACTACTATATTTCAAGGGTGCAAAGTGGAATGAAGCCAATATGAATTATCAAGATTGTTTGAATAACAATTCATTTTACAATAATTTTTCAATTCCAAGCTCTAATTTTCAAAATACTTACAAGTTATTTATAGGAAATTACCAAGGTGGTAAAAGGTGGGAATCGGACCCAATTTAGTTAGGCACCGTCTCACGATTAACCAGTGCGGTGGTGATTAATCGGTAATAAATTGGAAATAAATCTGTTTTTTAAATTTAATGTAATATAATTTTAGATATTATTGGCAAATACTCAAAATATAAATAAAAATATATTTAAACATGATTTTATACCCATAATTTATATATCATAATCACATAATAAATTTTTAATAATAATTACAACATAATATAATAAAAATCCTTACAAAATACAAATAAAAAGAAAATCTTGTGCATCCAAAATTATACTTGAACATTAACACTAACATAATAAAACAAAGCATAAACTTATTTTTTATTAAAAGCCAAACCTTTTTTATTAGAAGAAAAAAAAGAAAAGAAAAAAAACCGATTTATGATCAATTTTTGCCACCAAAGTTTGACCGACTCAACCCGTCTTAGACTGTCTAAAACCGCCTCACAGGCAAAAACCGTTTTTTCAAACCTTTATACTCAAATCGTAAAGATTTTAGACCGCGTCCACCTCGAGACCGATTAATCGACCACATTGACTGATTTTTAGAATACTGCAAATTACATATGATTTTCTTTTTCGAAATCTATTCAATTTATTCCAATTACATATGGTTGACCGTAAGGTTAAGAGGGTAAGTGTATCTTTTAAAGTACGAGTGGGTAAATTTATTTTTTAAAATACGAGTGTGTTAGTGTTACATAGAACATAGTAGAATGGATACAGCGTATATACCCACTTATTTATCCCAAAAAAAATTTTGTAGATTTTCTTTCATCCATAGTCATTCGCGTTTCCGCAGTGTTCAGGCCCAAAACATAGGAACTAATATAGCCCAAAACATACCGCTTTATCATACGACGTCGTATCGATTATCGCTCCTGCAAGTTTTAGTATTCGAAGCAAAAATTTGGGGATTAAAAATTCAAAGTGCAAAAGCTCACGTCTTCTCTGATACTAGAGAGAGAAAAACCGTTAGGGCTTCACTTTTTACTGATCATACGCCATGGCCATGCAAGCTGGAATGGGATTATCCAGGATCGTATTCATAGTCGGAGCAGGTATTTCTCTTTGTATATATATGTGTGTGTTTTTTTTTTTTTTTTTTTTTTTTTAATTATTCTTCATCTGAGAAGAGGTAAAAATTTGCTGTGGTTTTGATGTGGATTAGGTTATACGGGAACTATTCTTCTGAAGAATGGTAAATTATCAGATGTATTAGGTGAAATTCAGGTACTTAATCAATTTTCCCAGCTCCTCCCTATTTCTTTCTAAATTCACTTTCGCCTGGATTTTTAGGTCAGTTCTATTTAGGCCTCGTTTGGTTGGGGATATTAACTTTTATTAACTAAATAATTGGACTTTGTTTCATGTTTGGTATCCCCAATTATTTGCGTAAATATTATGTTAGCATGGCTTATTGCGCTTTATCTTGCCTCTTAAGGAGCTTTTTTGTTGGACTGATAAAATAATTGGGGTTTTATTAAATTATTTAATCTTATTTTGGCAACCAAACTAGGCATTAGAATTTTACGATAGGAGCATTAGTAGCCATGTTGTGAAGTTTTGGGCATATTAGGTTAACTGTTTATTGTGATTTTAGTGTTAAATAAGAAGTGTAATTTTGTGCACTTTAATATAATTTTTTTCCTCCGAGTGTTTTCTTGTTTTGGGAGGATATTCGATGTTAATAAATAACAATGACATTAACTTTTAATAAATTTTTAAATGATTTTAAAGTTATCGTGCTTTTTCCAGTGTGCTAATTTAAAAATCCTTGTCGAATTGAAGTTCCTAAAGCAGCAATTTCTTATAATGTGGTGTATATATATATATATATATTTTTATTCTGTGTACGTGATTATGAAATCTGTGTTTATTGGGCTTCTTGTATTTGGCAGAATCTAGCTAAAGGCGGCGAGTCTGATGGAGATTCTGATGCCATTGCCACCCAGGTATCTATCTTAATATTATTGAGACATAGTTCTTTAATCTACTGGCATTTTTCATCGTATTATTTACTCGTTCTATCTAATCATTATCATGTTTGACTGGAACGACAAAGGATCTCAATTCTTATCATTTATCACTGATTAAATACTTGAATCTGATTAAAATTTGTTAGAAATAATATTATTTGCAAATAAGAGGTGTTTCTCTCATTAAATCTTCTATCTCTGAGTACGTTTTCTTGAATTTTGACTATTAAAAAGGGAGTTTATGCTTTGGATTTTGTTGGCTGAAAAAGGGAGTTTATGCACATGAGTTTGTTGCCTGTGATTCAGTAAAGAAAACTTTTGCAGTACAGATTTGATCTGGTTTGTTCTTTTACAGATTCGCCGGTTAGCCATGGAGGTTCGCCAGCTGGCCTCATCGAAGCAGATTACTGTTCTAAATGGGAATGGCGAAAGTCAGTATCTCGTGTTTATGTCAGAAAATATCACGGTGTATATAGCCGTCTAAGATATTCTCTCCTCTTGTATCTGTCACAGGTAACTTAGCATCTCTAATAGTGCCAGCTGCTGCTGTTGGAGCCTTGGGTTACGGATACATGTGGTGGAAGGTTGTAAAATCGTTCCGATTTAAATTCTGTCAATACGCCTTACGTAGGGAACTAATTTATGTTTCTGTTGTTCTGATCTCTTTAATTCTGTTTTTAAATCGTTAGGGTATTTCTTTCTCAGACGTGATGTTCGTAACAAAAAGCAGCATGGCAAACGCTGTTTCAAACTTGACAAAACATTTGGATAATGTGTCTAAGGCTCTTGCTGTAAGTAATATTTTATTTTGTGCAATTTGATTCCCCGTATTTCGATTTGTTTTAGTAGTTTCTATAGTTTCAATGTTGCCTCATATTGTTGCCGTTGTTTCTCATGACATTTCAAATCATATATTTGTTGCAACCTCTGTGATGTAACTGTCTTTTAGCATATATGAGATTTCTGTGAAGCTTCATTTTTAAATCGTTTTTCTAATCAGGCAACAAAAAGGCACTTAACTCAGAGAATCGAGAACTTGGACGGGAAACTTGATGAGCAAGTAGAGATTTCCAAATTAATTAGGAATGAGGTACATTAAAAGGAATAAGTACTTACTGGCTTTTGTTTTTTTGTGTGTGTGTGTGTGTGGTTTCATTGGCTGCCAGTATGGTTGGCTCCGTTAAGTATAATTGTGGCTCTCGTTTTTAGCTAGCAATTTGTAGAACCAGTTTGTGCTGGTTTCTTGTTATGGAAGGCTTCGAAATTACGTTTTGGACCGTTATTCAGTGTAATAATTTCCGGATTTTTAACTTGTGAAACAGGTTGTTGATGTACGGGACGACCTCTCTCATATTGGATTTGATTTGGATGAATTGCATAGGATGGTTGCTGGCCTGGTTGGTTTTCGATTTTGTATAATTCTTCGTTAAATCTCTGATTATTTGCTGATTTAAGTTTGTCACATGACTATGTTGTGACCAAATTATCATCGAAAATCAATGCTGTTCCTGATTTTGATAGCGTGAGTTCGACGCCTAAAAATTAAAACTAATCATTGAAAACATAGTTGTTTTACCTATTTAATTGTTCTCGGGATCAGGTAACTTGTGTCAGCAATAAGTTGCACTAGTATATTAACTTTTGGCAACCGTAGTTTATACATTGTCGTCGGATGCGGCAGATGAAGTTCTTCATTACAAACAAAGTTCAATTAATTTATATGTATCTTCTAATTTTTTGTTGGCTGGTCTTATTGTATATAACTAGCTATCCATTATATTAATTCATATTATCATAATTGTTACGCGTATTGTAAAAACGATAAGCTAATTGGGCCAACCTAATAGGCCCACAATTTCTCTACTTACTGGGCCACGAGCCCGATTTAGAAGAACATTTTTTTAGCATTTGTTTTACCTGTTTTTGGCTGTTTCTTTTTTGCGTCGTTTCGTCCAACATGCAGCATTTTGTGTGCTTCATTATTTTCCTTTCCCATCTAATTGTATATCTGTGAATGCAGGATCTCAAGCTACACTCTCTAGAAAGCAAACAGGTGATATATTTATTTCTAAATTGAAATATTTGTTATACTTAATAAGGACACTATGATTTATTTTTTTCAACTTTGCTATACTTTAGTGATGTATATCTCAAAGCAAAGTGATTATCTGTTATGGGTCGATGCGACGTTAATATGTTGACTGTTAATTGAATCATATTGTGTTGTAGGAGCTTGCAAACGCTGGGGTAATGTATCTGTGTAGCGTTGTGAACGGAACAAAGACGAAAATGCCAGAAGTTCTTCAGGTCTGGAATCGTTTGTTTTCTCGTTTTTGCAATTTTTTCATGAAAATAAGTATATGAATTTTAAATAGGGTTCAATCCTGCCCCTCCCTTACTTTCCCAAAGTGATTACTAGGTTCCCTTTTTCTTTTGTTTTATTATTTCATTTTACCTATTTTTTCGACTCGTTTTTTGCAGGATCAACTTAAAATTTCTGGAAATGCAGTTCCAAGTCTATTGGTACTTGATCTATTTATGCTGTCATTATTTTTGCTCAACAACATCTGATTTAAAAAAATAAATCCCTCTTATTTAGTACATTTTTCGTGAATTTTAACATGATTTGTCGACAGGGTCTGAAAGAGATTGCGGATTCTGCTCTATTTACAAACAAGTTATTGACAGATGGAAACGCGCAGGCTGTTCTGATAAGCTGAACAAAACCTCGATGAGGTACATTACTTGAAGCGCGTTGCGTCTGCTTTTTCTGTTTATATATTTTGCATATATACATAGATAGAATGCCCGTTGCAACTCTGTTACTGCATCAAAGATTGGAGTGCAGGAATTTTTGGCTGCTAGTCTTTTTAGTGAGTTCGGAGAGTAGTGTTTCACTATGTGATTTAATCTGCTCGATTATTATTATCTTTTTACCAAGTAAATGATGAAACTTTACGGTTTATTATTATCTTCGTTCTATGTCTCCGTTCTTATATGTATATTGTGAAAATCAAGAGCTTCGGAATGTTCAACTCTTCAACAAAGAATGTTGAATACATATATGTTCGACGGTATTAGTATGGTGCCAATGGTACAATTAAATTAATATCGTCGTAGACGACGCTATTGGTTAATGATCTCGTCCATGAATATTATCGGAATGGAATTTTCTTTTGTTATTAAAAGTTTTGTAAATTTAATGTTTTTCTTCCAATATTTAATTCCTCAACATATAAGAAGAGAAATATTCCACTACAATAGAACTAACATAATCCCAATACAATGCAAATAATCCAATATAAATAAGGAAAGTATGTCATGGCCTCTAGAATGGAAAATATTTTGAACTAAATATTTCTCGTTTCTCATCCCCACTTCCACACCGTTCTATCTTCTCACCACTGCTGCCGCCCTCCTTCCAGGTTGTACACCAGAGGTGACGCCCCCCTTCTTCCAGATTGTATACAAAGGCGGTGATGGCGGGGTGTGGTAGCGGAGTAATCGACGATGGTGCCAATTCGTGTTCATAATTAATTTTGACGATTGGAAGACAAATGTTTTTAGATTTTTTTTTCTTCTTAATTCCCCGGTCTCCCTTCTCTCAATCTCTCGCGACGTTGGCGATGGTAGACCGACGGCGGTTGCCAAAGGTGTCATTGTCCGCACAAATTTTCAACAAAAAGAGAAAAAAGAGTTTTACAAAACGAAGATCGAAGAAGGAAAGAATTATGTTCATCTTGCTAGAGTCTGCCAACTGGACATATATAGTCATACATAATCGATATGAACTTTGTGAATTTATTAGGTATTTTCGGAATAAAAAGTGTTAGGGGTCTCACAAAGGAAGGAATTTTAGCGATGAGTCTAATACTATTTATTAGTGGTTTAAGGAACCTATAGCTAATGACCCCATATAAATATCTACGAGATCAAGAAATCAAATAATTTTAATTAGTCAGAGAAAGTAACATAAGAACCAACCAACAAATTAGTTAGTATCCCCAAAATAAATGCAAAATCTGGAAGTGGAACTTCGATCATCTGGACATCCCGCCCAATCAGCATCGGACTATATTGTGAGCTTCAGATATCGTAGAATCCGTTTCACCACTATCCAATGTTCCTCCGTAGGCTTGTTCACCCTAAAGGAAATATCAGGACGTGTCAATTATTATTAGATTGAGAATCATTTGTGACCAAATGTACTCGGGTGCTCTAAAGTTATATCTCTTTGAGTTTGAATTTCTCATTTCAAGTTGAGATAAAATCGTATGATCAAAATAGTGAACACTGTCAAAAGTTGTCACCGAACTTCTCTTCTGGCGTTGGGTGGTTTCCGACTTGTACTTTTCAGTCAATTATTCAGCCACTAACCTATGTTTTACCTAATGAGATACTAATAAAAATATAGCTAAAAAAAAAAGGGTAACGACCGATGTCGAAAAGTAACGAAATGGAGTACAAATCATACACTCGTCACAACCTGAGATTCTCAAGAAGCTACTTAGAGATCTACGTCCTTACCTCACATTAAACATCAAACAAAAAGATCTTATTACATTTCACAGTTTTCGTTTGCTACGTCGGCAACCGGACATTAACATAGTATACATATATACCTAAGACTAAACCACCATGTATGGGATTTTCACACGGCCAGTATATTGCACGGAATTCCGAAACGCCGTCTTCTCGTGCAATCTCTCTCCCTCCGCATCAACATTTTCATTCTCGTTATTTTTTTATTCATTATCACCACTAGAAGAAGAAGAGGAAGCAGTAGCAGTAGTAGTAGTAGTAGTAGTCTTCTCAACGAGTTGTTTGAACAATGAAGAACGGAGTAGTAGCCCCAGTGCCGTTGGAGAAGTCGCCTTGTTGGAACACCCCAAAGGCATTTTCCTCTCGATTATTTCGCGTTTCTCACAAATCGCGGGATTTTTTATCGCGAAGGAACTTGCATTCGTGGGTTCTTTGTTGAGGTTCAAGTAGTTCGATTCGGATTGTGGAATCGCCGCGTCTTCTGATATTAGTCCCGTTGAATTGTCGCCGCATGCGGGCTTTAGCCATCTGATGTAAGTGCTCAGATCGAAGTTAGTCACCGCATTGATTCCTCTGTACTCGATCGCCGCCACGTCGTAAGCGTGTGCAGCTTCTTCTTGTGTGCCTGTTTTGTGTAACATGATAGTTTCGAGATTTTTTACAAACTTTTAGGAGATATATTTATTATCGATGTATGATTGATTGATTGATAACTCACCGTAAGTACCTAGATAGAGATATTTATTGCCGAAAACGCGGCCGATTCTCGCTTCCCACCTTCCATTGTGATGGTGCCTTAATAAAACACGAGTTCGTAAATCAGTGCAAAAGTCGGGCGTAATTATTTAAGCTACAAATTTCGCTTGATTAATTTACCTTGCGACGCCTCTGTACTTCGATATACCTCTTGCAAAACCACTGCTTCTCCTGTGTCAAAAGATCCAACGAGTCGGATAATTAGTTTATTAGTCGAACGAAAAGTTGAAGTCATTTTATTTATTTTTTTGAGTTACCTTCTTAGAGAGGCCAAATATTCCTCCCTCGTTACGTTTTGCATTATTTCGATCTCTCTGTCATAATCGGATATCTGGCAGGAAAAATACTAGATGAATTTAGAGAAGAGATATAAGTACAAATATCGGATAATCGTTCGTGATTGAAGAATCGATCGTACGGGGAAATTGGTGTAGGTTGATGCTCCCCAATACTTGATTGCAGCCAAATCATATGCTCTTGCTGCAGATTCTTCTTCATCATATGCTCCTAATCAAATAATATTTTGGTTACAAAAAAATTATTACAAATTATTCTTACTTTATATGTATGTATATTATGTATATTACAAAAGTGTAAGGAAATAACTCACCAAGATACACTACTCCATACACCGAACCGAAAATGCAGCCACATTGTCGAAAGAAGCCGTATTTAGCATTTGAGTACATGGAAACAGTGTAACAAATAATGAAATTTATGAGTTAATTGCATTGTTATATTTTCAACAGAAAAGGTTAAAAAAAAAATTGTATATATATATATGGGAATAATACAATTTTCATCCCTCAAGTTTGCACCGTTTTCATATTTGGTCCTCCATGTTCACAAAAAACATATTTGATCCCTCATGTTTCAAAAATTCAACATTTTTAGTCATTCCCGTCAAGTTTCTGTTAGTACTAACGGGATCAAACGTGTGCCAATGACTGCATTAAGTAACGAACTAACGGTAAATTGATGAAAATGACCGAAAATGTTTAATTATTGAAACATGGGGATCAAATGTAGTTTTTATAAACATAAGGGATCAAATATAAAATCAGTGCAAACTTGAGGGGTGAAAATTATAATTTTCTCTAAATATATATTATGTTACCTTGTTTTCCTTTCTTTTTCTGTGTTGGATTCCAAGTCCCTTTATCCCATAGATGAGCTTCGTAACGCCCTGTCCACCGATGTCTGTAATAAAACGAAAAATAAACGAACAAAAAATAATATAAGGGTGCATCTGGATGGAGGGATTTGGGGGAGGGATTTCAAATCCATAATAACAAATCCCTCGGACTTGTTTGGATTGAGGGATTTGGAGATGGATTTCAAATCCCCACCCCTCCTTTTTAGTTGATTTTGGAGCAATAGTGATGGATTTCAAATGACTCCAAAATTGGAGTCATTTCAAATCCATTCCCCAAATCAAATCTCTCCCCAAATCCCTCAATCCAAATGGAGCCTAATTTTTTTTCCTGCATCTCTCATATTTTTCAATTTGTAAGAATATTTTAATTTTAATTTAAAAAAAAAAAAATTAAAATGACAGACCTACTAACACCTCGGAATCTTGAACTCCTCTTCATTGCAGTAGTAGTAGCAGTAGTAGTAGTAGTTGGAGGCGTTTGACCAATATGGAACGGATGTTGACTATTTTCTTCATTGTAGGTTAGTGCAACTAAAGGAGGAGATCTCCGCCTCCTCTTCACACACTTAGTCGTCGTCTCGGTTTCGACTATGGAGAATACGCTTTTTTCAGGAACGGCCTCATATTTAGTGCAACTGTCGTCCATTTAATTTTACGGCTACTTAATTTCGATGAAATTTACTCCGACAAAATCACTTTATATACGAGTAGATGTTCCATTTCATTTGCTTGTTTTTTTCTTGTTAAAACTTTGTCCCTATTACAAAAGAGACAAAGTGAATCGATGATTACATTGTCAAGTTTTGTGTCCTTTTTATCCAGTTAGTTGGACACTAACTTAACTGTTTATGATTATCAAACTTAACCACCTTCACTTAATTAATTAATTAGATGATATTCATTATGTGCTAGCCAATTGATGTTATCCAGGTTGTCTTTTGCACCCTGTAAAAAAATTAATAACAATTTGCACCCTCAAAATAGATAAATCATTCACAATGCATCCCCATATTGATTTTGTATAACTTAATGAGGATAAGTTATCCTCAATACTGGTTTTTTAAGAAAAAATCGCACCAAGTGACTTGAAAATTAGTTGTTTATACACCAAAAAATATTATTTCCAAATATTTTCTTACCAAATTATTTGAGAGGTGGATCTTGTACTGGAATCAGTAAAAAGAAATTGATATAATCAATCATGGTACTTTTTTTTTTAATATGTTTATGTTAATTATGTGTGTCGAGTTTTAAAAAAAATCCTTCAGCCAATTTTTATTATAAAAATGAGTCTAACAAATATTTTCACAAATTAATAAACGAAATAACAATAAAAAAAATAATGAGATCTTTTTTTTTTTGTGAGAAAACAATTTGTCATCAAATTAATTTAGTGATTAATTCTTTTATTAATTTGTGAAAATATTCAGGGTGCAATTTGAATAGTTTATTCTTTTTTTAGGGTGCAAAATGCTATTAAATTTTTCTGAGGATGCAAAGTGACAAAATGTTCTATTTCGAGGGTTCAAAGCGGAAATAAGTCTAAAGATTAAAAAAGAATAATAATAACTTATATGATCTAAAACAGATAAAAACATAAGAAAAACCTCGTAATGAATCGAAGAAACAGACAAATATAATGATCGTATCATAGTAAAAAACAAACCATGTTTTTGTATTACATGGGGTGATAAGGTGTGAATTGGCCTTCGGCTGATTTTGTTTTCTGTAATAAATGAAGCATATAACGAAACGCACGGTCTCATTCGCATTTACGCGACAAATTGTTGCATTTCTTTTCCTCGGATTATTCGTCCCAGCTTAACGTCGTAAATTAGGCTCTGCTTAGTTTGGCTTCTTTCCTGTTTCTTTAACTTGCAGCTTTATTTTGTCGTCTTGCTGTCGTGTGTTGGTGAAGAATTTCGGAGTGACTAAACATTAGGTCGAAAAGGATCGAAATATTGGTCAAAATGAAATCGGTTCATATATTGGTTGAACTGGAAAATAATTGGATTCAACAAAAAAAATCAATGTTATTATCTTTATATTTTATTGTGAATAAGAATTATTCAATTAGAGCAACTCCAACGGGGGGATTAAATGGAGTATCAAATGGTAAAACTACCATTTTGATACTCCAAATCTCAAAAATTCCTTTCCAACGGAGGTATCAAAGTACTATTTTTTTTGATACTTCGCTTCAATGAGGTGCAAAAATACACCCAAAAAAAAATGGTATCAAATAATCCTGAAAAATCTCAACCGCAATTTCAACGGGAAGAAAATATATCACAACAAATTTCCAAAGAAAAGGGATACGTATATTTATTGCAATACTTTTCCGCTGTATAAACACTAGATGCAAATGAATACCTTTTCTACTGGATACGCAATTTAAAAGTAGAAGAACTAATTTTGCAAGAAAAAATTAGCCTCACCGCACACAAAAGTTTTAATTTTTTTAATTGTTTACGAAAATCCATAATTGATTGGTAATTTTTTGTTGTAATTGTGTTTTCTTTTGGAATATAATTTTAAACAAAGAAATTGTCTTTTTATGGTCTGACTATATAATTAAATTATTTGATTATTGATTTAGATGTTAAAACAATGTGAATTAGATGCATGGTAAATTGAAGAAAAGTAAGATGATTAAATAGAATTTAAGATCGAGCTGTATAATAAATATGATAACAATATGATATACATCATAGTATTCTCCCATTTTCAAACACATTCACAAGATTTGGGGGTGACGTAACAAACTTCTTCTAGTTTTCATTAACAATATACTAGAAAGTAGGGGTGGCAATTTCTCAACTTGGATCGGATCCGATCCGGATCCATGTGGATCGGATGCAAAAGGAACCGGATCCAATATCAACCTACATGAATAGATTTAATGTGGATCGAGTTTAGACCGATCCGGACTGGATCCACATTAGGGATGGCAATGGGGCGGGTATGGGGCGGGTTTTGCAATCCTCATCCCCGCCCCGCTATAGAAATCCCCATCCCCATCCCCGTCAAAAATCCCCACGGGTATTAAAAGAATCCCCATACCCGCCCCATAAATTCCCCACGGGTATCGGGGCGGGTAAAAATCCCCGTCTATTTTTTTTCTCTTTTTTTAATAAATAAATATGCAATTTACTTATAATTTAAAGGTTTATTTCAACAAATAAATCAATATTTAATTATAATACTAATATTTAATTATATAATGGAAACCTAAAAATCCTCATTTTTAACTAATATTTAATGTATTACTACTATTTAATTATTTATATTTAATATTATAATTAAAAAATATATATTATATATATAAATAATGCGGGACGGGTACGGGGACGGGTACGGGGCGGGTCTACGGGGCGGGTATAGGCAAACCCATCCCCGTACCCGTACCCGGTCAAAAAAAAATTTCAATCCCCATACCCGCCCCATTTTTTTTCGGGGCGGGTAATACCCGAAAATTTCGGGGCGGGGCGGGGCGGGGATCCGTCGGGGCGGGTCAAATTGCCATCCCTAATCCACATGAATTCATTGCATCTTTAATTCAACTTATGAGATTGAATATCTCAACTTTTAGGGTTTAATATCTCAACTTATGTAGTTTAATATCTCAAGTTTCACAATTACACATATTCACACACACTTTTCACACACACACAT